>NC_133122.1:78256433-78589050 GCF_033568475.1 Henckelia pumila | reverse complement strand
ATGGAAACAAGTTCTCAATACAATCAGTTAAAAATACACTGAATTCGCAAAGGAAATTACAATCAAAACAACTCCGGGTGTTCCAAACGCATACGACTCTCAAGTTCCCAAGTCGCCTCTTTAGTGCCTCGACGTTGCCACTGAACCATGACTAGAGGAATGCGCTTATTCCAAAGCACCTTGTCCTTCCTGTCAAGAATTTTGAGCGGTCTCTCCACTTATGACAAATTGTGTTCAAGTTTTACCTCTGTTAGATTCAAAATGTGTGACTTATCTGCAATATACTGACAGAGTAATGATACGTGGAACACATTGTGAATGTTAGAGAGATACGGTGGTAACACAAAATGGTAAACCACATCTCTAATTTTCTCTAGTATCTCGAACGGACCAATGAATCTAGGCGCTAACTTACCCTTCAGACCAAACCTCATCACCTTCCGAAAAAGTGATACTCGCTGGAAAATATGTTCTCGCGCCTCAAAATACAATGGTATGCGCTTGGTGTTGGAATAACTGGCTTGTCTATCTTGTGTAAACTCAACTTTGTCCATGATCTGCTGGATCAACTCCGGTCCTTAAAAATGTCGTTCCCCTAACTCATTCCAAAATAAGGGTGCCCGACAACGGCGACCATATAAAGCCTTAAAGGGTGCCATGCCAATACTACATTGATAGCTATTGTTGTATGCGAGCTCTATCATCGACAAGTTATCCTGACAGGATAACCCAAAATCCATCACTAAAGTCTTCAGCATTTCCTCTAATGTTCGAATAGTCCTATCAGACTGACCGTCGGTCTTTAGGTGATATGCAATACTTAAACTCAAAGTAATGTCCAAGACTCGCTGAAAGCTACCCCAAACCATGAGGTGAATCTCGGATCTCTATCACTGACTATGCTAAAAGGGACTTCATGCAATCGCATGATCTCCTGGATGTATAACCTCTCCTTGCAATCAAAAGTGAACTCGCGGTTATACGGAAGGAAGTGTGCAAATTTGGACAACCTGTCCACAATCACCCAAATAGCATCACACTGTCTGGAAGACATCGACAAGTGGCTGAAAAAATCTATCGTCACATTCTCCCACTTTCATTCTAAATCTCCAAGCTCTGCATCAGACCACCCGATTGTCGATGCTCAGTCTTAACCTGCTGAAAAACAAGACATCGAGAGACATACTGATAAACGCTACGCTTCATACATTTCCACAAGAACCTTGTACGTATATCTTTGTACATTTTTGCACTTACTTGGAGCACGGTGAATCTAATGCGATGAGTCTGGGACAAAATCTCATCTCGCAAGGTCGAATCATCAGGTACAACCACTCTACCAGACAAACACAACAATTCGTCCGTTTGAAAATGGAAACCAGATGTATTGTCTCCCATGAGCAAGCCTGGCTAGATTTCACGTATCCAGATTAAAAAACTTAACCTTTCAGATACTGGCAAACAATGTTGGCTCGGCTATCCCCGAAAATACTCGGATCCTTTGATGTCCTTTATTGTGCCTGAACATGAAACTCAAAGAACAACATTCCTGGAATGCACTAGTGCGAAGAGTACTAATACTCACCTTTTGGCTAAGTGCGTCTGCAAATGGATTCGCAGTACCTAGATGGTAATTGATCTCACAATCATAATCTTTGAGAAGATCCATCCGACGATGCTGTTGCATGTTCAACCCAGCCTGAGTGAGCAAATACTTCAAACTCTGATGGTTCGAAAAGATCTCAAAACGCTCGCCATATAGGTAATGACACTAAATCATCAGTGCAAACACGATCGCTGCAAGATCTTGATCGTGCACTGGGTAGTTCCCTTCATGGGTTTTCAGCTGTTGTTGCGTATTTTCTTTCTCGCAAGTGCACGATTTCAAGTTTTAATATTTAGTGAGTAGAGTATCGTTTCCACGAGGAGTATGTATTGAAAATTATACTATTGCTTGTAATTAAAATACGCTAGAATTTATTTAAAAAATTAAATATGAGATTTTTCAAACTTAAATAAATTAACCAAGAAAACTAATGAGCAAACAACACACTTTGAAAAAATATCAATGAGAGAAAATATCTAGAGGTTAAAATTTCACTTAGTTTCGACAACAACTACTTCTAATTAATTTATGTTCATGAACTCCACTCGTTTAATAGCCAAGAACACTTATTTATTTCTATTTTTCTTTCCCAAGTAACAAATAGAATGTATCAATTAAGTTTTGATTTCAATATCCATATTAAAAATCTAGATATAATGATATGTGAAAACGATGTTTTTATTCAAGCTTTGCTGACGTTATATTCCTCCCGAACTATATAAACATGCAAAAATGTATTTTCTAATGATCCTATTCAAAATACCCTCTCTCAAGTGCCGGATTTCAATTAAATATAACACTTCAATTAGTTGAATGCAATCAAATCTAGAAAACACAATCAAACTTGAGAAGGAATTCAATCATATACATAAAAAAGTTGTAGAAGTTGTCTTAACTAAGCTACATCATCCTCTAGAATAAAAAACGTAGTTCATGATCCAAACTAAACAAAAAAAATCATGTTTAGGAGTTTAGACATCAACATGCAAAATTTAATAAGAGAAGAGAAAGAAGAACGAATCCAAAATAGCGTCTCTGTCCCCAGATGCCGCCGTCTTTGTCTTCTAAATTCTCTCTTGTATCGTTCTCTTCTTCTCTCGTGCGCAGCTTTTCTCTCCTTGTGTGCATGTGTTTCTCTGCGTAAAAGTCCTCATTCTAAGTCCAATCTTTCCTCTTTTATATGTCCTTGAATTCCGTCGAATGAAGCCCGACAAATCGAGAGTTTTCAACTTTCAAAATTCTGCATAACTTTTTTCCGCCACAGCAGCGCTGGAGCGCTTATTTTCGGGCGCGCTGGGGCGTTGGCTCTTTGAACACGTAGCACGGGGCGCTGTTCGTTTGTTGTTTGAGCACTGTGGCACTACATATATGGCGTTGGGGCGCCTCCTGTTTTCATTCCTAGCGCTACAGCACTTGTCCTTTGAATTTTCTCTTCTTTTATTTTTATTTTTCTTTCTTTTTCCATTTTCATGTTCTTTTGCACTTCATTTGTGACAAAAAAACTCGTACTTGCTTCGTCTCCTACGAACTACAAAAACAAAAAAAAAACGCATAATACCACGTGATACATCACAAAAGCCAAGTCAAATCATATAAAAAATTAAGTGCATAAATTGCACTTATCAGCTGTCTAGAAGCACATGCAATCACATGCCTGTTTTGTGTCAGCACATAGCCCCGACCTTGAAGAGATGCATATGTATAATACACATAGCCTCCGGATCTAGATGGTAAAGTAAGAACAGGAGCGGTAGTCAGTCGACTCCTCAACTCATCGAATCTCTGCTTACACTCGGTTGACCAGACAAAAGGAACATCCTTCCCGTCAACTGCATCAGCGACCTAGCTGTCTGTGAGAAATTCTCGATGAATCGTCTATAGTATCCTACTAAATCAAAGAAGATAAAAATCTTAGAAGTTGTAGTCAGACGTGACTAGTTCAATATAGCTTCAGTCTTGCTCGGGTCCACTAAAACACCCTCCCGAGAAATGACAAGACCAAGGAACACTAGTCGGTCAATCCAAAACTCGCACTTGCTGAACTTGACATACAACTGCTTCTCACGGATAATTTGCAGTACAAGCCTCAAGTTCTGTGTATGTTCATCAAAACTACGTGAGTAGTTCAAAATATCTTCAATAAAAACCACGACGAATTTGTCCAAATAACTGGGGAAGAACATGTTCATCAAATCCATGAACACTCCAGGTGCGTTTGTCAATCCAAAATGCATCAAAAAAAACTCAAAGTGACCATACCTCGTACAAAAATCAGTCTTTGAAACATCCGCATCTTGAACTCGCAACTGATGATACCCTTACCTCAAGTCAATCTTGTAATATGCGGAGGTACCCTGAAGTTGGTCAAACAAATCATCAATGCGCGGAAAAGGATACTTTTTCTTGATCGTCTCTTGGTTTAAATGTCTGTAGTCGATATAGATACGCATGGAACCATCATTTATCTTGACGAAAAGCACTAGAGCTCCCCATGGTGAAATAATCGGTCGGATATATCCCTTATCCAACAAATCCTGCAACAGCAATTGCAACTCCCTCATCTCTGCTGGTGCAAGAAGATAAGGTGCATGAGAAATCGATGTCCTCCCTGGGACAAACTCGATCCCGAACTCAATCTCTCAAACTGGAGGAAAACCTGGAATCTCATCCGGAAAAAAGTTTGGGTAATCACAAACAACTGACAAATCCTCAATGGATCTGCTTCCTGTGGATGTATCAACCGCATAAATAAGGTAGTCTTTCCCACCCACCTCTAAAGCCCGACAAGCCTTCAGAACTGATACTATAGGCATAGGAGGTCACGCTCCCTCACCATAGAAAAACCAATTGTCGCCCTCAACTGGAAGAAACTAAACAATATTTTGATATCAATCCACAGTTGCTCGATAAGATGTCAAAATATCAATAACCCAAGATACAGTCAAAATCCTCTATCGCCAAAATCATAAGATTTCCCAATAACTCAAAGTCTTCAAACTCTAAAGAGCATCCCAAGACTAAACAATTGGCCAAATCCGAATGACCAGTCGGGGTAGACATAGTAACACTACGTCTAAAGGTACGTACAAAAATCTATGGCGCTTACAGAAATGTGCCAAAATGAATGAATGCGATGCACTAGTATCTATGAGAACGAAAGTAGGAATTCCGCACAAAATAAATGTACCTGTGATAACCTCCTTGTTCTCATTCTTAACCTGATCTTGGCTCAACGTGAAAACTTTCCCGTGAATACAACGCCTCTGGTTGGTTCTCCCAATCGACTGTCCAGATGGCCTCTGTGGTATCGATGCTTGAGAACAAGAGCCAGATGTTGATCCTCAAACAGACTGATGACAATCCCTCTTCGTATGACCCATCTTGCCACAACGAAAACAAGAACCTCCCATTCCAGGGCACTTCTCGGATGAATGAAGACCACCATAGTGCTCAAATTGTCCCTTTTTCTTTCCAAAGTGGAACACATTGTCACCTGAACCTGAACCTGAAGAACAATACGCACCAGGCTTCTTAAACCTGAACCTGAAAGACTAGGGTTTAGACCCCAAAGAGTTACCTAGTCGGAAGGAGGAGAAATCTCTGTTATGCCGGATAATGTTCTCTGCCTGTCGACAATGGTTAACCAACACTTTGTACGACATTGTATCATCACAAATAGCCACTGGGTCATGAATCTCTGGGTTGAGGGCCTGCATAAAGTGATCATATTTGGCCTCGGATCTAGTAATAACATACGGACAATACGACAATAGCTCAAAGAAATTCTGTTGGCACTCGTCTATCGACATGTTTCCCTGTTTCAAGTTCATCAACTCGTTCATCTTCACCTGATGGAGTGTTGGAGGGAAGTAAAAATTACAAGCACTCCATTCCAGAAGAAAGTTAACAACCTCAATTTTTTGCTCGTCAGTGATAAATCTAGAAGCAACTTTCCATTTGCTCCAGCCAGTTCTCCGCAACCTCTGGAGTCTCACCTCCCACCAATGCCTTAAGAGCCATCTGCACAAACTTGTGCATGTCAAAGCGGTGTCTGTTGCCTTCCCTGTGGTGAAGGCATCCATGATGATGTTCCCTCTCCTCATCGTCTCCCCAACGTTCACCGACACTCCCATTGCTCTCTTCTCCATGGCCTGACATATATAAAGGCAACAAAAATTAACCTCAAAACTGTTTTTCTAGATCTCAAATCTCAATGCATGCTCAAATATCATAAATTTAGTTATCCGTTTCGAAATCACTAACTAATCAAAACTTAAGCATGCAATAAATATCGTAAATCCAAATCAATTAAAATCAGCAGAAAATAAATTGATACAACTAAAAAATCCCGGTGGAATTCAACCGGTATTGAAACCAAGTGTAACCAAATGTTATAAAACCTCATCGAATAACAATTACTAAAAATCCACTAATAGAAACCTGACACTGCTGCAGCTCAACGACCGCTACCTCTTGGTCTGTCCAACCTAAACCCTTTACCGTAGAATGAGGTGTCCAAAACCAAAAATAGAGGACGTGAGCTAACAACTGTAATGCTCGAAAATTTGTTTACGTAAATCCGCATGCATAACTAGAAAATTATTTTTAAAAATATATTAAAAATGGGTTAAATTATGTTTTATGTGAATTATGTGCTATGTTTATATGTTTTAAAGTTAATTAATTATGGTATTTAATTCAAGTATGTTGAGAATTATGGATTTTATGGAAAATTTGATTTACGATCGCGTAGACGGGACAGTGGACGAACGAGATAAAAGTTTTTCACTAAAATTTATGTCTAAGATTTTTAAGAGTTTGGAATAATTATTTTAAGACTTATTTTAAATAAAATTATGGGTTATATATATATTTAAAAGCCCGTTTTGCACCTAATTGGGCTATTTTATGGACTTTTTGAGTATTTTAAAAATCCAGTATTTTAATATCACGAAAATTAATACCTTTTATTTTTAAATTAACATCTTTTAAGTTGATTATTAATGGGCTAAGACTATTAGAATTCTAATACAAGTTTAAGTCCAACTTTTATACAAATAAATACCTAGAATTAAGATTCCACCTCCATTATTATTATTTTCACGTTAAAACTTGGAGATGAAGCAATAACACAGCCGTCACACACTTTACACACACTTTCACATGATTTTGAAGAAAATTTAAGAGATTTGGCATTCTGTTCGTCCCGGGAAACATTCTACGTATCCGATTAAGGTTTTCAAGCGTTTTAAAACGCAAAGGCATGTTCTAATCCATTATTTCACACCGTTTAAATTCTATATACGTTATTTTATGTTAAAAATATAATTTGATGATTTTTATGTGGTTTAGAACAAAAGATACATTATTTCCACGCATGGTTTCACGTTTTTATGTTGCATACCCCACTTTTGTTCAAGTTTTTACCATGACTGATGGATGGGGCTGCTCTAGGGCATTCATGGGTAGGGTCCTTAGGGGTCTAAGGAAAATGTTGGTTCAGTCTCTAAGGGCAGAGGATGGCTGTTCGTTTGGGGTTCTTCTGTTGGTGCACAGTTCGCGTGCATGCCTAGGGTTCCATGGAAGAGTGGTTCGTTATTCTCCTATAAGGCACGGTTTGGGGTAAGGTTGGTCAGGTTAGGACCGCCCAAATGTTGGCTAAGTCTGTGTGTGTGGGGGGGGGGGGGCTCCGGCCATCCTAAGGGGAACGAACAGATTTGGTAAAGCTGCACACCTGCGCACGCGTTAAGAGGGTGAGTTGTGTTCTGCTGGTTCGGGCTGCTCCTATAGGGGGTGGTTCGGTCTGGAGCTTGGCTGGTTAAGACCGTCTAAATCTTAGGAAGGTCTGGGTGGCGGGGCTCCGGCCAAGGGTGGCCGAAGTAGTTGGTCCGATTGAGTTTAGGGCAGCTGCGCAGAAGTAGGCGTGAAGGGGGTTAGGGCTGTGGTGTTCTGAAACGGACAACGGTTAGGGGGTTTGGTCAGGGTCTTCTCGGGTCGGGGAAGATGTTAGATGGGTCAAGTCATGTTGGTTTGGGTCCGAGTTAACTTAGTTCGGGCTCAGGTAATTTAATTAGAGGCCTAAGTAGTTTAATTATGAGGTTAATGGGCTTGAGTGTTTAAGTTGAATTATTGGGTTTATGTTATTAATTTAAGTTGATCCATTGATTGTATTGGACCTGGTGATCCATGAGAATAATCGGACTTAGTTGTGATGAGCTAAGTATTAACGGGCTGGATTATGTGTTAATGGGCCAGTCTATCTTAATGGGCTTAAGTAAAGGAGCAGTCCAATCGATTAAGCCCATGACAAGTAAATAGTCCATAAATATGTATTTAATATATATATATATATATATATATGTATTATTTTTATATATTCATGATTTTTATGGAAAATAATTAAATATATATTTGTGGGAAAATTTTCAAAGATAATGAAAAAGATGATTTTTAAGTTCATGCATCATGTAAGAATTTTAATGAGAAATTTAAGGGCATGTTAAGAAAAATAAAGTTTTTAAGGAAGTTGATGTGAAGGTGGAAAGTGATGTGGTTGGAGGCCGGGATACCTGGTCCTGGTGACATTCATGTTAATGTTTATGTTATAATGACCCTATGGATCCCCGTTTTAAGGTTGGGTAAAGTGGCAACACAAAGGCTTAGGGAATCCCCGTGTTAAGGTTGGGTGAACCTAGCCGCCACGTACGTTGGTTTTGTTTTTGATCAATCGTTAATGTTTAAGACCACCGATATGGATACGACCTATAATGTTTCAAGAATTTATGACATGCCATATTATGGGAAGTATTAATTATAATGTTTATGATGAAGTATGATGATAATGTTTATGATTCAGCAGTATGTAATGTTTTGAAGATCATGCATGTATAAGACGATTTCAAGATATTATTTTTATATGATATATGCTTGTGTGCGATTTTATTATATAATATTTGTTATTACTAGATGGAACATGGTGAGCCTCTAGGCTCACTAGATTTAAATGGTGTGCAGGTGAAAATGATTTTATAGTTGATGATGTGATTCCTACTGACGGTGAGGATGTCTGAGTATCCAGTACAACTAGTACACCCGTGACCATCGCATGTTTATGATACGATTATTTATGAGATTTTTAAGATGTTATTATCATTTATTCCGCACATGAATATTAATTATATTTATGGGTTTTCATGGTTTACGTATGCATGAGATTTACATATGCATGGATTTTAATTATGTTTAAGTATTTAAATTAATTGCGTGCAAATATATATTATATATTATATATTATATTTTATGAAAAACTATTTGAAGTATAAATATTTTAAAGTTATTATGTATTATATTTTGTGAAGAATTAATTTGAAGTATAAATACATATATGTATGAGCATATATGTATCATCAATATTTTAAATTAAATAAATTATATATATATATATATAAATTAGTATAGTATCGGGTCGTTTCAACAATGCTCAGTAAAAAAGTATAAATATACACATGTCATGAATGCTAATGCAAATAAAAGGTACCGAAAACCTATCACGGTAGGAAACTCTTGATCAAACAATAGACACCATAGTATGTAGCACATTGGGTCGTCGCATCAGGAAGTACTCCCATACCATAAGAATAAGTGGACAAAAGTAACCGGACCCGAATCCACGAAATCCATCAACAAATAACTCGGGGCTGAACAACCCCTCTACTGGATATATCAAGGTATAGTCTCAACATGATAATAAGTGTAGCGGTAATAACCGTGATATAATAAATGAATTATGACCGTGATATAATAAATGCACATAATTCATGTCATATAAACAAGAAAACATAGAACATGCGTACTCAACCAAAATATCTCGGATAGTACATCCGTATCTCTATTAAGCAACTCAAGCAACCTAGCAACACTGACTCTCTAGTTCAAGCCTATAAGCAGATAATTATTATATCACTTATTGTCTCTACAATCCTTAACTAGACTAATAGCTACTCACAGAAGCTAATCAGAGTCTAGACTTATACCTGCGTCCGTCGTTAGTCATTTGATGCAATGACCTCAAAACCTAGACACAACTTCGTTACAATTTCGGTAGCGCTTTGCTATTGACTGACCCTCAAGACGATGCCCGAAAGCCTTCAAAAACCACCAAAAACGAGAGAGGAATGAGTGAATTAGCGAGTTGCAAATGAAGCTCTCGACCCCTATTTATAGGCAACAATCGAACCTTCCAATCGGACATCGGAGATTCCGATCTCTATCCACCGAACGCGTGCCTCTGATTGGACAACACACTGCTGCCGACGGAGTTCGGAGCTTCCGATCTATGTCCAGTCGAGTCACCGATCATAATGCTGCTTTCGATCCTAGGTTCGGAGCTTCTGAACTCATCCTCTGCCTCCGATATACAAACGCTAGTGCTTCCGAACTGTCCAATAAATTGAAACCCTTCGAACTATTTCCGATCAACCCGAATCCGTATTTCAACTCCTTAAACAAACTTAGGAGCATTTAATCATGTTTAGGCAGATGATTAACTTAATTAAAAATCGAGCTACTACACTACAAACTCAAATCATTTGGTTCCAAGCTGTTTAATCCTTTAATTTACTATTACCCTTTAATCCTGTCTAACATTTTAATCTTATAAAATGATAGTTGGTCACTGTAATTTTACAATAGACCTATTTTCTTATAGTCAGTACAGTATGCTTGGATGTCTAAAAAATAGAATTTAGAATTGGATTTGGAATTGAAATTGGATTTGAAATTGGAATTCATGGAATTCAAATTCCATTTTGGTGTTTGGAAAAAAGTTAAAATACATATTGAAATTTAATAGCATAAATTTTGGGAAAGTGATATTTTTTTAAAAAAAATATTAGGAAAACATAAATTTATAACTAAAGTTTATAAATTTATTATTAGAAATAATTTTAATGTTTTTATAAACTCAAATCCCATGAAATTCCATGAAATCCAACCAATTTTGTAAGGATTTCACTTAATTAAATGAAATCCCATGAAATCCCATCAAATACCAATCCCGTTTTAAAATTTCGTTTTGCCAAACAACAAAACAATATTTGCAAATCCAAATCCCACCAAATTCCTTCCAAATCCTGTCTACCAAACACACTGTACGTCTACTCAAGTCATCATTACTAATGACAATTTTAACTATGTATGTATTAACATTTTAACTATGTATGTATTAATAATGATTAATTAAAAGTTTTAACAATAATTACAGTAATTTTCATAATAATTTATTTTTAGAGCTAAATCATGAGTTGGGAAAAGTCACGTGTTACATATATGACAAGTGATACAAGGGGTTGCCCTTTCGACATCTCCGAGGCCAAAAGCAGCCTGAAAAACTCATTTCTTGTTTCCCAAACAACCTTAAATAAAATCAACGGCTGTGATTAAAGTGACTTCTTGTACAAATACGAGCCCTAACCCATCTTTCCCATTGCCACTCTCTGTAAACCTCACTGCAATCTTCTCTAGATCTAAATCTCTTTAATGGCGACTATCAAGAGCATTAAAGCCCGTCAGATCTTCGACAGCCGTGGCAATCCTACGGTCGAGGTTTGCGCTTCGATTTTACAGCTATCTCAATCTTTATGTATATCCATCTCAATACTTGTTCAGATTCTTCTGTGGCGGAAGTTACCAATTGATGACCTTTTTCTTGTTTATTATCATTTTCACAGTTACATGCAAAAATTATTAAAAAAATTCAATTTTTTTGCCTTCGAAATGGATGAAACGGCCGATAAAGTTTCTGTGTCCGTCTGGGTGGTTGGGCCGAAAGAAGTTAACTCATGTATGAATTGCTGGGTACTAAAAAGTTTGCCACGGATCACGTTTGATTTTTAAAATAATTTCTGGCTCCTAAATTGGCTCATGAATTTGAAGTTGAACTCGAAGCTGATGCCCCATTGAGCTAGTTAGTTGTTGATCACATTCTTGATTGAATTCAAATAATGGCATTATGCATTTGTGTTAGAAAAAAAGAATGATGGACCAATTTTTCATTGACAAAGGCCATTGTATATGAAAATTAATTTAATTAATTCTTAGATTTTTCCATATTTAATCGTTATACCATATATCTATATGTAACTAAAAGAAGAGTTATAAAAAGCTCGTAGGCTGGTTCACTAGCTTTAAATTGATAATGTAAAGTGCATTCTCTACAAGTTCAAGTATCAATGCTAAAAGGTGACAACGTCTATTGGTTGATTTATCTGTAGGTAGATGTGATTCTATCAAATGGAACATGTTCAAGAGCTGCTGTTCCAAGTGGTGCATCAACGGGTAAGATCTATTGCCAATCACCTCTTGAACTTCTACCAAAGAGATCATAGTTAATAAAATCCCACGTGGATTGCATTAGTCTCAAAACATTGCGAGTCTTATGTTTTACGCCTAGAGACATGCCAAGGTGTAATACTTTTACAAAATGCATGCCTTTGGTTTAAAGCACACATTTTGGTGCTTCGAAAGGCCTAATGTGTACCTTAAAATAAAGACTGTGTTTCTAGTGAAATCCAATTTACTATTCATTTATATGAAAATTTTCTTGTAGTGCAAAGTATATTTATTCTGTTGTACAATGACTTGAAAAATACATACTGTATGGTATGTGATATTTCACAAACATGTAGATGTTATACTATTACTTGGTATGCCTAACATCGATAAAGCATGTGACTCAACTTGTGTCTGGAATCTGGGCTCCAGTGCATATTTTTAGTCTTGAATGTCTAGGCTCCACTGTCCAGTGCATAATTTAGTTTTGAATGTTTATGAATAGATTACTCAGATTGATCATGAATTTTTGTTGTATAGGAATTTATGAGGCCCTTGAACTGAGAGATGGAGGGTCAGATTACCTTGGAAAGGGTGTCTTGAAGGTCAGTAATCAGTATTTCTTTATGTTAATGCATTGTGATTCTCCTTGCTGTCCAGTTATTATTTGCTGATGTTTCAATGCTTTTGTGTTCTGATTTAGGCTGTTAACAACGTCAATTCAATAATCGGCCCTGCCCTCATTGGCAAGGTTTGTTTCGCCAACTTCTTACCTGGTTTATTTTGATTTCTTGTAACTCTACTGGTTTTGTTTCTGATATGACAACTAAACAGTAAATAACAAAAGAGAACTAATCTAACTGGCAAAAAAAAAAAAATAAGAAAAAGATCTAACTGGAAAAGAAAGAAAAAAGAATCTAACTATACTTACATTCTGGAACCAAGAACGTATACAGTAACAATGCAACTAAATGACAATGAAGAAATATCACATTCTCTCCTCTTGCCCCCTCTCTCAAATACCCACCCAAAACAATGAGAATATTTTCTAACTTCCTGTAACTTCCCCCAACAACCCCCTCCCCCCTCCCCCACCCCAAAAAAAACATTTATTTGACTGACCCTGTATACTGTAACTAACTCTCTCTTCCTTCCTCATGGGCCGTGGGCCTTCTTGTGTGCATTTGTATATGGGTTCTCTTTCTCATTCCTTGCGTTCATTGAGGTCGTCCTGCTCTTTGCTAACGGTTTCCTCTGCAGGACCCAACAGATCAGACTGGAATTGATAATTTCATGGTGCAACAACTTGATGGAACTCAGAATGAATGGGGTTGGTGCAAAGAAAAGGTATTTTGGATGCAAATTGCTATAATTACCCATGTGAATGTGGTATTTTCTGGATGATATATGTTGATCAGCGATCAAATTTGTGATTCTTAAGCTTGGTGCAAATGCCATTCTGGCTGTCTCTCTTGCTGTATGCAAAGCTGGAGCTGCTGTTCTCAATGTCCCCCTTTACAAGGTATGTTTGATATTTTTTATCACCAGTGAACACGTTAATCAAATTGTTATCTTTTGTTGCTAATTTGTTTTGGTATGTATCTTCACAAAATATTTATTATTATTCATATAATGCCTTGAATTTGGTCTGAGATTGTCTAAGTTTGAGCTAAACCAATGTTTATGTTATTTTCGTTTACCATGGAGGTGTAGGATCTGACATGAATGTACTTTTCTTTATGTGATCAGCACATTGCCAACATAGCTGGTAACAAGAAGCTGGTGTTGCCTGTTCCTGCATTCAATGTCATCAATGGTGGATCACATGCTGGAAACAAACTTGCCATGCAGGCATGTCTCTCTTGGCGCATGTGCATCGGTGGTGTCGATATGCTACTAAATTGAAACCAATCTTTACGAGCTTTTTGTTTGCAGGAATTCATGATTCTTCCTGTTGGAGCTGCTTCATTTTCAGAGGCCATGAAGATGGGTGTGGAAGTGTATCACCACTTGAAGGTAAGTAGTATCTTTGAGTTCTGTTAACTTTTTATGCCATGTTGATGTATTTCTAGGTCCATTTCATGTCTTCTCTGTTATATATTGTTGCCTTTATGAATTGTTTAGTCAAACTCATTTTTCTCTTCAGGAAAAATCACAACCCTGTGTCCTTTTACCGAGTTTCCACAAGTTTCAAGTACCAACTTATAGCAATGCACTGAATATTAGCCATTTAATAGTATGTTCAAGGTCAATGTCTGTCAGCTGATGTCATTATCCTTAATCTTTTTCTGATAATTTGCTTAAAAGTTTGGAAAAATAGTAATATTGTCTGGTATATCTTTAATTAAATTCAATCATTTCATTTTGTGCATTACTTAAATGCGACATGAATGGCTTGTCAAATATTTTTTTGAATCATGCATGGATTTCCATCTTTCCATCAGCAAGCTCATTGTTTTATCAAAAAAAAAAATAAAAAAATAATACAGGCTGTTATTAAGAAGAAATATGGTCAAGATGCCACAAATGTAGGTGATGAGGGTGGCTTTGCTCCTAACATTCAGGTAATACTTTATTATGGTGGCATTGAATTTCCATTTTTTTCCATAATATGTTATATGTATTGTTGCTTAATTTCAACTACAGGAAAACAAAGAAGGCCTTGAACTGCTCAAGACAGCTATTGCTAAGGCTGGTTATACAGGAAAAGTGAGTTCTTTTCTTTCCATTTGACATTTTCTCAATTACTTATAAGACCCAACTTCAGTAATGAATTTTAATTCTGCATAGGTTGTTATTGGAATGGATGTTGCTGCGTCTGAGTTTTATGGATCGGATAAGACATATGATTTAAACTTCAAAGAAGAGGCAAGTCACCAATCCAAATTCATATATAACATGAGTGGTGAAAGCATTTGAAGGATGTTGTCTTTGAATGTTAAACAATCAATTGCTAGTGTTGCATATGACTTCACGTTATTGCTGCCTTTTCTGGATAGGGTAATGATGGATCGCAGAAGATCTCAGGTGATCAACTCAAAGACGTATACAAGTCTTTTGTGGCCGAGTACCCAATCGTATCAATTGAAGATCCATTTGACCAGGACGACTGGGGCACTTACGCAAAACTTACCGGAGAAATTGGTGCTCAAGTACAGATTGTGGGCGATGATCTCCTTGTTACCAATCCCAAGGTGATTTTTGCATTGCCTCGAATTTGACATGAGCCACGGCTACTTCCTACTGATCAGATACGAGTCGTTTTTTTTTCTCCCTCTGATGCAAAATCTTTATTTCCTTATTTTTTCTGGTTATTCATCTGTGCAGAGAGTTGAGAAGGCAATTAAGGAAAAGACTTGCAATGCCCTTCTACTCAAGGTATATAATTGCATTACTTCCTTGCCCGAGACACATATGTCATGCCCAGGCCCACAGGGTGAGAACGCAAGTGATAGAGACTTACAGTGCAAAATGGGTTTTGAGAATATTAAGTATTAACGCAAGTCACTATTAGAATCTATTGTACATCCTTTATATCCTCAACATTTGGATCTGAGATGGATGGATTTTACTCAAAAGCTATCTCTTTCTTGACCTGCTGGCTACAGTGATGTGGAAATTTTCACTTTTCTTCACCACCAGGTTAATCAAATCGGATCTGTGACCGAGAGTATTGAGGCTGTCAGAATGTCTAAGCATGCAGGTTGGGGTGTAATGGCCAGTCATCGCAGGTACAAATCTTCGAAATTTTTGTTATAATAGTTGTTTCATTGGTTTGCTGTTTGCGTGATATAAATCACAAATTTGATCAACCAAAAAAATATTCATTGGGTGCAGTGGAGAAACCGAGGATACTTTCATTGCAGATCTTTCTGTTGGCTTGGCTACGGTAAAATCTTCATCAGAATAAAATAAAATAAAATAAAATTTACACATCCATGCTTGAGTTAATATCTGTTTCTTGGCAAATTTTAAAAGGGCCAAATCAAAACTGGAGCTCCATGCAGATCAGAACGTCTCGCAAAATACAACCAGGTAATTCTTGTCCTCGATTCTTTCCAAGTTGACGAAGTGCAACGCCCTTGCCGCGCCAATTGATAAAACTGATTGATAATCATCTTCTGAGATACAGCTGTTGAGAATTGAAGAGGAACTTGGGTCCGAGGCAATATATGCAGGAGCTAAGTTCCGAGTACCTGTTGAGCCCTACTAGATCTTGTGCAAGCGTTATTTATGAGTCGAGCAGCAGCGGGATAGTGTGTTTCCCTCAATAAGGAATGTCTGAGAATGGAGTCTTGATGGATAAATGAGACCAGTTTTCTTAATAATGGAAATTTTTTGTCTTTGACTATTAGTGGCTGTCCGACCAGATTCACTTGAAATTCTGAGCATTTTATGTATTATTTTCTTTTTAGAAATAATGTTATGCATTATTTTTTACTCCAAGATTTTGGGAAGAAACTTGTTAATGAATGAGCCAACGAATCTGGTTTATGTTATGTTTGCTCCAAAAACTTTTAAATTTGTAGGGTTCCTTTGAAGTTATGGATTACTAATCTATGTATTAATAATCTTATCTTGTTTAACGTTTTTTTTCTATATTATTTATTTATTTTTTAATTATTTATATCACATCAATTAAATCATTAATTATTTATATTACGTCAATCAAATCATTAAATTTAAATTATTATATTATTTTTAATAAATAATATTATTTATATTTTATTAATTAATTATTAAAAGGATAAAATCATAATTTACTATTTTTATATATAATATAACCAATCAAATCAAACAAACCATAATCTATCAATTAAATCAAATTTTATATTAATTATTTTTTTTTATTTATTTTTTATTACAATATATTACTTATCTTTATATTATTTATCTTATCTCACACTTCAAACGGACCTAATAGCTTGTGATATGTTTTAGAATTTGTCGGTGATAGGATATCGCATTTTAAAATTAAAAATCTGTTTTACGAAGGTAAAATTACAAAATAGATTTCTAGATCTCAATAAACCCAATGCCAAATATATAGTTGCCAACTAGAAGTTGCACATTATTCCTTTACTGCAATAGATCCAGTTATATATGGTCATATGGCTCCTGTCAGTCCTGTGTGGTAACTGGTAAGAGAAACATAAAAAGCCATTATTCATACATATTCAATGGGGCTATAATAATAATAATAATAATAATAATAATAATAAAGATCGTACATTGAAAAAATGAATAGAAAAAAGAGGGTAAGTTTTTAGTGTAAGAGTCTTATGGATATATTAATTCGTGAGACAGTTCAAATTGACTGATACATGTAAAAAAAAAAAGAGCTAATTGTACTGATCTCTAGTGAAAAATCTAAAAGACACAAAAACTCCTTAAAAACTATCAATAGGCTAATGTATCATATATTTTTTAAAATCTAGCACATTTCATCTCAATATTTAAAAACTCAGGCACATTTACCCCATCTGATTGTGAATTTTATGTTCAATTTTTAAAATAATGCTATTAATTTTATATAAGGTGTTTTTTTTCTTTTTATTTTTCACAAGGGATGTTCATGCAACTAGTCCAAAAAAAAATAAAAGAAAATTAATACTTTTGAAATTAAAAATCAATAATTTTCACTCCAATCAGCATATATTACGCAATATACTTTAATATAAAAATTTATATTTTTCACTCAAATCAGCTTATATTACACCATATATTTTTAATAATATAACTAACAAAAAATGATACTTTTATAGTTAACCTATGAAACGATCTCATTGGAATTTTTATATTAAAAAAGGAGGGATTTTTATTCCTAAATAAAACAGATGAGCTTACGAAAAATCAATTTTGAAACAATTTTTAAGCAATAAAAAAAAGTGAGATTATAAACATTGTGTTAAAAATTTAATCAATGACGGACCTAAGATTTTAAGGCCTGAGACGAACACCAAAAATAGATTTCTTAAAGCTTAACATTCATATATTTTTTCATCGACATAAATATAATAGTATTTGTAACACGAATTCTAAAAATAAAATATAGACAAAATATATCATCTGAAACAATATCTCACAGACAAATATTTGAAGATTTGAATAACTCTTACGTCACTCGTTCTTTTTGGGATGGTTATTCACTATGAGACTTCGGAGATTAAAACTACTTGCAAAATATCAGTTCAGTTTAGGTGTTAAACACTACTAAAATTAAAAATCCTAGGACTTGATTTTCTGTAATTTTACAATGAATTTGTAACAAATCCTTAGCACAAAATTGATCCTCAGTGACCAAAATAAAATATGAAGTGTTTGTGTTTGGTTGTTGTTAGGATCGTGGAGAGTTGTCTCTCAGTTTTTTTGTTTGAAGTTGCATTGTATTGTTAACAACAATTTAGGCGAATCTCGTTCCGATGAACAATGGGATAGATTATTGATTTAGTGTGGAAGAATTTTCTACTGGGTTGTTGAAGTTAAAGTAGTAGGAAAAATAATGAAAGTAGACTTGTTTTGGGATGTTAAAACCTTCTACGTTTCTCTTTCTTCTGTTTTAGAAGGTATCATTAGAAGATTTGATTGGTATACTGTTTGGTTCAAAATCAATTCAGGAGGGTTTACCTTAGACTACTAAAACTCCTAGAATCACAGCTTAACACTCACAATTGAATCAAATATTGAGAAAAGTCTCTTTTATCAGATTTACAATAAGCTCACTCTTCTAAGTATAAATTACAAAGATAAGCAGTAAGAACAATTTGATCTTGAGTATCTTATATATCTTTTTGAGTGTGCTGGAGTGGCTATTCGTGTTTAAGCAGTAGAGAAACTTGAAGATCGTTGAGGAATTTGATGACAAAGAGCTTTATATATATATATATATAAAATCGAAATAGACAATAAATGCTATGGTATGGTTCATTTAATATGTTGTACAATATTTCAAAATGGTTATAAATGAGAAACAACTTCGGCAGTCAGCTTCTAAATGTATAAATCTATCAACATTCTTCTTATGCTTCTACGGAAAGAGTACCGAGGATGGTGTGCTGGTTTTTCTTTTACTTCTTCCTACTGTTTTCTATACCACTTTTAGTTATCTGTCGTTATACTTAATTTCGAGTGGTCTTAGTATTCTACTGTCCTACATCACCAAAACTTAAAATACTTATCTATTTTTTCCTTTTTGGTGATGCCAAAACCTAGCATAAAATATTATACCAAAGAGACTTGTGGACAATAACTTGAATAAAAAAATATGTTTAAAATAAAGAAAACTTAAAGCAAAAGCAGAGTATTTATTCAAAATAAACCAAACGCAGAGTATTTATTCATATAAACCAAAAGAAGAGTATTTATTCATGATAAAACATGTTAGAATTGATACGGGGTTGGCCATTGGTATATCAACTGGCTCATGATTCAATCTTCTATCCCCTTCTTGATTTCGAGTTGCAGCAGTTGCAGAGGATTCTAGTGGTCTTTCCCCCTTTTTGGTATCAACATCCACAATAAACTGAAAGAGATAATTAATCCGAGCAGAAATGCCATCAACTTTGGTATCCAGAGTTTGAATAGACACAAAATGAGCTTGAGTAGTTGCACCGATTTCTTCAATCTGTGAATTCATATCTCGGATAGAATCTGTATTCTTATGAATGGTGACAAGAGCAGATGTTTTTCCAAGAACAATTTCTGCATGAGAAATGGAAGCATCTCTTCTGAAATGGGATAAATTGACTTGGACTTTAGCAAGATCTGCATTGATTTTTAAAAGATAGTCCATGGCACGACCTGAGAAGAAAGTTGAAGCAGTCCTATCTTTGAGTTGATCATAGTGAATTTCCTTGATCATGTTATGCAACTCATCACAACACCACTTTAAATCAGACAATTCATCAAATACCATGGGAATCATTTCAGAAGATGTGTGCGGGCTGTCTTCTCAAATCATTCGTTGCTTAATCCCCTCAATAGTGGTTTTCCTATACTCAGAATATTCAGTAGGAGTAGGACCAGATGAACTTTGATTGCCTGAGAAAATAACTAAATCAGTATTAGGATCTGCAGGTTGTTCGAGTTCTTTGGTGGCAGATGCAGATGCAGATGCAGATGCAGATGCAGATGCAGAAGCAGAAGTAGAACTAGAAGTAGAAGTGTGTTCCTGATGTTCTGCAGATATCTTGATTTCGTTGTGGCGAGGTTGGACACATGAAGAGGGATTGTCCACAGTTAGTTGGAGGATCAATGTCTGGTTTTGGTTCTAAAGCTTTCGTGCCACAGAGGCTACATGGGCATTCGATGGGGAGCACTAATCTAAGATCTCGTGTTCTAGTAGGGTAGGTGTTTACACTGAGTCAATATCAAGCTTAGGAGGAGAACGAGAGGGTCATTGCAGGTACATTTATTTTATGTGGAATTCCTGCATTTGTTCTCATTGATACAGATGCATCACATTCTTTCATTTATGCACGGTTTGTTAAGCTTCATAGATTGCTGTATGTGTCTCTAGACGTAGTAATTTTTGTCTCTACCCCTACTGGCCATTAATTTTTGGCCAAGCGTCTAGTAATGGGTTGCTCTTTAGCATTCGAGGGTTTTGAGTTGGCAGCGAACCTGAAGATTTTAGAGATGGAGCATTTCGATTGTATCTTGGGTATTGATCTTTTGAATTTGTACCGAGCTACTGTGGATTATTACTATAGGATTGTTCAGTTTCGTCCGGTTTAGGGCAATAGTTGGTTTTACTATGGTGAGGGAGCGCGACATCCTATGCCTTTGGTATCAACTTTGAGAGCTTTTCGAGATTTGGAGGTGGGCAGGAAAGGCTACCTTATTTATGCGATTGACACGTCCAAAGGGGGTAGAGCTCTCGAAGAGTTACTAGTTGCTTGTGATTACCCAGATGTTTTCCCTGATGAGATCCCAGGTTTTCCTCGAGTGGGAGAGGTTGAGTTTGGGATTGAGCTTGTGCCAGGGGCAGCTCAGATCTCGTGCACCCTATTGTCTATCATCGTCAGAGATAAGAGAGTTGCAACAACATTTGTAAGACTTGTTAGACAAGGGATACATTCTTCCAAGCATTTCGTCTTGGGGAGAGCCAGTGTTATTTGCCAAGAAGAAAGATGGTTTCATGCGTCTATGTATTGATTATAGACAATTGAACCAAGTGACGATCAAGAATAAGTATCCTTTACCGCACATTGATTATCTTTTTGATTAGCTCCAGAGCACTTCAGTTTATTCTAAGATTGACTTGAAGTCAAGTTCTCATCAGTTGAGAGTCCGAGAGGAAGACATTTCTAAGACTGCGTTTCGTACGAGGTATGGTCACTATGAGTTCCGGGTGATGTCTTTTGGATTGAAGAATGCACATGTGGCCTTCATGAATTTGATGAATAGGGTTTTCCGGAATTATTTGGATAAGTTTGTCGTGGTGTTTATCGACAATATTATGGTTTATTCGTACAGTGTTGATGAACATGCGTAGCACTTGAGGGTTGTACTGCAGATTCTTCAAGAGAAACAGTTGTATGCCAAGTTCAGCAAGTGCCCGTTTTGGATAGACGAGTGGTGTTTCTTGGTCATTTCATTTATCGGGATGGTGTTTCAGTTGATCCGAGTAATACAGAGGCTATTATGAATTGGTCGCGTCCGAAAAAAACCTCTGACATTCCGAATCATGCTTATCTGAATAATCATGATACGTACAATAATATGAACTTGATGAACTTCAGTACTGTATATATATACGTACATGTCTCGTTTCTGATACATTTTATGGTTCGTTTGAAAACTTTATTTATCCTGTCTTGACTCGTGTGGTGATATGTTCTGCGAAATGTCACGTCTAGAATTATTTTACTATATATATATATATATATATAATGTTATATGGGTGTACGAACGTCCCTTACCTACTGAATATTTACCCAAACACTCACTCTTTAATTCCCTCCCCATATTGGAACAAAGATCAAATACGAGGACTGCAGCGACCCAACCCGTATCCACTACCTAATCAGAGTTTAGAATATAATTAAGCATGCATTAAATAAATCGCCGCGGAAGAATTAAATAAAAGCAGACCGGCAGAACACAACCGGTTAAACAAATTCGATTATACAACCCAATTGAATAAACTTAGATAAAACCTACAGAAAATCCTGCTATCTTCAAGGGTCACTGGCCTCTCCAAGCTCCTGGTGCAATCCTGCACTTACACCTGCCCCGTCGAATGGGGTGTCCAGATACACAGAAAAGACTGGATGTGAGAGAATACACTTAATACATAATCAATGATATATATATATATATATATATATACCGGATAGCTAGTCCGCGGTGCCGCTCCTATATTCCCCTATCAACTATAGCGTCAAAACCCACCGTCATGGTCGATCCTAGTGATAGCAAAATCAGGGGCTGAGTCTACCCAGACACGAATCCATAAGGAGTAACTCATCATCAATGGAAACTGTCATGACTCATATCATACCAGATGCAGTCTACCATAAAAACATGCATGTGCTAAAGCCGTAAAACATGGTAAAACACATAGCACATACTCATGCAACATATAAACATATATATCATGCTGTCCATCTCAGTCAGTACTTACGTACCTTACTACAGGCAGTTCTAGCAGTCCAACTCTAGGTTCCAAGCCTATCATCAACACTACAATGAAAATACCCATGCATCATTAATTAAGTCTTAAAAACCTTAACTAAGCTATTGCATACTCCTAAATAATTTAAGGAGATCATAGTTATACCTGCGTCCGTCTTCAGCTCAATGATGGCGACTACCCAACCACTTGGGCATGCCACCTCCACAGCTACGAGCACAGCTCCGCTACTCGGATACCGCTCCGCTACTATATTAGACACTATCTGACTATGCTAAAAATATATATTTCCTACTCAAAATCTAAAATAAGAGTACCCAAAGCCCTAAAATAGAACCACGCGGGGAAAGAAGAAGAAGTTGGTGCGGTTGTGAAATGAGCTCCTCGGCCTCATTTTATAGACGAGGGTTCGGATAGTCCAAACATGCCTTCGGACTGTCCGAACTCTGCATGTGTGACAATTGTCACCTGATAGCACTTCGGACCATCCGAACTGGACTTTGGATCGTCCGATCCCGATATTATGTCATCCACGACGTCACTCCTTCGGACACCTGACCGGACCACTGTTTGGACCGTCCGATCCGAAGCTTCGGATCATCCGAACTCTAGTTTTGGCCAATAAAATAATTTTCTTATCTTATATTATCTGAGGGAGATCGGACCGTCCGATCCCTCTTTGGATCGTCCGAACTTCACCCTCCCAAACATCTTCAAGCTCTTTGAACTTGAACACTTTGGATCATCCGATCCCAGGTTCGGAGCCTCCGATCCTGTCTAAGTCTCGGAACCTTCCCGGCTATTTCCAAGTGTTCTGGATCCATTTCCAGACTTCGTTAATCCATTAGAAATTTCCTTAATCATGTTTTACTTAATCCAAACATGATCATACGATTAATTACTCATTAATCGCTAATTCTGGATACGGGTCTCTATATTCCCCCCCCCCCTTTAAAAGATTTAGTCCTCGAAATCTAGGGATTTCCAGAGAACATATTAAAACCCCAAATGGTTCATACCATTGACGAACCACCCAGTGGTTCCTCAATCACACTCAGTGCAGAACACTTATAGTTACGAAACACTCATCCTAATGCTGCTCTTGCCACAGCATAACTCGAATCTCTCCTCAGGAGAATTTGATCTACAAAAGGTTACACTTCAACGTAACTGGTTATAACGATCCTTAGACTGGTTAATTTTCCCTCGCTATTCGGAATCAAGGATCAGCTTCTAAAGCGATACTAGGATCTAAGATCACCAAGTCTAGTACCAATCACAGTTCATGTTTTTTAGTATAATTCAAGACTGTGTCCCGATGATTACTATCATCACTTGCCATCATGACGTTTCTTTATATTTACTAATTGTACTACATAAATTCCTATACATCGCAACGTTAGTCATCGTATCCCCGATGAACTTCATCGTCTCGACTATCGGCTACCACCAAAAAGTCTCAATCACTGAACTAGTTCCATCACTCCACAAGACTCAGATGTCTTTGGGCATTCCCGCATGGTTATACAAACTTGCAATCACTGTGCACACATCATGACTAAGGCAAGCTTCTACCAATGCTCTATCGGGACATTCCACAATACACATGCATATGGAAACGCTTCCTATCCTGTCTCAAAACTTGACAATCATTGCAATATGTATATAACTCATCTCAGAGTTTCTGATGATATCATCATCGCCTGTCCCAACCTCACAAGGTGGAACTTATTGATCCTGGAAACTAAATCCCAACGGATTCAAACAGTCAACTTGTGCCTTTGCTGAACGCAACAGCCTCAGCACTGAGAGAACTAATTCTTCGGTCCCCGAGTCACTCTTGGAGACACTTTTCACTTGAAGTAACTTGTCACACCTCACACATCCGACTATCGTCCATTACCGAAACACAATGTCCCTGACAAACACTCCCTACGGATGTAGCTTGCTGACTGGAAAGAACGAAGTCGTTCCATCGCGATCTTGCAAAGTCTTCAATTCCCAAAAGCAATCTTATTGACTCCTAAGTCAATCACAAACTGTTTCAGTCACCTCAACAACATCACACATCCCATGCTGGAAACTAGTGACACATCCTGCTGGATCTCAAGAACTAGATCCTAGCTAATTCCATATAACACGATCAGACAACTGATGTCCCCTTGCTAATGTCCATTAGCTTTTCCAACACTTGTCGGATTCAACATAAAGATCAACACAATAACACCCTGTCAGAATGTTTGGTTGATACACTTAATATCGTTGTTCATGGACAACTCTCACACGAAGCAGAAACTTGATCCCTTCCGTTACTCAACCCGAGTATGCGATTGTTATCACTAAGCAATTGCTGGAATCAACATTAGTTTCTTCTTAGCAAAAGACACTATCCTGGAAAACTACCCATTTCCCTTGATGGTTCATCATGTCAAGTTATCGCCTAACTTGACCATAAAAGTCCAATTGCAATCGTCCCCGATCACAGAAATCCCAAATTATTCATCTTTGGCAACCCTAGAGACTTCTAAATTACCCAAATATCCAACTGCTCTGAGATTGTACCAAGTAAAAATCCCCTTAAGCACTACGCGACAAAATACTATCTCAAGTATTTCTCGATTCTCTTGTTGGAAAACGCGGCGATCAGATCAATTTGATTGATACCCGGTGCAGCGGAAGTTTAAAAATATTTTGTATGGAACGATTCCATAATGGGTATCAACCTTACGATTAAATTGTGTGTGTAAAAATTAAATAACGATTATAAAATTTTTACCTTTAATCTCGAATCAAGATTTTGGACACCAACAGATTTCTCTGCTCTTGTTGTATATCCCTGGAACTGATGGACGAACTGTTCTTCAATCAGGTCCACGAACGGATATTTAATCCCTCTGATAGATTGCACTAGAAAATTTATCAGAAGTTTCTACGAAGAGAATTAACGAATTTGATCCGTTAAACCAGACTGTAATTCAAAATCACAGGCTGGATTTTACCAAGTAGAGAGGGAAGGGGGGGGGGGTGGTGGCCACTATTGATAGAAAATACTTAGGTTTTCGAAAATTGTGACCTGTTGTGTGTAATTTCTATACTGCAATAACTTATTTATAATGTAGGCCACTAACAGCTTAGGGCCCATTAGTCATAAGTTCAAGCCCGACAAGCAAAGCCCGCATGTTCAGAAATTAATATAAAATTCATCGTGACTCCGATTGATAAACCGATTTCACCAATGTGCACAGAAACCATTTCTGCACCTTTTAAAGTCAAGATAAATTTTTCTGAATCCGAATTCAGTGGTTTCCAAAAATGGCCATCCCTATGTCATTTTAGGAAATCTTACTCCTCTACTCATAATTAAGAAGTCCAACTTCTTTGTTCATTAAATTTAACTCTTTAAATTTAACTATCTCAACGGGGATTAAAAATCCATTACACTGTGTGACCCTCAATGGTTCAGGGATACAGCTAGCCGTGGGCTCACAACTCCTTGTGACTCGGAACAACAATTTCCGACTTGCCCATCGAATCATGGTAAGAGCGCCTAGCAACATCGCCCCATGATTCCCTAGGTATCACTGATAGTGCCTACAAGAACCAATAGATTTTGGTTAGCGTACAGTACGGTCCCTTCATCCATATATCCCGATCGAATCAACAACCATTGGTATATCGAGAGTCGCTCGAGATTCGATAACTATGCAATACATCTTGAAGATCAAATAGTGACATCGCATGTGCTACTAAGAAACCATTTCTTAAACCACATCATGTACTCGGGCCAGAGATTCGTCACACTAATATCTCCTCAGATCGCATAGGATATCCACACTCGCAAGTATGTGGTGAATCCTTGACAACAAAGCATCGACTCCTATATGTGTTGTAACTGTACCCAATCCCGACACCTGATGACCCCAATAGAGTCGGTAAACGAGTCAAAGCACAATACTAGCATATAGAGTCTCAATGATGTTTCAAGTAGTAAGGACTAATGGTGTACAACCAAAACCGCGGACTATATCCACTCGATAAGTGATAACCACTTGGAAAGTCCGGATAGGGTAGTTCGATCATTCATCGTATGAATATCCATTTGCATGCTTCGAACATCTCTATGTTCCTTACCAATGAAACGTGGTACTCTGCATCGCAAATGCTAGTCTCAAACTCGAGCGATCCTTATCCTTATTATCGGACGGCTCAATCGACTAGGAACAGTTTAGAATATACAGTGACTATAAGATGTGTTTCATGATAGACATCTCCATGTTCTACCACATCTTACATACACTATAGTATATTCAAGGTCTTTATCAAAACAACAATAGTACATCACAATATAACAATATGAAGAAAGATAAAGTCATTGCCATTAATAAAAGTGTAAATAATATTAAACAAAAGATTATTTATACAAAGAGTCATCAAAGCCCTTAGCCACAAGTTGGCTCACCGGGCACCCACTCTTTCAATCTCCCACTTGCCCTATAGCCAACTAGTCATACTACGTAGACCCATTGCTTCGCGATGTTTGTCAAATAATGGTCCTGGCAAGGGCTTAGTAAGTGGATCAGCGATATTTTCTGCAGAGGCCACTCTTTCGATAGTGATGTCTCCTCTTTCCACAATCTCCCGGATGATGTGGTATTTCCTCAGTACGTGTTTGGATCTTTGATGAGACCTTGGTTCCTTTGCCTGAGCAACGGCACCCGTGTTGTCACAGTACACCGGGACTGGACCAACAACTTCAGGAATGACGCCCAACTCTTGGACGAAATTCCTCATCCAAACGGCCTCTTTAGCAGCAGTTGATGCTGCAATGTATTCTGCTTCAGTGGTGGAATCCGCTGTGGTGTCCTGCTTGGAAATTTTCCAAGAGACAGCACCGCCATTGAGCATGAACACAAATCCAGAGGTTGACTTCGAGTCATCCACGTCACTTTGGAAGCTAGAGTCAGTATAGCCTTCCAATTTTAGTTCTCTTCCTCCATATACCATGAACATATTCTTAGTCCTTCGTAAGTACTTAAGAATGTCCTTCACGGCTTTCCAATGCATTTGACCGGGATTAGCTTGATATCTGCTCGTGACACTCAGAGCAAATGCTACATCCGGTCTGGTAGATATCATCCCATACATGATACTACCTATGGCTGACGCATATGGTACATGTGTCATTTTCTCTATCTCTTCATCAGTCTTGGGACACATAGACTTGGATAGAGAAACTCCATGACACATGGGTAGATGTCCTCTCTTGGACCCATCCATTGAAAACCGTTTCAATATGGTGTCGATGTAGGTTGATTGAGTGAGTCCTATCATTCTCTTAGATCTATCTCTATAGATCTGTATCCCAAGAATATAGGATGCCTCACCCAAATCCTTCATCGAGAATCTACCTGATAACCATATCTTTGTTGACTGCAACATCCCTACGTCATTCCCAATGAGTAGGATGTCATCAACATAAATTACTAAGAATGTCACAGCATCCTTAACTACTTTCTTGTACACACATGGTTCCTCCGGATTCTTGATGAAACCAAAATCTTTTATTGTTTCATCAAATTTCTGGTTCCAACTTCTTGATGCTTGTTTTAGACCATAAATTGATCTCTGAAGCTTGCATACCTTATGCTCGCTTCCCATGGATGTGAACCCCTCAGGCTGCTTCATATAGATTTCTTCCTTAATGTTTCCATTAAGAAAAGCAGTCTTCACATCCATTTGCCATATCTCATAGTCATACCATGCAGTTATGGCAATAAGGATTCTTATGGACTTGAACATTGCAACTGGTGAAAAGGTTTCATCATAGTCAACTCCTTGTCTTTGAGTATAACCTTTTGCCACCAATCGCGCCTTGTAGGTCAATACCTTACCATCAGGCCCAAGCTTTCTCTTGTAGATCCATTTACACCCTATTGGAACAATTCCATCGGGAGGATCTACTAAAGACCAAACTTGGTTTGTATGCATCGAATCTATTTCCGACTGCATAGCTTCAAGCCATAAATTTGAATCCGCATCAGAAATTGCTTCCTTGAAGTTTCTTGGATCACATCCAATATCGGGTTCATCTTGATCCCCTTCAAGAAGAAGACCATATCGAATAGGAGGTCTAGAAGTCCTCTCGGATCTTCTAGGTATAGGCGTGTCCAGCAATGGTTCCTGAGGTGTAGGATCGTTATTTTGTATTTCGGGTTCTTCTCGAATTTCTTCGAGTTCCATCATCTCGCCTTTCTTATCCAATAAGAACTCCTTCTCTAAGAAGGTGGCATTCCTTGAAACAAACACCTTTGTTTCAGCAGGATAATAGAAATAATATCCGATTGAATTCTTCGGATACCCTACAAAATAACATAAGCTGGATCGACTATCCAACTTATCTTCCACTGTCCGCTTCACGTAAGCAGGACATCCCCAAATCCTCAAGTACGAATAATTAGGAGCTTTGCCATTCCATAACTCGTATGGTGTTTTGTCCACTGCTTTAGTGTGGACGTTGTTCAACAACAATACCGCCGTTTCAAGCGCATAGCCCCAAAACGAAGGTGGAAGCTCAGTGAAGCTCATCATGGATCGAACCATGTCCAACAAAGTTCGATTACGACGCTCCGATACATCATTAAGCTGTGGTGTCATAGGAGGAGTCCACTGAGAGAGAATCCCATTCTCTTTTAAATAGTCCAAAAACTCGGTACTCAAGTATTCTCCACCTCGATCCGATCGAAGTGCTTTAATACTTTTACCTAGCTTGTTTTCTACTTCAGCCTTGAATTCTTTGAACTTTTCAAATGCTTCAGACTTATATTTCATTAAATATAAATACCCATACCTCGAATAATCATCAGTAAAGGTAATGAAGTAGGTGTGGCCATATTGAGTACCAACTCTAAATGGACCACAAACATCTGTATGGATCAAATCCAACAGATTTTGACTACGCTCAGGTTTCCCCTTAAAAGGAGATTTAGTCATTTTTCCTTTCAGGCAGGATTCACAAGTAGGTAGAGAGTTAATATCAGACATATCAAACATGCCCTCTCCCACTAGCTTGTTCATCCTCCTTGAGGAAATATGACCTAGCCTAGCGTGCCAAAGGTTTGCCGGGTTTTGGCTATCGATTTTCCTTTTGTTTGTTGTTGCCGGTTTATCAACATAATTTATTGGAACATCTTTTAGTTTTAAGTTGTATAGATCGTTTTCAAGTTGTCCATTTCCAATCAAACATTCATTCTTGTAAATATTGCAAATCCCATTCACAAAATTGCAAGAATAACCATCTCTATCAAGCATAGAAACAGAAATAATGTTTTTAATCAAATCCGGAACAAATAAAACATCTCTTAAAAGTAACTTAAAACCGTTCTGCAAAATTAAATAAACATCTCCTACGGCTTTAGCTTCAACTCTGGAACCATTTCCAAGCCTCAGCTGGGTCTCACCCATTCTAAGCCTACGACTTCTTGTCATCACCTGCAAATCATTGCAAATGTGAGATCCACATCCGGTATCCAATACCCAAGAAGTAGTATTAAGTGAAACATTTATTTCAATATAGAACATACCCTTCGCAGTTCGCAACTGATCTAGATATTCCTTGCAGTTACGCTTCCAATGACCGGGCTTCTTGCAGTAATGGCAAACATCCTTGGATTTTTCCATGTTTGAAGCCTTTGTCTTGTACTTCTTCTCGGGTTCGATTTTCTTGGGTGGGGCAGAACGTTTCTTGCCCTTTGTACTTGGTCCCTTCTTAGCAGAAGAAGAGGAGCCCACCAAGAAAGCCGATTTATCCTTCTTTAATGTGGATTCATATGTCACAAGCATATTGACCATCTCTTCAAGGGAGGCCTCTATCTTGTTCATATTGAAATTCACCACAAATCCGTCAAACGAAGAAGGAAGAGACAGAAGTAGTAAGTCCATGTTGAGTTCATGCTCCAACACCAAATCAAGGGTTACCAACTTCTGTATGAGCCAAATCACTCGTACCCCATGATCACGGACCGAAGTCCCTTCACGCATGCGACACGTCATTAGCTCCTTTACAGTAGAGAACCTTTCAGCCCTCGATTGAGCCCCAAAAAGTTCCTTGAGTTGAACGTGAATGTCAGCAGCATTCACGGTGTCCTCAAATCGCCTCTGGAGTTCATCAGACATCGAGGCTTGCATATAGCATTTGGTCTTGATATCATGGTCCCACCATGTATCAAGTTTGGCTAACTCCTCCGGACTTACGTCAGCTGGTGCTTCCTTCGGAGGAGATTTTTCTAACACGTAGAGCATCTTCTCCGAAGTCAAGACAATCTTCAACTTACGGAACCATTCCGTATAGTTTGCGCCAGTCAACTTATTTTGTTCGAGGATCGAGAAAAGTGGATTACGCGAATTCATCTTATGAAATACTGAAAAGAAACAGACAAATATCAGTGATTGTTTAAGCAATTTACTAAGACATAAAATAGGCGATATTTATTTTATGAATCTCACTCCCACTATTTTAACGATTTCACTACCCTCTAGTGAAAACGGGAAACTGTTTTCCTTAGTGAGAACATGGAGTCTAATTGACAATCTATGGTCCCGAATAATATCAGCCAACCATAATTTCAAAAGGTAGAGCCCAATTGCTTCCAAAGCAACCTCCATGTTTTTACCTCATGTCCAATAAGGGCCCAATAATATGACGCCGTTTATTGTGACATGTCAAGATGACCCATCAATATTAAGTTGTGATGGACGGTCGCCATGTGGATCCCCCAATAATATGAGCCGATCCCATGGGAGTTCCAGCCAACTTACAACATGTGTCGATCCAATGTACAGCTTTCCGACGAACGGGCCCCCCCAATAATATGAGCCGGACCGTATCCGCGGGTAGCATCTCATACATTGATCGTTGATGGAAGGTAGGAACATTTAAACAAATTTAAATTTCCTTTATTTATCTTGATATCAATTTTAAATCATATTTAAAATGAGGGATTTTTAATTATAAAAATTTGTCTCATCATTTTTAAAATTTTGTATGCTTGTCGGATTCACACAATTTTGTCTAAAACATGCATACAACTATAATATCACATATTATATAGGATGATCGATTTCATTTCTAATCGACCCGTGGTTGCCAATCACGAGTCTTAGTCCAATCCTAGGTAATATGCAGTATGCAATGCAATCCTATTACATTTGCTTCCAATTTATATTTCTTCTGTCTTTATTGTCTGCTGGGCCCACCTCCATCTTCAAATCTTGATCTCCCACTAAATCTAATGTATTTACAATAAATAACAATGACAAGTAGGGGATACATTTTTAAGGGGTGGGAACGGGCCATAAACCAAGCCCACTTTTATTACATATGACATTCATATTGGGCCATAAACCAGGCCCATTAATAAAACCAACAACAATAAAAACAAATGTAAATTCCTAACATACACCTACAAAATTGGTCATGACAATCGATCATCCTTATCCAATAATATTTAATTCAAAATTAATTTATTGGATAACATGCAATGACAATTTAAATTCAAAAGGATAAAATCATATTTCATATATAAAATCATATTTTACATACAAAATCATATTTTATCTTTTTATCAAATAAAATCATATTTTATCTATAAAATCCAATTTTATACATAAAATCATATTTTACTCAATATACTCATAAGATCATATCTTATCATCAATTGTACCAAAAATAATTAATTTCAAAATTCAATTTAAGGATAAAATATTAAAATTTTCCAAAAATTCAAATTTATCCAAAAATCAATTTTAAAATTTTCGGACTCGAACAATTCGATCCGATGCCTCGTGGACCAATCAAAACAATTTTCGATCGGACCAAAAATAGAATTTTAACATATTAAAATTTAATTTAAAAATTAAAAATAATTTTTCCCGCGGGCCGCCCGGGACATTCCCGGGCTGCCCGCGCCCTAATGGGGTCGGGCCGGGCAGCCCGGCTTCCCCTAGGGCAGCGATCACATCGCTGCCCTGCGCAGCGCCCAGCGCTGCCCGGGTTTTTGCCCGAAAAAAAAATTTTATTTTTAAATATTTATTTTGTTTCAAAAACCGAGACTTAAAAAAAATTTTTTTGTACAATCGATTAATTTAATCGCTTGATCTGAGCAACCTGGCTCTGATACCACTGTTGGAAAACGCGGCGATCAGATCAATTTGATTGATACCCGGTGCAGCGGAAGTTTAAAATCTATTTTGTATGGAACGATTCCATAATGGGTATCAACCTTACGATTAAATTATGTGTGTAAAAATTAAATAACGATTATAAAATTTTTACCTTTAATCTCGAATCGAGATTTTGGACACCAACAGATTTCTCTGCTCTTGTTGTATATCCCTGGAACTGATGGACGAACTGTTCTTCAATCAGGTCCACGAACGGATATTTAATCCCTCTGATAGATTGCACTAGAAAATCTATCAGAAGTTTCTACGAAGAGAATTAACGAATTTGATCCGTTAAACCAGACTGTAATTCAAAATCACAGGCTGGATTTTACCGAGTAGAGAGGGAAGGGGGGGCGGCCACTATTGATAGAAAATACTTAGGTTTTCGAAAATTGTGACCTGTTGTGTGTAATTTCTGTACTGCAATAACTTATTTATAATGTAGGCCACTAACAGCTTAGGGCCCATTAGTCATAAGTTCAAGCCCGACAAGCAAAGCCCGCATGTTCAAAAATTAATATAAAATTCATCGTGACTCCGATTGATAAACCGATTTCACCAATGTGCACAGAAACCATTTCTGCACCTTTTAAAGTCAAGATAAATTTTTCTGAATCCGAATTCAGTGGTTTCCAAAAATGGCCATCCCTATGTCATTTTAGGAAATCTTACTCCTCTACTCATAATTAAGAAGTCCAACTTATTTGTTCATTAAATTTAACTCTTTAAATTTAACTATCTCAACGGGGATTAAAAATCCATTACACTGTGTGACCCTCAATGGTTCAGGGATACAGCTAGCCGTGGGCTCACAACTCCTTGTGACTTGGAACAACAATTTCCGACTTGCCCATCGAATCATGGTAAGAGCGCCTAGCAACATCGCCCCATGATTCCCTAGGTATCACTGATAGTGCCTACAAGAACCAATAGATTTTGGTTAGCGTACAGTACGGTCCCTTCATCCATATATCCCGATCGAATCAACAACCATTGGTATATCGAGAGTCGCTCGAGATTCGATAACTATGCAATACATCTTGAAGATCAAATAGTGACATCGCATGTGCTACTAAGAAACCATTTCTTAAACCACATCATGTACTCTGGCCAGAGATTCGTCACACTAATATCTCCTCAGATCGCATAGGATATCCACACTCGCAAGTATGTGGTGAATCCTTGACAACAAAGCATCGACTCCTATATGTGTTGTAACTGTACCCAATCCCGACACCTGATGACCCCAATAGAGTCGGTAAACGAGTCAAAGCACAGTACTAGCATATAGAGTCTCAATGATGTTTCAAGTAGTAAGGACTAATGATGTACAACCAAAACCGCGGACTATATCCACTCGATAAGTGATAACCACTTGGAAAGTCCGGATAGGGTAGTTCGATCATTCATCGTATGAATATCCATTTGCATGCTTCGAACATCTCTATGTTCCTTACCAATGAAACGTGGTACTCTGCATCGCAAATGCTAGTCTCAAACTCGAGCGATCCTTATCCTTATTATCGGACGGCTCAATAGACTAGGAACAGTTTAGAATATACAGTGACTATAAGATGTGTTTCATGATAGACATCTCCATGTTCTACCACATCTTACATACACTATAGTATATTCAAGGTCTTTATCAAAACAACAATAGTACATCACAATATAACAATATGAAGAAAGATAAAGTCATTGCCATTAATAAAAGTGTAAATAATATTAAACAAAAGATTGTTTATACAAAGAGTCATCAAAGCCCTTAGCCACAAGTTGGCTCACCGGGCACCTACTCTTTCAATTCTATGTCCTAATCATCACTGATTGGACTCATCCTATCGACCTCGTCGATTTACTACGGCTCATACTTAGCTGGATAGTGAAATCAAATCAGACTACCTACGTGGCTCGATCAATAGACTCAAACTAGGCTGCCAAAAGTATACTATTCCCAACACTTGGAATACTCAAATCTTTTTGGTTCCAACTCACCTATACTCGATAGCCAGACAATAGCTATAAGTAGTCTATTGGCACCATCCTGCACCTTGCTACTGACACCTGCCTCGTACACTGGAATTGAATATTAAGGCGAACTAAACCCAAGAAATTCTTATGATCTATCAACCTAGATCATTTCCATCCCATGAAAATCCTACGCTCAACCTCTTAATACACCAGGCGGTACATATCTCTATCCTTGAACTCAATATCCCTTGCCTCGTTCATTCAAAATGAACGCCAAGACTTGTCAAGTCCAAAAATGAAATCTAATCCCAAAGATCTCCACTACCTCTGGACACGTTCCTGATTATATCCCTTGCTAAGACTGCGTAACGATTCAAGACTAAGGTAACCTACCACGATGTCCACTTGGAATCACCATACAATGTACACTGGCATAAGTCAAACTTCCCTCATGTCTGAAATAGTCCTATACAATCCTTAGCATCTGATATAATTCTTTACTGATGAAGTCAATAATCATGGAGCAATTCTCCTATTCGAGTAGAAATCGCGAAACAACATTCTATCCAGTATCTCGGATAATCTCCTATCACAAGGAAACCCTAATCATAACTCTGATGACAATCCCTAGTCATCGCTAGTAGAAATCTGTCTACCTACTAGGTCGATCCATCTAGCAGTATCTCATAGGTCAAAACCTATCTGCTCAGAGTACACACTCGTCAAGAAAATCTCTTCAAGACTGGTTCTTGCAGCATAACACTCAAACTAATATCTCTGACACACCATACGATATCCAACCATTGATATCAAACTTGATATCTAATCCAAGTTCATAACTCGTCGTGACTATTGCCAAATCCTTAGACTGAGTAGCCTCCCCACCGTCGATCCTGAAGCACGAAGCTCCTAGGAAACCTCTGAAGTACAAGGACTCCCAGAGTAAAACTGACATAGAGTCGCGCCCCATCACGTCTAGTCATGGTCATAGTCCACAACTCTCGGCATATACTCGACCTGGTTCCTGATGAAATCTCATCATCGCAAGTCTCAACCTTACGAAGGACAGATAGACTACCGTTCCTAGAACAAAGCCCAATGTTCCAAATCAAACAATATTCCCATGCCTCCAGATGAATCCACTCATCACTGGCACTAACTTAGTCCACTGACTATCTAGGTCAATCCTAAGAAAAACACCTAGACTAACCACTCGTCAAGCAGTTACAAGCGGTCTACTCAAAACCTCAGAGTAACACAGTTGAACACTGATCAACTAAAACCATGTTAATCTTAGCAAAATCACTTGCAATTATTCACGAATTGCTGGATAAATAATACACGTATCATTACTTCAAATTATGTACAATTTTTTTATTACAATCCCATATAATACAATTACAGTATTCCAAAATACAACGAAAATGTACAATCAATAACTTGAAATGATACAACCAAAGTTTGATGATTCATTACAACTGAAATACTGTTTACAATTTCAAAAATACAGTATTTAAATCATAATACTTGTCATCGATTCTTGAGCATTAAGTTTTTAATCGACACACGCATCAATACAAGCATACTCCTGTCCAAATCTCTCGGTATCTCGTCCTGCCATGACTGCCGGAGAAATAACTCAAGCTCGCTAACCAGCTATGCTCTGCGTCAGTGCATGTCAGCCGACCTCTTCTGCTCACGATCTACCGCCAGCATTCTTCTTGTATCTAATTCATGATTTTGAACATGAAGTTTCTCGTGTTCTTACCAAACGCATCGATACAAGCATACATGTAGAATCATGTCCTGCATGAATTTAATGACCTTACGCTCGAAACCAGTCATGCCTTAGCCACTCGAGGCATTTCCTGGTGAAGGTCTTTATGACAATCTCTCCAACTATGATTGAAGAATCTTCAGAGTAGTGTCATCATGGTCGAACGGTATAGATGCAAGCATCAAGTGTTTCCCAACCAATCCTCTGCCACTGCCTCTTGCATCCGGTACTCGATCCAAAGCTAGGTTCCATATGAGTAGAAGTCTCAAAAATCCAGACACGATCCATCGCTCCAGTCCACACTTGTCAGAATCCCAAAAGTCAAATCTTTAAAAATCTTGCCGATGATGATAGTATTTGGGCAACCTAATTGCCTCATCATCGTCTCTTTAAAAGGTCTCATCAATCCTACAAGGATAACCCAAAAAGTCTCATTACTATATCTCAAGTCTCTTTGCATGCAGCTCTACCAATAAATGTAGCGGCCCAACCCGGATCCACGACCTAATCAGAGTTTAGAGAATAATTAAGAATACATTAAATAAATCGCTGCGGAAGACTTAAATAAAAGCAGACCGACAGAATACAACCGGTTAAACAAATTTTATTATACAACCCAATCGAATAAACTTAAATAAAATCTACAGCTAATCCTATTGTCTTCAAGGGTGGGTCAATGGCCTCTTTAAGCTCTTGGTGCACAATCCTGCACTTACACCTGCCCCGTCGAATGGGGTGTCTAGATACACAGAAAAGACTGGACGTGAGCGACAATGCTCAATACATAAGCAATAATATATGTATATATATATATATATATATATATATATATATATATATATGCAACACATAAGTGTATTTAGAACAAGGTAAAACAGTATACTCAGGGGCGTCAGGAATATACAGGGCAATGCCGGATAGCTAGTCTGCGGTGCCGCTCTTAAATTCCCCTATCAACTATAGCTCAAAACGCACCATCGTGGTCGCTCCTAGTGATAGAAAAACTAGGGGATTAGTCTCCCCATACACGAATCCATAAGGAGTAACTCATCACCGATAGAAACTGCCATGACTCACATCATACCAGATGCAGTCTACCGTAAAAACATGCATGTGCTAAAGCCGTAAAACATGGTAAAACGCATAGCACATACTCATGCAACATATGAGCATATATATCATGCTGGTCATCTCAGTCAGTACTTACGTACCTTACTATAGGCAGTTCTAGCAGTCCAACTCTAGGTTCCAAGCCTATCATCAACACAACAATGCAAATACCCATGCATCATTCATTAAGCTCTAAAAGCCTTAACTAATGTGAGATCTCGATTCTAAACATCTAATCTTGGGATTAAACAACACTAAGATAAACAATAACCAAAGGTTAAAGCAATTAAAAGAATTTTTTTTTTTAAAATAGTGCCTCGCTCGATCGGTAAGATCTTACCGATCGAGCGAGCCAAAACCCAAAAGGTTCTGCCCGAGAAAACCAGCCCTCGCTCGATCCGTAAGATCTTGCGGATCGAGCGAGCCACAAAATTTCCAAAATAGAACTGCATCAAAATGCCCTCGCTCGATCCGCAAGATCTTGCGGATCGAGTGGTGACAGAAACAGAGCAAAACAGCAGAAATCATGCTAGAACTTGAGTCCAAAACCAACAACATTTTATCATGCATTACAATCACAAGTTCTCCAACTAATACATGAAATTCTAGGGTTACACAACCGCTCAAAAGTATTGGATTTGTAACGACAAACTTTCAACACAGCTCGCATAATCAATACAATAACCTAACGAAGTTCGATATCTAAACATGTTCAAATACAACTAGGTAGACATGCTGACACGACTTCTAAACCGAGTCTCACTACTAGCTCTCCCTCTTGTTGCTAACCAGGCCTTCGCTGACTTGGTCCTGTCTCACCTGTTGCCAAGTACACATACAAAACAAAGCAACAGCCGGATAAATCGGTGAGAATGAAATTCCCAATAAAAACAACATAACAAGTAATGGATATACAATATGCTATCAAAACAACATATTCAAGTCGAAGCTAATGATATGCATGTATTTAAAACCAGGATATCAATTCTGATAAACAAGGGAGTACTGCTCTGCTTTTGGGATCCCGAGGATGAGATCACGTAACGACTCACCGACTCTCCCAATTGAGGTGGTGCCACGTATCCCACTCCTCTAGACTTTGAGCAACCATAACGAGTATGCTAGCACTAGGCGAAATACTACAACCCAGGCCACTCAATCATAGTTCCCAAACGTCTAAACAAAAAGGGCGGTTCTGCCCGCTGAAATCAAAGTAGGCTCAAGATGAATGCATAACAGAAACATAAACATAAGCCACATAACAAAACTCAATCAATCAACAAGATACAAGTTCCACATGCTAGAACAATTATCGATGCAATATGTGATTTAAAAAGGGAAACTCGAGAACCAACAGTCCCGAGTATGCTATCCCGCTACCATGACTGCTTTTACCTTTCAATGCAGTAGTTCCAACTTCTGGAAAGCTACAACAAAAGATTGTATCAAAGTCTAACCAATCTAAACAACAACAAGGCTCAAGGTAATTCTCTATACCGTTCTTCGTCCAAAACTCTGAAAAGAACAATTGCTATTAACCTTGAGTTTGACAAGCTACAAACGAATCTGTTCAGATACAAATAAATGATCAATAAAAATGATCAACTTACAAGCCAAGATCACAACTCAAAGACGGTTCGAAATTCCCAAAACTCAAACCGACGGCATAACGGCTATAAACTGAACAAATCGGAAATGCAGACAGCAGTTCAGTTCCGATATAATCTCATAACAATGCTAATACCACAACAACAAGGCAATCCCAACAAATCTCGAAACTCAAACTTTCGAAAATGGCTTCCAAAAATCATAACAATTCCGAACGTCGCTCTATTTCAAAACCGACAGATAATAAACGATCAGAACACTGTAGAGAACAACATACTCGAATCTAGAATGATTCTAACAACATCCAAAAACTAGAATGTATCTGATCGTAGAAAAACTTACGATAGAACGAAGCTCTCGCAGCAGTGATCGCTAATCTGCCTTCAGAAATAATTTCCAACGGACGGATCGAGCTCGGACTGAAATCCCAAAGCTTGGAATGAGAATGGGGCGGCTCTAATGGAGGAGGCGTGCAATGAGGATGAAGGAGAAGATTTTTTCCAATCAAATCCATGTGTAGATAATATATAAAAATCAATATTTGCGTTTTAGTCCCTGAAATCTCCAAAATTTGCAAAAAGGACCCTGATCAAAATCAAATCGGCTCGAGAACTCTGTAATCTCTGATTAACTCAAATAAACTCATTTAAGATAAAAACGGGGCGTTACAATTCTCTCCCACTAAGAAAAGATTTTGTCCTTGAAATCAACGAGAACCACAACTCATAAGATAGAATAAAAAACTAAAGACAGTAAGAAGAACTCACGTCATCCGAATAACTCTGGAAAATGCTGTCTCATGTCAGACTCTGTCTCCCAAGTCGCTTCCTCGACTCCATGATGGCTCCACTGCACTTTCACTAACGAAATCAACTTGGTTCTGAGTTGCTTTTCTTTCCGATCAAGGATCTGAATCGGTCGTTCAAAATAGCTGAGAGTCTCGTCTAACTCGGCTTCGTCAGGCTGAAGGATATGAGAAGGATCTGGATGATACTTTCGCAGCATAGAGACGTGAAAAACGTCGTGAATACCAGATAAATACAGAGGAAGTGCAAGTCTGTAGGCAAGATCGCCTATCTTCTCTAGGAGATAACTTCCCTCTCTTTCCGAATCTGACAGTGCCTCTGAAAGGAGAAATCTTAAGGAATACACGGTCTCCCTGCTCAAAACTCAGAGGTCTACGTCTGACGTTCGCATACTTCGCCTGTCTATCCTGAGCTGATTTCATTCTAGACTGAATGACCTTAACTTGCTCTGCCATATCTCTAAGCAAATCCGGTCCCAAATCTGGTGACTCAGACAAGTCGTCTGAAAACAACGGAGATCGGCATTTCTTACCGTACAATGCCTCAAAAGGCGCCATACCGATACTCGCTTGGAAGCTGTTGTTGTAAGAAAACTCAACAAGAGGCAAAGAGTCCTGCCACTAGTGCCAAAGTCTAGCACTACCGCTCGAAGCATATCCTCTAACGTCTGGATAGTCCGCTCTGACTGTCCATCCGTCTGAGGATGATAAGCTGTACTCAGATGCAATCGAGTACCAAGTGCCTCCTGAAGACTATGCCAGAAGTACGAAGTGAATCTAGGATCTCTGTCTGAAACAATCGACTTTGGCACACCATGCAATCTCACAACATTGCTAACATACAACTCAGCCATCTGATCATGACGATACGTCATCCTGTACGGAATAAACAAGCAGACTTCGTCAATCGGTCGATCACTACCCAAACAGCATCGCATCCTCGAACGGATCATGGTAGCTTCGTGACAAAATCCATAGAAATGTGATCCCATTTCCATTCAGGAACAGATAGACTGTGCAAAAGACCTCCTGGTCGCTTCCGCTCTGCTTTCACCTGCTGACAATTCAAACACCGAGATACAAACCTCGCTATGTCACTCTTAATTCTCTTCCACCAAAACTGAATCTTCAGATCGTTGTACATCTTATGACCTCCAGGATGAATACTAAACCGACTGCAATGAGCCTCTCGGAGAATACGTTGTCTCAATTCCAAAATATCAGGCACAAAAATACGGTTATTTACATACAGTACATCATCTCTAACCTGGAATTCAGACTGATGCCCAGATCTGACTTTCTCTACTGAAACCTGAATGCTCGGCTCAGACTTCTGTGCTTCTCTGATTGCAACAAACAACTCCGGCTCGGCTTGAATAGAAAACACTCTGATAGTCTCCTTATCTGTTTCAAACTCTAAACCAGAAGTGCAACAATCATCGATCAACTGAGAAACACCAATAGTAGAAAGAGATAAAGAACATAGCTTTCGGCTCAAGGCATCTGCAACTGCATTCGACTTTCCGGGATAATACTTGATTTCGCAGTCAAAATATTTCAACAGATCTAACCATCTTCTCTGTCTCATATTCAGCTCTGCCTGTGAAAACAAGTACTTAAGACTCTTATGATCAGAAAAGATCTCGAAAGACTCACCATAAAGATAGTGACGCCAGATCTTCAAAGCAAATACAATTGCAGCTAGTTCAAGGTCATGAACCGGATAACGAGTCTCGTGCAGTTTCAGCTGCCTCGATGCGTACGCTATCACATGCTTATGCTGCATAAGAACACAACCCAAGCCTCGGTTAGAAGCATCAAAATAGACTGTGAAACCTCCAGTACCCTTCGGAATAGAAAGAATTGGAGCACTGGTCAGTCTCCTCTTCAGATCAACAAAGCTAGCCTCACAATCTGCAGTCCAGACAAAAGGCGCATTCTTCTAAGTCAGTTGGGTAATCGGCTTGGAAATAGACAAGAAACCCTCGATGAAACGACGGTAATAACCAGTTAAACCCATGAAGCTTCGGATCTCAGGTACTGATGTCGGCCTAGGCCAATTCATTACCGCTTCGATTTTGATGGGATCGACAGAAATCCCATCTTCAGAAATAATATGACCAAGAAAGACAAATCGATCTAACCAGAATTCACACTTAGACAGTTTGGCAAACAACTGCTCAACACGCAAAATCTGCAGTATGGTCCTCAAGTGCTCTGCATGGTCAGTACGGTTCTTCGAGTAGATAAGAATATCATCGATAAAGATAATGACGAACTCATCTAAATAACGCTGAAAGATATGGTTCATCAAACCCATAAAAATCGCTGGAGCGTTAGTCAAACCGAATGGCATGACTATAAACTCAAAGTGACCATACCTCGTCCTGAATGCGGTCTTAGGAACGTCTTCCTCTCGCACTCTCAACTGGTGATAACCTGACCTCAGATCAATCTTAGAGTAGACAGAAGAACCCTGCAGCTGATCAAAAAGGTCTTCTATTCGGGGTAAAGGATACCTATTCTTAACTGTAGCCTGATTCAATTGGCGGTAGTCGATACAGAGCCGCATAGAACCATCCTTCTTCCGAACAAAAAGCACAGGAGCACCCCAAGGCGATACACTAGGTCTGATGTATCCCTTGGCAATCAAATCCTCAAGCTGCTCCTTCAACTCTCTCAATTCAATAAGTGCCATACGATACAGAGCTTTGGAGACAGGTTGAGTACCTGGAACTAAGTAAATGCTGAATTCGATTTCTCGAATAGGTGGAAAACCAGGAACATCTTCCGGGAACACATCAGCAAAATCTCTAACCACTGGTAAGTCAACCAAAGCTGGGCTAGATTTCAGTACATCAACCGCATAAACCAAAAATCCTTCTGCACCTTTCTGTAGCAAACGAGTCATAGATAACACTGAAATCAAAGGAATTCTAGATTGAGAACCCTTACCAAAGAATTTCCATTCGTCTGCTATTTCAGGTCTGAACCTGACAAATTTCAGAAAACAATCGACTGTTGCCCTGTACTTGGTTAAAGCATCTATACCGACAATACAATCAAAATCTGACAGTCCAAGTACAATACAGACGAATTCTAACAAATTTCCTTCAAAACACAGTTCACAGTTCCTGACTAATCTGACAGAAACAATTACTCCACCCAAAGATGAAGTAACAGCTACTACTGTAGGCAACAACTCAGTAGGCAAAGCATGCAATAACACAAATTTCTCAGAGATAAAGGAATGGGAAGCACCTGTATCTATCAAGACATGAGCAGAATAACCGAAAATCGAACAGTTACCTGCTATAACATCGTCAGGTGCTGCTTGAGCCTGATCCTCTGTCAGAGCAAAGACTCGTTCTTGCTGTCTCGGAGGCTGATTCGCACTAGAGTTACCTCCCTGTCTATTCTGCTGCTGAGGCTGGAAAGAGTGCACTGCAGAAGACTGCCTCTCAGGCTGAGCTGTAGGTCTAGACGAACTCCCACTCTGAGCTCTATCTCTGTTACGCTGAGGGCACACCTTAGAGAAGTGTCCCGGTTGCTGACAGGTGTTACAATTACCAAAGACTCCCACACACTGATCCAGTGAGTGTCTTCCTCCACACTTGTTGCAGTAAAAGGATGATGATCCAGAGCTCTGTCCTGAACCAAACTGTTGGGAACCACTGGAACTAGACGAACTGTTCCCCTGCCTTTTGAACTGTTTACCTCTTGCCTTGTACTGATCCTTTCTGTTTCCCCCACTGCTACCACCTTCATACCTCTGCTGCTGGTACTGATGCTGAGATGGTTGATTCTGATACTGAGACGGCTGGTTCTGATACTGCCTCTGCTGCTGAAGTGCCACCTGATTACCTCTTTGCCTCCACAAGCCTGCTTCTGCTCCCTTTGCGTGATTCATGGCATCCGCAAAGTTGTTAGGCCTGTTGGTGTTAACCAACGTGAAGACGTCGGGGTTCAACCCATTGATGAACTGATCTGCCTTAGCTTCTTCATCTCCGGAAATTAGCGGCGCAAAACGCAACAGACTATCAAACTTAGCCACGTACTCTTCAATGTTCAGATTCCCTTGCCTCAGGTTGGCAAACTCTGCTCCCTTATCTTTGCGATACGAGATAGGGAAAAATCGCTTATAAAACTCAGATTTAAAAAGAGTCCAAGTAACCTCTGTACCTCTACTCTCAAATGCTTTCTTTGTCATGATCCACCAGCTCTTAGCAACACCACGCAGCTGATGAATTACTAACCTGATTCGGCGGTCATCTGTATAGTCAATGGAATCAAACAACTGTTCCATATCATCCAACCAACTCTTACAGTCAACTGGATTTTCTGAACCCATCAACAACGGCGGATTGAACGACTGAAACCTCTTCAGCAAGGTTTCCATAGGAGTCACTGAAGCATCCAACTGATCAAATTTAGTGCTAGCTTGCTCAGTTGCAGGGATAACTGGCGGTGTGTTTCTGTTTATCACTCGACGAGGACCCATCTGATAATCAAAGGTTAGGACACGAGATATCTCAATCGCTACAATCAGTGCCCTTACAACCGCTTGGAATACCGGATACCAGTCGATAACAGAAACAGTTATATCTCAAGTAGATCATGTTTTATAAATTAAATCACATAACCATGTAATTCAATAATTCTCAATAATAAAGCATATTCGCATGGAATTAAGTACACAGTTAAATAATTCAAACACATGCGAGGAGCCAATACATGCAGACTCGATCTACCCCGCTCACTCTAGTTCGACCAAGAATCTTAGTTCTCTGATACCACTTAATGTGAGACCTTGATTCTAAACATCTAATCTTGGGATTAAACAACACTAAGATAAACAATAACCAAAGGTTAAAGAAATTAAAAGAATTTTTTTTTTTTAAAATAGTGCCTCGCTCGATCGGTAAGATCTTACCGATCGAGCGAGCCAAAACCCAAAAGGTTCTGCCTGAGAAAACCAGCCCTCGCTCGATCCGTAAGATCTTGCGGATCGAGCGAGCCACAAAATTTCCAAAACAGAACTGCATCAAAATGCCCTCGCTCGATCCGCAAGATCTTGCGGATCGAGCGATGACAGAAACAGAGCAAAACAGCAGAAATCATGCTAGAACTTGAGTCCAAAACCAACAACATTTTATCATGCATTACAATCACAAGTTCTCCAACTAATACATGAAATTCTAGGGTTACACAACCGCTCAAAAGTATTGGATTTGTAACGACAAACTTTCAACACAGCTCGCATAATCAATACAATAACCTAACGAAGTTTGATATCTAAACATGTTCAAATACAACTAGGTAGACATGCTGACACGACTTCTAAACCGAGTCTCATTACTAGCTCTCCCTCTTGTTGCTCACCAGGCCTTCGCTGACTTGGTCCTGCCCCACCTGTTGCCAAGTACACATACAAAACAAAGCAACAGCCGGATAAACCGGTGAGAATGACATTCCCAGTAAAAACAACATAACAAGTAATGGATATACAACATGCTATCAAAACAACATATTCAAGTCGAAGCTAATGATATGCATGTCTTTAAAACCAGGATATCAATTCTGATAAACAAGGGAGTACTGCTCTGCTTTTGGGATCCCGAGGATGAGATCACGTAACGACTCACCGACTCTCCCAATCGAGGTGGTGCCACGTATCCCACTCCTCTAGACTTTGAGTAACCATAACGAGTATGCTAGCACTAGGTAAAATACTACAACCCAAACGTCTAAAAAAAAAGGACGGTTCTGCCCGCTGAAATCAAAGTAGGCTCAAGATGAATGCATAACAGAAACATAAACATAAGCCACATAACAAAACTCAATCAATCAACAAGATACAAGTTCCACATGCTAGAACAATTATCGATGCAATATGTGATTTAAAAAGGGAAACTCGAGAACCAACAGTCCCGAGTATGCTATCCCGCTACCATGATTGCTTTTACCTTTTAATGCAGTAGTTTCAACTTCTGGAAAGCTACAACAAAAGATTGTATCAAATTCTAACCAATCTAAACAACAACAAGGCTCAAGGTAATTCTCTATACCGTTCTTCGTCCAAAACTCTGAAACGAACAATTGCTATTAACCTTGAGTTTGACAAGCTACAAACGAATCTGTTCAGATACAAATAAATGATCAATAACCATGATCAACTTACAAGCTAAGATCACAACTCAAAGACGGTTCGAAATCCCCAAAACTCAAACCGACGGAATAACGGCTATAAACTAAACAAATCGGAAACGCAGACAGCAGTTCAATACCGATATAATCTCATAACAATGCTAATACCACAACAACAAGACAATCCCAACAAATCTCAAAACTCAAACTTTCGAAAATGGCTTCCAAAAATCATAACAATTTCGAACGTCGCTCTATTTCAAAACCGACAGATAATAAACGATCAGAACACTGTAGAGAACAACATACTCGAATCTAGAATGATTCTAACAACATCCAAAAAATAGAATGTATCTGATCGTAGAAAAACTTACGATAGAACGAAGCTCTCGCAGCAGTGATCGCTAATCTGCCTTCAGAAATAATTTCCAACGGACGGATCGAGCTCGGACTGAAATCCCAAAGCTTGGAATGAGAAGGGGGCGGCTCTAATGGAGGAGGCGTGCAATGAGGAAGAAGGAGAAGATTTTTTCCAATCAAATCCAAGTGTAGATAATATATAAAAATCAATATTTGCGTTTTAGTCCATGAAATCTCTAAAATTTTCAAAAAAGACCCTGATCAAAATCAAACCGGCTCGAGAACTCTGTAATCTCTGATTAACTCAAATAAACTCATTTAAGATAAAAACGGGGCGTTACAACTAAGCTATTGCATACTCCTAAATAATTTAAGGAGAACATAGCTATACCTGCGTCCGTCGTCAGCCCACTGATGGCAACTACCCAACCACTTGGGCATGCTACTGCTGCACCTCCCCAGCTACGAGCACAGCTCCGCTACTCGGATACCGCTCCGCTACTATGTCAGACACTGTCTGAATATTTTAAAAATATATATTTCCTACTCCAACTCTAAAATTAGAGTACCCAAAGCCCTAAAATAGAACCACGCGACGAAGGAGAGGAAGTTGGTGCGGTTGTGAAATGAGCTCCTCGGCCTCATTTTATAGACGAGGGTTCAGATCGTCCGAACCTGCCTTCGGACCATCCAAACTCTACATGCGTGACAAGTGTCACCTGATAGCACTTCGAACCGTCCGAATTGGACTTTGGATCATACGATCCCGATATTAAGTCATCCATGACGTCACTTTTTCGGAAACCTGGCCGGACCACTGTTCGGACCGTCCGATCCGGAACTTCAGATCATCCAAACTCTAGTTTTGGCCAATCAAATAATTTCCTTATCTTATCTTATCTGAGGGAGATCGGACCGTCCGATCCCTCTTCGGATTGTCCGAACTTCACCCTCCCGAACATCTTCAGGCCCTCCGAACTTGGACACTTCGAATCATCCGATCCCAGGTTTGGAGCCTCATATCCTGTCTAAGTCTCAGAACCGTCCCGTCTATTTCCAAGTGTTCTGGATCCATTTCCAGACTCCGTTAATCCATTAAAAATTTCTTTAATCATGTTTTACTTAATACAAACATGATCATACGATTAATTACTCATTAATCGCTAATTCTGGATATGGGTCACTATAAGGACGAACTAGACATGTTTTGGGGTTGGTGATGAGTTTCAAGACAAGAAGACCTGTGAAATTATTATTTTTTATTAGGTTTCCTTTATTATCTCTTCCGCATTCACATTTCGTATTGTAAAAGACAATTTCGTTTTATGTAATAGACTAGATTTATTGTATTTTGATGAACTACGAGTATAATTGCTAAAATATTAAATTATTTAATAATGTCAGTGCCGCGTCTCGATCTCAGAACGTGATAGGATATGCAAATATACGAGCACATCAATATGTTATTCACTTAATTACAACATTGAAGTTCAATTATCTTTACCAAATTTTATTAACAATATTGAACATATTTATGTCTCTCTATTTTTTTAAAATTTAATTAATATAAAAAGACTTGTCTGATTTTGTAGTATTCGAAACTGGAATTCCATATATTACATAATTATGCATCCCAGTACAATTTATTCTTCAACAATTATACTCATTAAAATAAGTTATAACTCGAACTCATTCACTACTAAAAAAACAACTAGCTTTAAATAACGTATAATTTCAATTTACAACTTTAACTTAAATACATTTTTATAGACATTGGTCATTATTTGCATTCTTAGGTGAAGGTATTGAGTTTCATCGAGTCAGATGAGTTAATGTACTTCGATTTCTCTAAACAATAAAAATAGAAGAAATCATATTAATTATTGTTGATTGAATGTATGTTGATTTGATTGATCTATGTATAATTAATATTTATGTTATTTAATTTTTATTCATCTACTTTTTATTTGCTGCGTACATAGATTTTTATATTAATAAAGATATATTTTACTCGTACGTACCAAAAAATGAATCAAGAAGTTGCATTCATATGCATTAGACTTGGTCATATTTCTCATAAACAATACATATTTCCCTAATATGTATTTTTGTTTTTTTGTTTTGTTTTGTTTTGTTTTGTTTTTTTTTGACATCAAACTTGTAATTTTATGAGGCAATATCGTTCATTACAAGTAAAATGAGACAACTACGAAAATTCCCAGACACTCAACAGAAAGGTTCAAGGGAAGAAACAACAAATTTAGCCAAGGAGTGAGCCACAAAGTTAGCCGACCTCCTAACATGGAAAATCGATACGATATCTGAAATCATAGAAACAATATCTGATGTACAAAGACCCACATAGCTAAGATCACTATTAGAATGTGTGACTGCTTGCACTGCTAATAGTGAATTCGAAGAGATGATGACCTGTTTTAACTCTTTTTCTTGAATGATCCTGTAGTGACCCGTATCCGTAATTAGCGATTATTGAATATGTTAATCGTGTGATCATGTTAGGATTTAGTAAAACATGATTAAGGGAATTCCAAATGAACTAACGGAGTTCGGAAATGGATCCAAAACACTCAAAAATGGTTGAAAGGGGTCTGGAAGGATCGGACGGTCCGAAGTGAGTTCGGAGGATCCGAACTTGGACGGAGCCAGGCTTCGGAGGCTCTGAAGACTTCGGATGGTCCGAAGTGGGTTCGGACGACCCGAACACCTGCGGCCAGCTGTCCCAAAATATTATGTCATTGATGACGTCATCCGGACAGAGTTCGGACGATCTGATGGTGAATAACGGAGCTCCGATCTGTAGGCCCGGACAGGTGTATGGTTTCATGTGTGAGTGTTGACACGTGGCAGGCTTCGGACGACCCGAAGAAGAGATCGGAGGATCCGACCTGGTTCGGATGATCCGAAGACAAGTTCGGACGATCCGAACGTGTTCTATAAATATGATGGCCGAGCTCCTCATTTGGTGCGAATTCCGAATTCCTCTCCTTCGCCCACATGGCTCTATTGTGGGGCTTTGGGTACTCTTATTTTAGAGTTGGAGTAGGAAATATATTTTAGTATAGTCAGACAGTGTCTGACATAGTAGCGGAGCAGTGCTCGCGTAGTGGAGTCGTGCTCGAGGGTATGGAGCTACAATAGGGGTGTACCCCTAGTTGCGGGATAGTCGCTATCAGTGGGCTGACGACGGACGCATGTATAGATATGATCTCCTTAAATTATTTAGGAGCATGCAATAGCTTAGTTAAGGCTTTTAGAGCTTAATTAATGATGCATGGGTATTTGTATTGTAGAGTTGATGATAGGCTTGGAACCTAGAGTGAGGACTGCTAGGACTGCCTGTAGAAAGGTACGTAAGTACTGACTGAGATAGCCAGCGGGTTTTGCATACTTATATGTTGCATTTGTTTGTCATATTATTATGCAGCATGTGCATATCATATTGTGTCTGTCCATCATTTGAGATGAGCCATGTAGGGTCGTTCAGCCCTGTTCGGACGGTTGATGTCTAGTGCTTTGCTACCGACGGGTATGGGATAGTACTAGCATCTTGGGGACACGGTCCACGTCCTGTAGGAATGAGCAGTGTACGCAGGGTTTGCTCCCCGGGGTGTACCACTCATGTACTAGGTGTCATTACTGAGCAGTTGTATACAGTTATCCCAGATATGGATACCCTGTCATGTGCATGCATCATATTTGTATGTTTTACATGTGCTTTCGTATCGAGCTTAGAGCTCACGTCTAGTCTTTTCTGTGTATCTGGGCATCCCATTTGACGGGGAAGGTGTAGGTGCAGGATCGAGCACCAGGAGCTTGGAGTAGCCAGTGACTAGTGAAGACAGCAGGATTAGCTGTAGGCTTTGCCATTTAGGATTATTAATTTGATTGAGTTGTATAATCAAATTTGTTTAACCGGTTGTATTCTACCGGTTTTTTTTTATTTAAGTCTTCCGCAGAGTTTTATCTAATGCATGTTTAATTATGTTCTTAACTCTGATTAGGTAGTGGATCCGGGTTGGGCCGCTACATTTATTGGTATCAGAGCTCATGCATGAAAGAGAATTGGGATATAGTATTAAAACTTTGGGTTATCCTTTTAAGATTGATGAGACCTTGGAAGAGGTGATGATGCGGCGATTAGGTTGCTCGAAGACTATCATCATCTGCATGATTTCTAAAGATTTGGCTAATAGAATTCCAGCAAGTACGGACATGAGCGATGGATCGTGTCCGAGATTTTGAGATTTCTACTCATGTGGATCCTAGCTTTGGATCGAGTACCGGATGCCAGAGGCAGTGGCAGATGATTGGTGGGGACTTACTTGATGCTTGCATCTGTACAGTCATTACCATGATAACACTACTCTGAAGATTCTCCAGTCGTAGTTGGAGAGATTGTCAGATAGACCTTTACCAGAAAATGCCTCGAGTGCCTAAGGCATGACAGGTTTCGAGCGTAAGGTCATTAAACTCATGCAGAACATAGTTTTTCCGGTATGCTTGTATCGATGCTTTTGGTAGGCATATGGGAAACTTCATGTTCAAAAGCATGATTTAGTTACAAGAAGAAAGGTGACGGTAGATCGTGAGCAAAAGAGGTCGGCTGACATGTACTGACGTAGAGCATAGCTGGTTAGCTATCACGTGCCATTTCTCCGGAGTTCTTTGTAGGAGGACAGTTAGAGAGACTTGTAAGGGAGTACGCTTGCATTGATGCGTGTGTCGATTAGAAGCTTCATGCTCGAGAAACGAAGACTAGTATGATGATTTAAATACTGTATTGTGGTAGTTGTAAACAGTATTTCAGTTGTAATGAATCATCATACTATGGTTGTATAATTTCAAGTTCGGTAGTACATTTCATTGTATTTTGAATACTGTGTGTATTATATTGGGATTGTAATAAAGAGAATTGTACATAACTTGAAACAATGATACGTGTATTATTAATTCAGCAATTCGTGAATGATTGCATGATTGTGCTGAAGGTTGGCTTGGTTTTAGTTGATTAAGTATTCAACTATTGTAGCTCATGGGATTTGAGTGGGCCGATTGTAACTGTTTGATTTGTGGTTATTCTAGGCGTTTTCCTAGGAATGACCTAATGAGTCAGTGGACTAAGTTAGTGCCAGCAATGAGTGGACTCATCTAGAGGCATTAAGGGTATTGTTCGGTTTAGAACATCTGGGCTTTGTTCTAGGTTGTTTCCATAGATTAGTAGGCTGTCTGACCTTCTAGGTTGAGACTTGTGATGATGGGGTTTCATCAGGATTCCAGGTCCAGTATATGCCAAGAGTTGTGGACTATGACCATGACTAGACGTGATGGGGTGCAACCCTATGCCAGCGTTACCTGGGAGCCTTTGTGCTTCAGGAGATGGCGGTGGGAAGACTACTCAGTCTAGGGATTTGGTAGCAGTCACAACAGGGTATGACCTTGGATTGAATATCAGGTTTGATATCATTGGCTAGATATCGTCTAATTTTTTCAGAGAGATAGGTTGAGTATTCTGCTGTGAGAACCAGTTTTGGAGGATTTCCTTGACAGGTGTGTATTCTAAGCAGATAGGTTTTAACCTCTGAGTTACTTCTAGACGTGTGAATCTAGTAGGAAGACGGATTTCTACCAGCGATGACTAGAGGTTGTCATCAGAGTTGTGGTTAGAATTTCCCTGTGATAGGAGTCATCCAAGATACTGGATGGGATGCTGTTTCGAGACTTTGACTCGAATACAAGAACTACTCCATGATAATTTACTTCATCTGTGATGGATTATATCAGATATTAAGGATTGTACAGGACTATTTGAGACGCAGGGGAAGCCTTGGTGTTTGTCCAGGAGGGTTATCGTGGTAAGCTACCTCAGTCTTAAAATGTTGCACAATCATAGCGAGGGATATAATCAGGAGTGAGTCTAGTGTTTGCGCTAAGTAACTCGTATGGACATCAGTTGTCTTATCGTGAGGTGTGACATTAGCTGGGAATCTATTTCTCAAGATCCAGCAGAGTGTGTCACTAATTTCCAGTGTGTAGTGCGTGAGGTCATTGAGATGATCGAGGCAGTCGTTGATCGACTTAGCATATGGGGGACACGGTCAACGTCCTGTAGGAATGAGCAGTGTACGTAGTGTACGCTCCCCGGGGTGTACCACTCATGTCCTAGGCGCCATTACTGAGCAGTTGTATACAGTTATCCCAGATATGGATACCCTGTCATGTCCATGCATCATATTTGTATGTTTTACCCGTGCTTTCGTATTGAGCTTAGAGCTCACGTCCAGTCTTTTCTGTGTATCTGGGCACCCCATTCGACGGGGCAGGTGTAGGTGCAGGATCGAGCACCAGGAGCTTGGAGTAGACAGTGACCAGTGAAGACAGCAGGATTAGCTGTAGGTTTTGCCCTTTAGGCTTATTAATTCAATTGGGTTGTATAATCGAATTTGTTTAACCGGTTGTATTATGCCGATCTGCTTTTATTTAAGTCTTCCGCAGCGTTTTATCTAATGCATGTTTAATTATGCTCTTAACTCTGATTAGGTAGTGGATCCAGGTTGGGTCGCTACAGATCCTGAGGCCTTCCTTGATAGACAGTAATTCTCCCAAAACAACTGATCCTTGATTGGAAATAGACTTACCAAATGCAAGTAACGGTTGCTCGTCATGGTTTCATAGAATCCCACCAATACCACAACGATGTTCATCATCATTAAAACTTGCATCGACATCCAACCGGAGATGGCCAGCGAACGGCGCTTCCCACCGAGTAGGGGAGGACACAATCGGCCTCTGCTGCCCAAGAGATAAATCTTGCATGGCTTGCTTATAATCAAAAATTCAATATCTAATTGTAGGACCGAGTGTTCTTCGCTTTACTAAAAACTATATCTTGTGGTAATGGTGCAACTCAAATATTTTAAATCTTACAATAGCCCAAGCGGCATGGTTGGATCGCTCTATCCAATAGAGATAATTATTGCACCCCAATAATCTCTCTCTGAATAATTGTACTCTTTGCAATCAGTGAGAATGACCTTAACTCTGATATCAATTGTAGAATCGAGCGTTTGTCGTTTTATGAAAAGGATGGTGCTAATTGTGCAAATCAAATCTTTTGAACAGTACAATAGCTCAAGCGTCATGGTTCAATCGCTCTACACAGCATGAAAATTATTGCATCACAAAATATTTTCCTTTAGATTAGAGTCAATTGAAATATAATGTCATTTAAATTAATGCATATTATGTTGGAAATCATCGAGTTACCGGAACCATTCCGGCAAAAATTTGATTATAAATTCGATCAAATCGAATAACAGCGGAATTTCATAAATCAAGAAACGTTCATATGAATATAAGTTAATGAAGAATTTAAATTTACAAACTAAATTCTAGAAAAATAACCTCTTGTTTTCCTCTTTTGTTATCTCGAATCGATGTGTTCAGAAATCACAATCTTCCAGCACGATCCTTCTTTTAACGGGAGCAGGTGGGCACTCAAAACACGAAGAAAATCAAAATTTTCTCTACATTATTTTCAACACATGAAAACATAGAGTTGCTTGTATCTCACAGATTTTTTTTCTCTACTTTTTTCGTACGTTTAACAATCTATCATCCTACATTTATAACATGGATGATTATATCTTGATCTGATTAGGATTCTTGAAATTCTATTTTAAAACCAAAAGATATCTCTATATCTTTACTTAAAATATATTATATATATATATATAATTCTTTATTTATATATATTAAAAGAAATTATCAATTTTGAAATCGAAATTAAAAATTTTCTCAATTTTTTTTTCTTCAAAATCTCCTATCTTTTAATATTATAGGATTTCACAAATCCTAAAGAATCTCAAGAATTTCAAATTTAAATCCAAGAAATCAAATCTTTTAGAAATATAATATATATTCTCAATATATAAAATATATTATTGATTTTTATTTGGATATTACTATAATAATCCAAATATATAATTATCTCATAATTATATTTTAAATAAAATAAATATCTCACATTTATATAAAAACTGTTAAATTTATGGAACAATTTTACATTGTTTCATTTGATTTCTTATTTGTGTTTGATAACTGTGTTTCGTATGCATATTTTTGTGTTTGTTTTTCATGCATTCATTTGTTTTTGTTATTGTTTTATTTAGTTTTAGCATGTTTAATGTATTTGTCTGCATAATACTCTTCCTGGTCCATTTTGTTGGGAAACTCGGCAAAATCCTGATTTTTGGACAGAGTTGCACTCGCTCGAGCGAAGGGCTATGCTCGCTCGAGCGAGCTCGTGAGAACAGAAATTGTCCAGAAGTATTCTCGCTCGAGCGAAGGGCTATGCTTGCTCGAGCGAGCGAAGAACGATCATCGAGGCAGAAGTACTCTCACTCAAGCGAGAGGCTATGCTCGCTCGAACGAGCGAGGCAAGAAAAGAAATTCCCGAGTATAAAGTTGCTCACTCGAGCGAGACTTGTGCTTGCTCGAGCGAGAGACGCACGCAGAATTTTTAAAAAAGGAAACTCTTGCTCGGGAAGGATACTATCTTCTGAGGACCCTTGGGCATATAAATACAAATTTAATCATCAGAATAAGTTTTACACAACATCTTTGAAGGCAAGAGGCGGCAGATTATCATCTCTGATACCCTTCTTATTTTCTTTTTATTTTTGATTTCTAGTTGATGTTTTGGATTAAAAACTTTTGTTCTTGAATTATATTGAACTTTGAGTAGTTTTTTTTCTTTCGATCAAGGCCACATGATTGGGCCAGAAAATTTATGTAGAAAAATTGGATGTTTATTTGAGAATTTTCAGACTTGATCTTATTTTATTTATTATCGAATTTATATTTGTCGTGTGATTTACCTGGACAGTTATTTTCTTGCATGTTAATCGATTCCAAGTCAAAAGATGAGGTTTCGATTTAGATCACTTTGATAATCAACATATTGTAAAACCGACTAGAAATAGAATTCGGTTTTATTATGTGGTTTGGGTGTAAACTGAATTTTCACCGTTCGTAATGCGTTCAAATTTGATTAGAATTACGAAAGATTAATCCGTCAATATTTGAATAGGTTTGATTATTCTAGAAATAGTCCTTCGAACAATTTAGGAGAATTCCCGTGAATTAAGATTAATTCTGAGTCTTGAATCAACTACTTGTTACATAATTTGTCTGGTACCTATGTGAGTCCTTGATCGAGCTTTTCCCAAATTGAATTTTAATCCAAAATCTCTGCTGTGCTTTTATGGAGTAGAAATTTAGTTGTTATTTAAGTTTTAGTTTAAAATCTGAAATCACTTTTATTAATTAGTCTAGATTAAGTAGGAATAACCATATTCTGGTACTCATAATTATACAGTCCATATGGGTTTGACATCCGGACCTTTGTCCACTTTATTATAATTTGACCTGGTGCACTTGCCAGTAGATTCTTAATCACACCGATTTAGCCGGTCAAGTTTTTGGCGCCGTTTCTGGGGACTGTTTGATATCAGAATTTTTATTTTGCTTGAGATTAGACTTTGTTTATTTTCATAAATTCTGAATTTTATTCTTGGTATTTTTTGGTACTATTTCTTGTGCATTCATAGCATTCGATCCAGGGAGCTATTACCACTTGATTTTTAGATCGAACGCACGCTCATCAGAATCCGAAAGGCCAAGAGATCTATAAATCTTGAACTTGAAACAGAATCTGAATCAGAAGAAGAAATGGCGGACAACAGAACTGTTCTAGACATCATTCATCCACATACTGAAGGCTATGGATCTAGCATCGTTTGCCTTACTGTCGAGGCGAATAATTTTGAATTGAAGCCTTCAATCATTCAGATGATTGAGCTGCAAGCAAGATTTGGGGGTACATCTGTGGAAGACCCCTACGCTCATCTGGAGCATTTTCTGTTGATTTGCGACACTTTTAAGGCTAATGGGGTAACATCTGATGCAGTGCGACTGCGGTTATTCTCATTCTCTCTACAAGGAGAAGCTTTTGAATGGCTGGATGAATTGACTGCGGGTTCTATCTCTACATGGAACCAAATTGTTCAGACTTTTCTGAATAAGTATTTTCCTCCCACGAAGATGGCAAAACTATTTTCTGACATCATCACATTCAGGCAGAAGGAATCTGAATCTCTACATGCGGCTTGCACTCGATTCAAAAAGATGTTGAGGATGTGTCCTAATCATAATCTTACTCAAAGCCAGCAAACTCAGACCTTCTATAACGGGGTTGATCAATCTGTTCGATCCATGTTGGATACTGCTGCTAACGGAAGCCTATTCAGGAAGAAACCAGCAGAGGCATGGGAAATCATTGGAAACATGGCAGAAAGCAACATTGGATGGACATATGTTAAGAAGGAGAAAAAGGCTGGAGTACTAGAAGTCGATGCACTAACAGCACTAAATGCCAAAATAGATGCTCTTACTCATTAGATGGCAATTATGCAGACAGCTCCAGCCAATCAAGTGCAATCTCAGGAGCCCGAGGAACAGCAAGTATTTGAGATTGATGCGGCAAATTTCATGGGAAATCAAGGGAGACAGTCGTACAATCCGTACATCAATACTTATAATCCAGACTGGAAGAATCATCCGAACTTCTTGTGTAAATCTATAGATCCTACTGCCACTACATCCAAGCCAGTGGAGAAGAAGCCATCCTTTGAAGAAATCATGATGAAGTATGCAGCGGGTACTGAGACTCGTCTATAGAATCAGGAGGAAATGTTGCAGAAGTTGGAGACACAAATGAGCCAGATAGCGACACAACTGTCAACTAGGTCAGCAGGATCATTGTCTAGCAATACTGAGAGGAATCCCAAGGATGTCAATGCTATTCTGGCATTGACTAGATTGCAAGCAGAGACTGCATAAAAGAATACCAAGGATGAGGAAGCAAGTGAGTCACTCAAGGAACAAGGGCTAGAGGAAGCACCCAAGCAGGTAGACTCGACACCTATGGGCAATAAAGGTAAGATTTCTAACACAATTATTAATGATAATATTGATTTGAGTAAACTTTCCTTTTCCCAAAGAGTAAAGCAAGTGCAATTGGATAATCAATTTGCAAAATTTCTAGATATTTTCAAAAAGATTCATATTAATATTCCATTTGCAGATGCTTTGGCTCAAATGCCCAGTTATGAAAATTTTTTGAAAGAGATTTTGTCTAACAAAATAAAATTGGTGGATTTTGAAACTGTGAAGTTGTCGGAGAATGTTATGCTATTTTACAGAATAAACTTCCTTCAAAACTTAAGGATCCCGGTAGCTTTTCAATTTCGTGCACTATTGGAAAATAATTTTTTAACAAGGATTTATGTGATTTAGGTGCAAGTATTAATCTTATGCCTTATTCATGTTTTGAAAAGCTAGGAATTGATGAATTTAAGCCAACCACTATCTCTCTGCAATTAGCTGACAGATCTATAAAATATCCAAGGGGGATTGTGGAAGATGTGTTGGTTAAGGTAGATAAGTTTATATTTCCAGTGGACTTTGTTGTGCTTGATATGGAAGAGGATCGTGAGATACCTCTTATTTTGGGTAGACCATTTTTAGCCACTGGAAAGGCATTTATTGATGTGCATAAGGGAGAATTGATATTGCGTATGAATGATGAAAAAAATATTTTTAATATTTTTCATGGCATTCGTTATCCTGCTGACAATTCTGATTGTTTCAGAATTGATGTTACTGATGATTTGGTTGAGTGTTCTCTGCAGGAGCAGTTGTCTATGGATCCATTAGAAATTTGTTTGACAGGAACAACGGCTGAGGAGCATTTTAGCGAGGAAGTTCGTGAAGTGACACGATATCTGGATTGGAGTTTGCACTTTGACAGACTCATCAATACTAAGATGAGGGAGCTTGACCATACTCCAAAACCACTAAAGCCATCTACCGAGGAGCCCCCTACTCTTGAACTTAAACCACTTCCTTCTCATTTGAAATATTTGTATTTATTAAAGAACGATAAACTGCCAGTAATCTGTTCATCTTCTTTGACAGGTTGTGAGGAGGAAAAATTGCCGATGGTGATTAGAGAACACATAAGAGCCATAATATGGATCTTGGATGACATCAAGGGCATTAGTCCAACCATGTGCATGCACAAAATATTGATGGAGGTGGAGCACAAGACATCCACTCAACCACAGCGGAGACTCAACCCAGCTATGAAAGAGGTAGTGAAAAAAGAGGTGATAAAACTCCTTGATGCAGATATTATCTATCCTATATCTGATAGTGAGTGGTTGAGTCCAATTCAAGTAGTGCCTAAAAAGGGAGGAATGACTGTTATTGAAAATGAAAATAATGAATCGATTCCCACTAGAACTATTACGGGTGGCGGGTTTGTATTGATTATAGAAAATTGAATGATGTCACTCGTAAGGATCACTTTCCCCTTCTCTTTATTGATCATATGGTTGAGAGACTTTCCGGGCATGCGTTTTATTGTTTTTTAGACGGTTATTCCGGATATATTCATATACCTATAGCACCTGAGGACCAACATAAAACCACTTTTACTTGTCCTTATGGTACTTTTTCATATAAACGGATCCCGTTTGGTCTTTGTAATGCGCCTGCCACTTTTCAGCGATGTATGATGGCAACTTTTCATGACATGGTTGAAAAATTTATTGAAGTGTTTATGGATGATTTTTTTGTGGTTGGGTCGTATTTTGATGCATGCTTATTTAATTTGAAAAACGTGTTGCAGAGATGTGAGGAGAGTAATCTTGTGCTTAATTGGGAAAAATGCCACTTCATGGTGAGGGAAGGCATTGTGTTAGGACATAAGGTGTCCGAGGTAGGTGTGGAGGTGGATAAGGAAAAATTGGAAGTAATTGAAAAACTACCACCTCCCACGAATTTGAAAGGAATTCAAAGTTTCCTGGGGCATACGGGTTTTTATAGGAGATTTATTAAATATTTCTCTTCTATTGCTAAACCACTCACTAATTTGTTGATAAAAGAGGTGCCTTTTAATTTTTCTGCTGAGTGCTTACAGGCTTTTCAGATTTTGAAGCAGAAATTGACAACTGCACCAGTGATAGTAGCGCCTGACTGGAATCTTTCGTTTGAATTGATGTGTGATGCAAGTGAAACTGCATTGGGAGCCATTCATGGACAAAAGTGGGACAAAGTTCTTCATGTGATTTACTACTCCAGTATCACCCTATCAGCCGCCCAACTGAATTATGAAACTACTGAAAAAGAACTTCTTGCGGTCGTGTTTGCCTTGGACAAATTCAGATCATATTTAGTGGGAAGCAAAGTCATCATTCACACAGATCATTCGGAGATGAAATACTTGATGAGCAAGAAAGATGCTAAACCCAGGTTAATTCGTTGGGTATTATTGTTGCAAGAATTTGACTTGAAAATTATTGACATGAAGGGCTCAGAAAATCAAGTAGCAGATCACCTTTTCCGTTTGGAGAATCAAGGAGCTGAAACGCAAGTAATTCATGATGATTTTCCAGACGAACAACTGTTTGAGGTAATGAATTTACCATGGTATGCAGATATCGTAAATTACCTCTCAAGTAAGTTTCTTCCATCATATTTAACTTATCAACAGAAAAAGAAATTTTTCTAGGAGTTGAAATATTTTTTGCGGGAAGATCCTTTTCTTTTTAAGATCTGTGCAGATGGTATTATTCGTAGGTGTATTCCAGCGGAAGAGGTAAGTTTTATACTCTCACATTGTCACACAGGTCCGACTGGAGGTCACTTTGGCATGGGTCGAACTGCTGCTAAAGTACTTCAGTCGGGATTTTATTGGCCTTCGTTGTTTAAGGATGCATATGCCTATGTGATTGCTTGTGATGCATGTCAAAAAGTTGGTAATATTTCTAGGAGACATGAGATGCCCTTAAATAATATTCTGTTTTGTGAGGTTTTTGATGTATGGGGTATTGATTTCATGGGACCGTTTCTTGCATCTGAGAGAAACAAATATATTTTAGTTGCGGTCGATTATGTGTCTAAGTGGGTTGAAGCACTTGCATGCAGAACAAATGACTCTAGGGTGGTTGTAAAATTTTTGAAAAAATTTATCTTTGCTAGATATGGTACACCTAGAGCCATAATTAGTGATGAAAGAACCCACTTTTGTAATCATCAATTTGACACACTGTTGACTAAATATGGGGTCACTCACAAGGTGGCAACACCTTATCATCCCCAAACTAGTGGGCAAGTTGAAATATCTAATAGGAAGTTAAAGAGAATTTTAGAGAAAACAGTGAATGCAAACAGGAAAGAGTGGTCGAACAAATTGGATGATGCGTTATGGGCTTATCGTACTGAATTTAAAACACCTATAGGAACTTCTCCCTTTAGGTTGTTATATGGTAAAGCGTGTCATCTTCCTGTTGAGCTTGAGCACAAAGCACTATGGGCCACTAAATTTCTGAATTTTAATGTGCAGGCTACAGGCGAAGACCGTTTGTTGCAATTGAATGAGCTTGAGAAGCTTAGGTTGGATGCCTATGAGAACGCCAGGATTTACAAAGAAAAAACCATGAAATGACATGTAATGGACTGGGCTTTTCTCTCTGCTGGCCCAACCATTTGTGCTACTCATGGCCTTCTCCCCACCTGGCTAGGGGAGTTTTTGCCCTCCCCAAGAATCGAACCTTGTACCTCCAGGCTTAAGTACAAAGTCTTCTGATTCCTGGTACCATTGAGCTAGGAAGAAGGCCATGAGTAGAAAAAATGGCTGGGCCAGTAGAGAGAAAAGCCCAGTCCATTACATGGCACGATCAACGCATTGTCTCACGTGAGTTTGAGGTAGGCCAAACTGTTTTATTATATAACTCGCGTTTGAAGCTCATGCTAGGAAAGCTACGTTCGAGATGGTCAGGACCGTTCACTATCAAGCAAGTGATGCCGTATGGTACGGTGGAAATTTATATTCCTGCCACAGGAGAATTCAAAGTTAATGGGCAAAGGATAAAATTTTATTGCAGTGGTATCGTGGATCACACACAGACCACCGTCAACTTGCATGACCCGACAAATTAAAATGGAGGTACAGTCGGGCTATAGACTATAAATTTAGCACTGACTGGGAGGAAACCCAGTGTTCTTTTCCCTTTTCTATTTTGTTTTGGTTATTTTTATTGCTTTTGAGTTATTTTTTTTGAAGTTTTTGTGTTCCCCTCGAAAATTTTTGAAAAATCAAAATAATTTTTTTTTCTCTCCCTGTCTCGCTCGAGCGAGCCTCCAAACTCGCTCGAGCGAGAGGTTTTTGGACCCAGCAATCTGTTTGGGCTCGCTTGAGCATCCAATCTTGCTCGAGCGAGAGGTACTCTAGACCCGATGAAATTTTGGGCTCGCTCGAGCGAGCGTGTTTTTAATCGAATAAATCGGGGTACTTTCTCTATTCCTCCCTCACTTCTTCTCTCCCATATTTTAAATCCCTAAATCCCCAATTCTCCATATAACTCATTCCGGCACTTTTCTTGCAGAAATTGATCTTGGCTCGTCGTCTCTGCCGCCGTACACCACCATCCGCCGCATACCATCTCCTCTCCAAATCTATCTTCTTTGCCGGACGTTTTCTTGTTGCTGCACATCCGCAGCCAGCCATCCACTAGCGTACATCCTCCATCGTTTCCGCAGGTCTTCCGTCCAGAGCCGGCCGTCCATCTCCATTCATCTCAGTCATCCATTTCCGCTACGGGACCACCCTCACCCATAGGCTATTTCGTTCCGGAGTCCGTTTGACAGTTTCAAATTCATCGTGCCGGAATTTGCTAGTCCAATTTCAATTCCATGGGGCCTAAATGAGCAAGGTTAGATGGTGCATCATCTTCCCAAAGAGTTCCGGCTTCTTCGTCATCATCGGGCATCGCCGAAAAATTTGTCAATGTCGCGGAAAAAGAAAGGTACGACAAGGCTAAACTCAATCGCACCCCTATTACTGAGAGGGGTATGGAATTAATGCATAGGAATAGTGGTGTAGCTATACAGATTGGCCATAGGAATTGGGCATTTTTCTGTCAACAACCTAAGGCGGCCGTTGTGCCTTTAGTACGAGAGTTTTATGCCAATGCTGCTGACAAAGAGGATGGTAAAGCGTATGTTCGGGGTAAACAATTTTCTTTTGATGAAAATACTTTGAATGCCTTACTTAAAACTCTTGTTGTTGATGATATGTTATATCAGAGTTTGACAGTCGACCCCGATTATAATGAGATTTTGGAAAAATTGTGTTTTGATGGGGCGGCTTGGCATGACCCGAACACGTATCTTCATTTTCCAGAGAAATTTTTATTGGTGGACGAGTCGGTTTGGTTCGCGTTTACTGCAAAGAGTTTAATGCCTAATTCTCATACGAGCAGTGTAAACATGGCGAGTGCCATTCTTCTCTTTGCCTTGAGTTTGAAATGGCCGATCAATGTCGGTAGTGTTATTCACAGTGAGATTCGGTGCTCTATCTACACGTACTCCTTGAGCCTTTTATTCCCCAGCATCATCTCCGAGTTATGCATTCAGGCTGGTGTCCAAGTTAGAGCAGACGAAGAGTGGCTACAGCCGAGACAACTTGTTGATCCGGCATTGGTCAAGCAAAAGGAAGCAAAAAGGAAGAAAGACTTTCCGCAGAGAGGATTAGCGAGCTCTAGTACCGCTCCTGCACCACCACCACCGCAGCTCCGTTGTCGGCCGTTTCCTGAGGCCATTCATGAGCTTACTGCTTTTGCTCATGTTCACAATGAATTCATGGCTGCTGCTACCGCCAATTTTAACAGGATGGATGCTCTACTTAGTGGTATTACCACTCATTTGCGGCTCGATACCTCGTCCATTCTTGTTGTTGTGCCATATCCGCCTCCTTTCCATTTTCAATATGCCGCTCCAGCACCTTCATATCCAGTGTTGCCCTTCCAGTTTGAACCAGCTGAACGAGAGATGCCGCCTCCGGAGTACCATGAGGAGGATCCCGACGCTCACGCACCGTAGTAGATCAGGGGAGTTCCCTATATGTTTTGTGCATTCTGTTTCTGTTTTTCATTGCATTTGTTCGTTGTTCTCTGTTGGTATTGTGTTTGTTTGTGTCTCTGAAGCATTGAGGGCAATGCTTTGGATAAGTATGGGGGGTGTTTAGTTATTTGTTGTGTTGTTTGTCATTTTGTTTCTTTATTATGTTTAAATTCATATGGTTTCGTTCTTTGTGTTTCGTTCGTCACCATGCATATCATTGTGTTGTTGTTTGTATTGTGGATGCGAGTAGAATGATGACTGTTAGCCAATGATGATTGAGTTGAAAAAGAAATTGTTTTTGTGAAAATGTTACTTCTGATTGAACATGAGAAGCTGTTGGTTGACTCGTGAATCATATTAAGCACGCATGTTAGACTAGTGTAGTGTAGCGATGTAATTGCTGATATTCGTGTTTGTTTGATCATTGCACGACAATAGATGCTTTTTGATCATGATAGTGCTTTGGATTCTTGATGTTGTTCGACATTGCTTGTATGATCTTGGGCGTACCTTTAAAATTTTTGAATTTTTTTTTTTTGTTGAAAACATTAGTTAACTCCATCTGGGTTATGAGAAAAGGATTGAAATCCTAATCCTTTGTTTTTGACTAAGTATGCGGATTTCATGTGGTTAACAATAATTTGAAATTTTAAAATAGCAATTCCATCCGGGCATGGGAAAATGATCGAAATCCTAATTAATTTTCCATAGCTAAGTTTTTAGGTTATATGGGATTGTTGCTCCATCCGGGCTATAGACGAGGGGATTGAAATTCTAATCCTATCTTAGTTATAGCTAATTTTGCGGGTAATTATTGGGGCATTAGAAAACCAGGTGCAAAATCCGGAGGTACGTAATTAATCTCAAGAAAGTGCATGTTTTTGTTTGGGATCGTTGAGATGACGGAGTGCTGGATTGTGATACTTGCATTGAATTTTCATAGGTCGCTAAGCATCCTTAGAATGGATTCTTTTGAAGTTGCATAAAACTAGAATAACATGACACTTACACACACATTTACGTTAAACTGACAGTGTATTGTGGACAATCGAAAGTTGTTATGATTTTTAGTTGTTTGAAGTGGAACTCGTCTGAGCAGTCATGTACATGATTCATTCTTACTTGTGTTTTTGAATTGTGTTTGTTATATGTCTTGCTCGAGGGCGAGCAAGGCTTAAGTATGGGGGAGTTGATAACTGTGTTTCGTATGCATATTTTTGTGTTTGTTTTTCATGCATTAATTTTTTTTTTGTTGTTTTATTTATTTTTAGCATGTTTAATGCATTTGTCTGCATAATACTCTTCCCAGTCCATTTTTTAGGGAAACTCGGCAAAATCCTGATTTTTGGACATAGTTGAACTCGCTCGAGCGAAGGGCTATGCTCGCTTGAACGAGCTCGTAAGAACAAAAATTGTCCAGAAGTATTCTCGCTCGAGCAAAAGGCTATGCTCGCTCGAGCGAAAGGCTATGTTCTCTCGAGCGAGCAAAGAAGGATCATCGAGGCAGAAGTACTCTCGCTCGAGCGAGAGGCTATGCTCGCTTGAGTGAGCGAGGCGAGAAAAGAAATTCCCGAGTATAAAGTTGCTCGCTCGAGCGAGAGACGCACACAGAATTTTTAAAAAAAGAAAACTCTTGCTCGGGAAGGATACTATCTTTTGAAGACCCTTGGGTATATAAATACAAATTTAATCATCAGAATAAGGTTTACACAACATCTTTGAAGGCAAGAGGCGGCGGATTATCATCTCTGATTCTACTCTTCTTATTTTCTTTTTATTTTTGATTTATATTTGATGTTTTGGATTAAAAACTTTTGTTCTTGAATTATGTTTAACTTTGAGTAGTTTTTCTCTTTCTATCAAGGCCACGTGATTGGGCCAGACAATTTATGTAGAAAACTTGGATGTTTATTTGAGAATTTTCAGACTTGATCTTATTTTATTGATTATCGAATTTACATTTGTCGTGTGAATTACCTGGCCAGTTATTTGCTTGCATGTTAATCGATTCCAAGTCAACAGAGGAGGTTTCGATTTAGATCACTTTGATAATCAACATATTGTAAAACCGACTAGAAATAGAATTCGGTTTCATTATGCTGTTTGGGTGTAAACTGAATTTTTATCATTCGTCATGCGTTCAAATTTGATTAGAATTACGAAAGATTAATCTGTCAATATTTGAATAGGTTTGATTGTTCTAGAAATAGTCCTTCAAACGAATTAGGAGAATTCCCGTGAATTAAGATTAATTCTGAGTCTTGAATCAACTACTTGTTACATAATTTATCTTGTACCTACGTGAGTCCTTGATCAAGCTTTTCCCAAATTGAATTTTAATCCAAAATCCCTGTTGTGCTTTTATTGAGTAGAAATTTAGTTGTTATTTAAGTTTTAGTTTAAAATCTGAAATCACTTTTATTAATTAGTCTAGATTAAGTAGGAATAACCATATTCTGGTACCCATAATTATACAGTCCATGTGGGTTCAACATCTGGACCTTTGTCCACTTTATTATAATTTGACCTGATGCACTTGCCAGTAGATTCTTAATCACATCGATTTAGCCGGTCATTGTTCTATTCCGTCATTTATCAAGAAGGCGTGCCGGGGACCATGAACCCATAATTAGAAGCTCCAATAAATCAAATAAAAAATTAAACTCTTTAATCAATTTATCCAACCTATTAATTCCGTTATTACTCCACTAAAAATATGAAATTGCACTCTTTTCAATTATGGAATATTTTACTCTACTAAATGAGTAGTTCATTGATATATTCATTACATATGAATTAATCCTCCATAGACAATTCATAATTTGGAGTTAGGAATTTTCATTTTACCTCTCCAATTATTTCATCCTCATTTACCATTAATTCATTAGTGAGTGGTTCAATTTATAATGTCGTTATAAACTAGTTGGGTCCAACACTCAGTGCCAGAATTAAAAAATGAGAGAACTGTCTTTCTACTTCCCGCAGGAAGGAATGGATTCGATATCTATGAATTAATATTCACAGCCACTCATTTCAACATAAATATAAAATGCAAGTGTTGAGAATGCACAATTGCAAAATTTAAACAAGCAAATTAAGAATTATATTGAATTGAACAGGAGTCTATAATCACCTCAGGATTAAGATTTATCCATATATGATCATCTTATGATTTAATTAGAATTTTATATTAATAACGGAATTTATTATAAAATATATAATTAAATCGGTCCAAGTCCTACATAATCTCATTATATATAAATGCCCTTATCTAGATGTCTCCACATCGAAAGTTCGGATAAGACGGTCACATTCATAATGTTTATGAGCCGCATTAGTGATGTTTTAATTAAAGATCCCAACTTTAATTAATTTCATCACTGACTATATTTAAGTTTATTATCTCCATAATTTTAATCTTCTTGTATATATAACTCTTATATATATATACTAAAATTATGGTTACATCCAATAAACTAGGGATATTGCTATGATATTCATGACAATATTTGCAAAAAAAAATTGTTCGATAATAAATGTCACTATTAATAATAAAAAAAACATGTACGATTACAATGCTTTAAGGGCACTATTCCCAACATATTCAAGTTAAGTTATTTATCACAAAATTTTTAATTTCCGTAATCCCCTGATTATAATGATTTGCATTACTTACTGGTAGATGAGATCCTAGCATATGAGTAATACCCAAACCATGCATCCAACGGTTCGTATTTTTACACATAGGCGTAATTTATTATATATTGTTGACGTGACAAATCATGAGACATTAGATCTATCATTGAGGTATTACCCATATGCTAGGTTGAAATCTACCTTACTTCGTTTCACAACATTTTAGTTAACAAACTTAATTGTGAATAGATTTTTTTAAAATCATATTTTAATTTCATTAAAATATGTGATATTCTATCGTCAATATTTTGTTCGGTTGTTGTTGTTGTTGTTGTTGTTGTTGTTGTTGTTGTTGTTGTTATTATTATTATTATTATTATTATTATTATTATTATTATTATTATTATTATTATTATTATTATTATTATTATTATGCCATCAAAAGTATTACTTATTATTATAAATATGGGTAGGGTTGACCCGTCTTACGAATGAGACCGTCTCACAGGAGTGTTACTCATAATTGAAATACAAATTAGCTACGTGAATTATATATCGTACAATTAGAAAACAAACAAATTATCCTATATATTTTGAAACACTTTCTTAAATACAATGTTTGTCGTTGAATTTTGCTGGTTGGAATTACTATCACATATCAAAAATTTTAGACCCTTAGGATTTGTAACTCTAGATACAACGATATAAAACTGACCATGACTAAACATGGGGTTCCTCAAAAGAAGTCCTACGCGAAACAATGATTGACCCTGAATTTTATTGATTGTCATTACATATGATACAATCATCTTCGTTGAAATTTTAGATTGGGTTTTGAATAGTTTTGGAATAAAATGAGATAAGAGTGGGCAAATTACGATGATTGTTTGACAGAATATGAGAGAAAAGTTGAGTATTACAATGACTAGTATTTCACCCGTGCGATGCACGAACTATATCTTGTGTATAATATAAATAAATTTGAATCAATGAAAATATTGACTATACAATTAAAATGTTAATAAATTTAATTTTACAATGAATAATAAGAATAATAAGATTAAAAAATTACTTTTTAAAACGGCAAAAAAGTTCAGCACACTCTATCCCAAAGTAAAAAAACTACATTTTCAGTGATGTCAACAACTCTCACTTGTATATTGAACCTAATGAAAGAATGATTCAAAAATAAGTTTCATTAAATAATCAATGTAATATATGCAAATTATGATATATTTTTTTTAGCAACCCTCGAAGTTCCTTGACTATCGAAATGGTCACACTTTTTCACAGTAAAATTTTTCACCCACTGCATTGAGTTTCTTAGGACATTTTTTGTATGACAAATACCATCAATTTTCATTTGATTCCACGAATACTATTTTTGCATATACCCAAAAACTACCTACCTGTAAACAGTACAAATAAATATTCAATTACAAATACTCATATTATTAAAAAAAATCAATCACATTCACACCTCGTCGTTTTCAGACGATTGTTCTATATATAGTCCTGAAAATATCCTTTGAATTTCTAGGTTTCTCGATAAAAGTTCGGGCACATGGCAATGACATTGTGTTGATTTAATTCTCTGGAGTACTGCTTGAGGTGATCCTAAATCCGAAAAGAAATTGATTTATGTAAATTATCAAAATAAATTTATTAGAATTTTAAACAAAATAAAGTAATATAAGAGTAATATTACCTGTTTAAAAATTCTAGAATTTCGCGTATTCACCTTTTAACATCAATTTGTTGACATAAAATGTATTTGAAACACCTACTTAATTCACCTTTATATCTTCTTGCACGATACATTTGAAGAACCACAATCACCGACTCATCACCAATTGTATTAAAAAACGTCATCATTTCATCTACGAAACTTTCCAGCAAAGTGCATGGTAACTTGTTGTGCCTAAAAAATTATAAATATACATAGAATATATCAACATTAAAATTTCTTATGTCCAAAAAAATGTTAGATTATAAATACTTTTACACTAAATTTTCAATGGAAAAATCAATTATCTTTGTAGGACGTCCATTGATTTCTCTGTTTTAGGGTTTTTCACTTGAAATCATTACAACAATCACATATAAAAAACACACAATGATCAATAAACACATTAATATTTAATAATAAAATGCTAACATCATTTAAATTCACGAAACTTCAAAAATTAAACATACCAAAAATTTTATTTTCATCGATGATTTCTGTGCTTGTCAAATCTTTGAAGTTCTTGAATTCAAATATCTTTGACGGAAAATTATGATCTTTTATTTCGCATACATTTGTTTTGTTGATGAGATTAATTTTGTATATGCTCGAGGTGGTTTTGATTTTCATTTTATTTTGTGCAACGATCATGTCTTTGATGACATAAAAATGTCTTTCTTTGAGTATTGGCCTCAATTTGTCAATGACACCATATTTTATGGTTGCATGTATGCGTGTTCCCTGAAAGAAAGAAAAAACATAACAAATCGAAGTTAGATTGATGATAAATTTAAATCGCAAATATTTTATGTAACTCAACATTTTGGAATATACATTTCATTGTAGCTAGGATCTTTCTTGCTTTTATATGGAGGTAGATCATAAATAACGTATTAATCGTAATTTCAATGCCCAATACCAATCTGAAAGATTTATTTCACGAATAACTTTGAACAACGGTGACATTTGATGAGTATAGAGTGGAAACTATGTTGTGATTTTTTGATTGAAGTTGAAAATATAATTATATTTATACAATAATTGTGCTCAATTCAATATTGGAAATGTTCTATATTTTTGATAATTTTTAGATTTTGTTGTATTTAAGAATGGGCCGAGAAGTTAGTAGTGATTGTATAGTTTTAATAACGGTAGTGATTTTGTATGCTTTTAATTACGGAATTATAGATAATGATTTTGTATAGTTTTAATTAATGTTTTTATATTTTTGTATGTTTTTTATACGGAATTAAAAATGAAAATATTATTTAATTTTTAATTACATAATATTGTGATTAGGTTTGGAATTTGAATGTTTTGTAAAGATTCCTCCCTAATCAAAATATGTCAAATATAAAATAACTGATTTAATACTTTGTAGAAGTATGATTTTTTAAGTCAATCTTTTTTTAATGTTTAGAATAATTTAAATAATATTCTGTAATTTTAATTTAATTAGATATATATATATATGAAAAATTATGGAATGTTTAATTATATAAATAAATGAAAATATTATGGAATGTTCTATTTTTGTTATTTTTTTGATTTTGTAGTATTTAAGAACGGGCCAAAAAGTCAGTAGTGATTTTGTATAGTTTTAATTACGGTAGTTATTTTGTATAGTTTTTAATTACAGATTTATAGATGCAAATATTATGTAATTTTTAATTACATGAATATTGTGATTAAGTTTGGAATTTGATTTTTTTGTAAATCCCAACCTAATCAAAATATTCCAAATATAAAATAATTGATTTAATAATTTTTAAAAGTATGATTTTTTAAAACCATCTTTTTCCGTTTTTGTTCTGAAAAATTCCATTTTCGAATCGTAGGTTGAATTTTATTTTAAATGTTTATTTGTGATTTTTAAATTTTTTTTAAAGCAACTATTATCAAAGGAATGCTGAAATCAGGGAATAATGTAAATAATGTTGTGTAATTTTAATTGGATATATATATATATATATATATATATATATATATATATATATAAATAGATGCAAATATTACGTAATGTTTAATTATATAAATATTGTGATTTAATTCCGTAATCAAAATCAAAAATATTTTATATTTTTGTTATTTTTAAGATTTTATTGTATTTAAGAATGGGCCGAGAAGTCAATAGTGATTTTGTATAGTTTTAATTACAGTTGTTATTTTGTATGGTTTTTTATACGGAATTAAAAATGCAAATATTATTTAATTTTTAATTACATAATATTGTGATTAAGTTTGGAATTTGAATGTTTTGTAAATATTCCTGCCTAATCAAAATATGTCAAATATAAAATAATTGATTTAATAATTTCTCGAAGTGTGATTTTTTTTAAATCAATCTTTTTTTTTCGGTTTTGTTCTGCAAATTTTTATTTTTCGAATCTTAGGTTGGATTTTATTTTAAATGTTTATTTATGATTTTTAAAATTTTTTTGAAAACAAATATTATCAAAGGAATGCTGAAATCAGATAATAATGTAAATAATGTTGTGTAATTTTAATTGGATATATATATATATAAATATATATATATATATATATATATAAATAGATGCAAATATTATGGAATGTATATTAATATTGTGATTTAATTTCGTAATCAAGATCGGAAATATTTTATATATTTTTTATTTTTTAGATTTTATAGTATTTAATTAATTACGGGCTGAAAAATATTTCATTATTTTGTATGGTTTTTATTTACGAAATTATATATATATATATATATATATATACACACACAAATATTATGGAAATATACATAAAGACTACGAAATTATATATTTGTATATAAATATATGTAAATATTCATACGTAATTAAAAAATGATATATAATTTACGAAATGATGTTTATATGTTTATATATATATATTTATGTTTACATTTATATTAAACATTTTTCAAATCTTTGGAATTTGTTTTAAATAATTCACGATTTTCAAAAATATTTTGAAAAATAAATATTGTAAATATACATGTATGTATATAAAAAAATATATGTATATAAAAAGATGCAAAGATTATGGAATTATTAATGTATATATATGTATATAAAAAGATGCAAAGATTTTGTAATTTTTAATTAAATGAATATTGTGATTTAATTATGGAATGTTTGATTTCCGTTTTTAACAATATGATTTTGGCGGGATTTTGCCAAAAATGGAAAAAACTCAGTTATTATATATATATATAGATTGTGTTTATTATAAAGATTGATAGGCTTTATATTCGTATCTCATAAATTATTATAGCTAAATCCCAAAATAATGACATTTTCCTTCTATATAACCCTAACTACGTAATTGTATAAATATAAATAACTGTGTAAAAGTTGTAATTTTATTTAAATTTAAAAGTGTTTAAAGTTGAAACTTAAATTTAATTAAATTATTAGTTGGACCGATGCTTTGAATTCAAAATTGATATGCTCTATTTTTGACAAGCATAGATTATGGGATTGAATCTCAAACTAATATAATTTTCCTTTTTAAAGACTTATCATTTAAAAAATTTAAATTATTCGGTTTAAAACAAAAGCATCATCAATTCATCATGTTATTAAGGTTTTTGTATTTTAAAGATCAATTTCTGATAAATTAGTACATGGAGAATAAATATGTTAAGACACAATAAAAGAATGTTGGATGAAAGTTTTTCATATATATTATATATTTTTAATGTGTTTACAATTAAATAAATATAAACATCATTTGGTTTGAATTATTATTACATATCTAAAAAATTATTCAAGTTAATTTATTTTGAAATATTCGAAAAGTTGATTGATTGACCATAATTTATTATAATTTTAGTTTGATGTTTCAAATTCAATGTTCCTAATCTAGTCTTAAATATGTCATGCATACTTTGATTATATTCTTTTGAATCCCTATGTCTATAAAAGTTAAGAGTGTTGATTTCAATTAAGCTGGATTTTGATTGATAGTTTGTTTGAATCGTAAACGGATAAACTTGTGGTATTTTCCTTCTTTAAGAAATGTTACCATTTAAAATTTAAATCAGTCGGATACATTACATTAAGTGTTTTTAATCTATTATGAAATATGTCATACTTGCTGGTATTTTTTTTTATGACGTGGGAACCCGCAGCCGCTATCTTCGGTGCGCACTGGGTAAACCCCCGGACTAACGCAATAGCCTGCAAACTACGTTAACCAGGTAAACCACACTAGGTAAGTCCTGTGTGACAGGCTAGTCTAAGAAGGTGTTGGTAGGGAGAATCGAACTCCTGACCTCTGGTCAAGAGTTCACCTACTCCACCAACTTGGACACCCCCTTAGGGGCATACTTGCTGGTATTTGATTGAAACTATAACGTGTATAAATGTTGAATTTTAAATTAAATTAAGGAATTAGATTGTTGATTTTTTTTTAATCTTTAATTGATAGGCTGTATATTTAGAAAACAAATATATTCGAAAAATTGATTGACTGATAATAATTTATTGCAATTTTATTATGAATTTTCAAATTACATGTTTTTAATCTATTATGAAATATGTAATACTGCTGGTATTTTATTGAAACTAAAACGTATAAAGTTTAAATTTTAAATTAAATTAAGAAATTAGATTGATTGATTTTTTGAATCTTTAATTGATAAGTTGTATATTTATAAAACATAGATATATTATGAGATTGAATCCCAGACATACGATATTTCCGTCATTATGACTATCTTATGCAATCATAATTAGTAGATATCATTCATTAAGAGGGTGTTTGGGTGAGCTTATAAGCTCTTGAAAACAGCTTATGAGTTGTTTAAGAGCTTATAAGCTCTTTAAATCTGTTTGGTAATTTTTTTGTCAAACAGCTTATAAGCTGTCAAAATAAGTTGTATGACAGCTTATAAGTTGTTTTTAAAAAAGTAAGGTGTCCCCTATTTTTTTTAGAAAATATCTTATTTTGATATTTTACTTTTCCATATTATCCTTATATATTTTATTAAATTTCCACCCTGTCCTTTGCGCATTTTTTGTACATAATTTATCAAAAAAAATTTAAAATTAAAATTAAAAAAAATTAATGTTTTTAATATATGTTTAACATTTATAATAAATTTTAAAATATTTTTGTGTATATATTACTATTTTACATTACTTTCGTAATATTATACCTTTTTGATAATTTTGACAATAAAAAGATCTTATAATACTAAACACATCAACATATTTAAGTTGTTTAGAATTATTTCACCCAAACACTTTAACATCTTATTTTTAAAATAAGACCTGACAGCTTATAAGCTTCTAAAACAGTTTATAAGCTCCTACAACTTATAAGTTATTTTTAATAAGCTTAGCCAAACACCCTCTAAGTTGTGATATTATAAAGTATTTCTTATTTGAATAACAAATTTTTTTTTAAGTGGTCTACTTATCTTAGACAATTCTGCATTTTATTATAAAATAGTGTTTAAATTATGAGATTCAATCCCAATCTTATAATATTTTCTCTCTCATATATATTTTTTTCTTTTTCTTTTTTATGACATGGGAACCCGCAGCCGCTACCTTTCGGTGCGCACTGGGTAAACCTTCGGACTAACGCAATAGCCTACAAACTACGCTAGTCAGGTAAACCACACTAGGCAAACCCTGTGTGATAGGCTAGTCCAAGAAGGTGTTGGCAGGGGGAATCTACTTGTTATAACCTAAGAGGGGGGGGGGGATTTAGATTCTATTGGCAATTTTAGCAATTTAAACCGATTGTGCAAATTCGCAAGCGGAAGACTTAAAGAAATCAAAATAAATGTGATAAATAAATGCGTAAAATAAATAAAGCGATAAAAAAGATAGGATGTGTTTATGAAAGTTCGACGATAAATCGTCTACGTCTCCCCTTCTTAGTTAAGGTCGATTAACCAAGAATCCACTAGCACTTCAAACGTTTTGTCCTTGATGGATCCAAGGATAGCTGTACAACAACAACAAGATCACCGCGTCGATACAACTCGATACACTTGGCCTTAAGGGCTTCAAGGATAGCCTCAACAATAGCACAATACATTTGGCTTCACACTCAAGTGTTTACAATGATAGCACAACCAACTCAAAAATGATTTTTACAAACAACTCTCGATTTTTGAATATATCGCACGAATCTTGATTGAAAACTTTGATAGAGAGAAGATTGATTTCAAATGAGAGGAGCGTGAATTGGGATGCTTCAAATGGCTTGGAATGACCTCCATTTATAGTTTCAAACTTGGGCAAGTTCGTTGCGTCCGTTCTGGCCTTCGTTGCATCCGTTCGATGTACATTCATTTCTTTGGTTCGTTGCGTCCGTTCTATGGTTCGTTGCGTCCGTTCGGCGCATTGCAGCTTTGGTTGGACGAATTTTTCCTTAAATTTTGGATCATGTTTTTTACTCAGAACGTTGCATCCGTTCATGAGATCATTGCGTCCATTCTATTTGATTAAAAACATTTAATATTTAACCAAATTAAATCTCCCCCTTTGTGATAATCAAAAAGCTAATAAATAAAACAACACAATGTAATAAAAAAATTTCATTAATAGATAAATTTCAAATAAAATTTAATTACAACAAAGATATAAAACTAAGAAGCGTCATCCAAAGGGTCTTGATAATAGTAGTATTCTAGCACAGTGAGTCTATCGTTGACATTATCAAAGGAGTTTTGCATCTCTGAAGACAAGTTTGCGATAGATGTCTGAATAGACTGAATGACAGAGAAATTGCGATCAAAATTGAGTTCTAGCCACTGAAGATACTCAAAAAGACGATCGGAAGATGGAGCTGGTATAGGCGGAGGCTGAGGCATCATAGGTGGAGAAAAAGTTAGATCACCATAATCAAACATAGGTGAAGAAGATGGAGGAACCGGAGAAGAGGAAGGAATATTGGTGTCAGTGAAACCACCAGGAAATCCTTGCTCTTGAATGGACGGAGGAAGATTTTAAAAAGAAATGTGAAAATCGGTATCAGGATGATAACGAGAGAAAATATTACCTGGGTCATGAACCCATCGAGACAGTACATGATTTCAAGACAACTCCATTTTAATAATGGAGGTATGGTTAAGAGTATAAGTCTCAATGATAGGTGTCTTCTCCAAATCATCGAAAACTATGTCAAAATGAGTCAAAATTTGCTTAATAAACCGAGCAAAAGGAAGACTGACTTTATTTGAATTTTTTGCAATATTGTGCATAACAAGAATAATAAAACGAGGAAGGTTTAAGGGTCGCTGAGCAACAATATGAAAAAGGAGATAAAGATCCAAGTATTTACACTTGGAGTGATCTCCAACACAAGGAATGATTGAAGAAGTGATAAGTTTTTGAATAATTTGAAAATCTGGACAAAGCATTTTGAGAGTTGGTCGATCATCACCAGCATGAGGTGTTCGACCGAGAATGACAGAAAGAGCTTCTTCACGACTAAAATCAGGACTATCATCAGGCCATTTTAGTGCAAAGAACTCGCTAGGTCCATGTCTAGGAAGAGAGAACCATGCAGAGAGATCGCCTGAAGAAAAACGAATATACCGATTTTGAACAATTGTAATAGAATAAATGTCATCGCTGCACAATTCAAGTTCAAAATTTGCGTAGAACTCATGAATGAGGGAGGTATAAATGAAATATGGATAAGAAGGCTGGAAAAATGCTCCCCACTGTTGGAAATCAATAAAGTCCAACACACGAAGATGAAATTTTGCTAAATAAAGGCGATCAAGGATACGACCCAAAAGAATCTGCCTATCATGGTAGTCGGCAGGTATAGGTCAAGATATAGCGGGTAGGTTAAGATTGTGGACAAAGGGTTGGGTACGAGCACGAGTGCGTCGCCTCGGATTGACGGGATAATCTTGTCGTCTTGGAGACATTTTGGAAGGTAATTTTCGAACAAAAGAGAGAAAGAAGGTGAATTTTGGTGTGAATAATCTGAATGGGTTTGGCCTCTATATATAGGCACGGGGACGAACGGATGCAACGTTGAACGAACGGACGCAATGTTCGGTCCGGCGGGAATTAAGTGCGGGAATTTTAAACCAAAAATTTCAAAAGTAGGCGGGAATGGGAGAGAACGGATGTAACATTCCTCCAACGGATGCAACATTGGACCCGTTGGTGGTAAAAATTTGCGGTTAATTTTGGTGAAAAATTTAAAACTGAGGCGGGAAGAGCTCGGAATGGAAGCAACTTTCTAAGAACGTACGCAACGTTCGAGCAGAGTATACAAATTTTGGATTTTTCGTCTTAGAACTATAGATATGAAAATTGATTTGTATTATCCAACATTAATATTAAGCTCCCCCTTGTGAGCTTATAATTATGAATAAATACAATTAATTTGTATTATCCAACATTAAATTGCTCGAATTTAATATTAAGCTTCCCTTAATTTGACATTAATTTTAATTTGTGTCTAATTTATGATTACAAATCAATCATTCCAAGTTCACCACGCAAAGAATAAAAGTGTTTTCATCTAGAGGTTTTGTAAAAATATCGGCAATTTGATTTTTCGTGTCAACATATTGAAGTTCAACTTCATTTCGTTCGATGTGGTCACAAATTAAAGTGATGACGAATATCAATATGTTTGGTGCGAGAGTGTTGAATCGGATTCTTTGTTAGACATATGACACTATTATTATCACATAAAATAGAAATTTTTGAAAAAGAAACGCCATAGTCGAGCAATTGATACTTCATCCAAAGCATTTGCGCACAAAAAATACATGCAACCATATATTCGGCTTCGGTCGTTGAAACGCAACAAAATTTTTCTTCTTTGAAAACCAAGAAACCAAACAGTTTCCTAAAAAGAAGCAGGTTCCACTAGTTCTTTTCCTATCCACCTTATATCCACCAAAGTCGGCATAATAGTAAGCTTTTAAATCAAAGAAAGAATTTTTGGAATACCACAAGTCGAGGTTTGGAGTATTTGAAAGATATTTGAAAATGTGTTTTAAGGCAAACAAATGTGATTCTTTTGGACATTATTGAAATCATGCACACAAGAAAAAACTAAACATAATGTCTGGCCTACTGGCAGTAGCATATAGTAAGGAGCCAATCATACTACGAAAGGAAGATTGATCTACAGATTTACCATTTTCATCCTTGTCGAGTCTGATTGATGTGCTCATCGGTGTGGATGATGATTTCGTATTCTCCATTCCAGACTTCTTTAGAATCTCCTTGATGTACTTGCTTTGGTTCACAAAGAACTCATCCTTGCACTGTTTAATTTGAAATCCGAGGAAATAGTTAAGTTCTCTCATCATGCTCATCTCGAAGTGATCCTGCATAAGCTTGGAGAATTATTGACAGAGAGATTCGTTAGTAGAACCAAAAATTATATAATCAACATAAATTTGCACAATCAATAAATCATCTTTGACATTTTTGGTAAATAAAGTAATGTCAATTTTTCCTCTTGAATAACCGTACGAAAGAAGAAAAGTAGACAATTTATCATACCAAGATCTGGGAGCTTGTTTCAAACCATACAATGCTTTGTTTAGTCTATAAACATGATCAGGCAATAAAAGATCAACAAAGCCATCAGTTTGTTCAATATAAACCTCTTCTTTTAGTTCACCATTCAAGAAAGCACTTTTGACATCCATTTGAAATAATTTAAAATTTCTAAAGCAGGAAAAAGCAAGCAACATGCGAATAGATTCAAATCGGGTAACAGGAGCATATGTTTCATCATAATCAATGCATTCCTCTTGACTATATCCTTTCGCTACAAGCCTAGCTTTTATTTCTAGTGATAGTACCATGCTCATCCAGTTTATTCCTAAAGACCCATTTAGTACCAATAATAGATCTATCATGCGGCCTAGGAACAAGACACCAAACATCATATTCATTTAATTCATCTTGCATAGCAATAATCCATGCATCATCTAACAAAGAATCATCAATACAATTAAGTTCAACATGCAAAACAAAAGCAAGATGATTGCAAATATTATTAAGATAAGATCGAGTGGTTTCTCTCTTCGAAGGACTTCCAATGATAAGATCCATAGGATGATCTTTGTGAAGCGTCCATTCCTTCGGTAGTGGAGTTTTCTCAACAGAAACATCTAATATCATTTAGACTTGAGGAAGCCATATCTTCTTCAAGTAATTCTACATCATCATTAATAGTACGAGAAACTACAGACATAGATTTATCAAATATAACATGCATGGATTCTTCAACAAGTAAAGTATGTTTATTAAATACTCTATAAGCCTTACTTGAGGTAGAATATCTGAGAAAGATGCCGTTGTCGGACTTGGCATCCCTTACCATTTTTATGGATGTAGAATTTTGATCCGAAAGCCCGAAAATATGAAATGTTAGGCTTTCTCCCTCTCCATAATTCATATGAAGTTTTCTTGAGAATAAGTCTTATTGATACACGATTGATGATATAGCAAGCAGTGTTCATTGCTTCAGCCCAAAAATATTTTGGTTGAGAATGCTAACATATCATGGTCCTTGCAATCTTCACAAGTGTCCTATTTTTCCTCTCAACGAACCCGTTTTGTTGAGGAGTCCTAGGATAAGAAAAATTGTGACCGATGCCTTTCTCTTCACAAAAATTTGTAAAACTCTCATTTTGAAATTCAGTTCCGTGGTCACTACGGATCTGCTTTATTGAAAGATTTTTCTCATTCTCAACACGTTTGACAAAAGTTTTAAAATAATCGAAGACATCATTTTTGTAGGCTAAAAACAACGTCCATGTGAAACATGAGAAATCATCCACAATGACAAATTCATAAAGCTTTCCTCTTAGGCTAGCGTCCCTCGAGGGACCACATAGATCTAGGTGGAGAATTTCAAGGGGCATAGAAGTTGATACAAAATTTTTGCTTTTAAAAGATTCTTTTCTGTGTTTGCCAAGCTGAAACACATCACAAACAGAATCTAATTTTAAATTGAGTTTTGGCATACCGACAACTAAATCAAGTTTAAAAAGTTTTTCAATGGTACTAGGACCAACATAACCTAATCGTATATGCCAAAGAATGTTATCATCAACATTCAAGGATACAAGACTTTTTATATTTGTCAAAGATAAATTATTTAAAGAAATCTTATAAATATTTTCACTTTTATATCCTTTGAAATTTATGGATTTGTCAGATGTGAGTGATATTGTGCAGTGTTGGGGAGTGAATTTGACTTCATAGCCTCTATCGCACAATTGACTTATGCTTAGTAGATTATGCTTAAGTCCTTTCACTAGGAGCACATCACCAATCAAGCAGGATTTAGATATACCTATTAAGCCGATTCCTTCAATTACTCCTTTGTTGTTGTCTTCAAAGGTAACAGTTCCCTTCTCCGATGGTTTGACCGATTGGATTAGTTCTTTGTTTCCCGTCATATGTCTAGAACATCCACTATCTAGATACCATATGCTAGGGAGAAAAGTTTTCCTATTTCGCTGCAAGAATTGATTTTGGTACCCTTTAGTTCTTTTGGGTCCACAGTGTTAGAAAAGAAAGATATAAAATATATTTTTAAGAGTTCAGTCTTTCATAGAGACATCATCGACATTTTCTAAGAGTGCTCCCAGTAGTAGGTAGGGCTATGGCCTCTTTAAAAACCTATTTCCTTGGACAGAGTAGCGTTCATCAGGAAGACCAGTCGCAATTTAAGGCAGGTTAAACCGGTCTATGATGAACTCCCTTAGATCATGTTCTCATAATGCCGACTGATGAGTTGTTAAGTACTCTTAGGCCTCCATTTCATATATCTATTTTTATTATATTTATATTTCAATGATCTACATTTATGTCTAGCATGTCCTATTTTACAACAGTAAGAGCATGTAGGGGGTGATCTTATTTTAGCTTTAGCAATAAGGCTAGTAAAGTCTATAGATTTCTTACCATACCCTATTCCACCTGACCGGCTAAAACGGTGTGATATGAATCTACTGGCAAGCGTACCAGGTCAAGTAATAATAAAATGGACTGAGAGTCCAAGTATCGATCCCACAGGGACTGCAGTCAATTCTCAAAAATTAATTATTTAGCTTAATCTAGACAAAATCATAAAAAGCAAGTTGATTTAAATAAAATAAGAATTTATAATAAAAACTGCTTAAGAAATAAGAATTAAAATAGTTGAAAAGAAAATTTAATTAAAACGAGACAACCAAGACACACGTAGGTACCGAACAAATCAATATGTAACATGTAGCCGATTCAGGACTCAGATTTAATCTTAGATTATGGGAATTCTCATAACTTGTTCAAAGGTCTATTTCTAGAACAATCAAACCTACTCAAATATTGACGGATTAATCTTTCGTAATTCTAATCAAATTTGCATGCATTAAATATTTGTGAAAATTCAGTTTACACCCAAATCGCACACTGAAACCGAATTCTATTTCTAGTCGGTTTTACCATGTGTTGATTATCAAAGTGATCGAAATCAATTTCTCCTCTGTCAACTTGGAAATGATTAACAGGCAAGCAAACAGTTGATCAGACTATTCACAAGAAAAATATAAATCTGATAATCAATAAAACAAAATCAAGTCTGAAAAATCCCAAACAAACATCCAAGTTTTCTACATGAATTTGTTCGTCTCAATCACGCCGTCTTGGTTGAATAAAAACTACTCAATAGTTGAAAAAAATAATTTAGTAAACAAAAATAAATAAGAACAGGAGAAGAAAAAGTGTAGAAATCTTCTCTCAAGCTTTGAAGTCGCCTTCCTTGTGTTGTCTGCGTTCGGAACCCTTAATCTGATGAATAGATTCAAATTTATATGCCCAAGGGTCTTCAAAAGATAGTATCCTTCCCGAGAAAGAGTTTCCAAAAATATAAATTCTGTACGCTCCGCTCGCTCGAGCGAGCACAAGTCTCGCTCGAGCGAGCAACTTTTTGCTCCGAAGGAATTTTGGCCTGTCTCGCTCGCTCGATCGAGCACCAGATGCTCGCTCGAGCGAGCTCAATTTTCTGCTGCGCGCAACGATTTTGAAAAATTCATATCTTCAGTTCTAGCCGTCGGATCGACCTGAAATTTAGACAGCAGCTTCAAAACATCTTGAAAATATTTTGAACGGTGGAGATTGGATCTGGATCTCTATAAAATAAAATATGATTTTTGAATCATGGCTGCTCCGTAATTCATTCTTCAAAAATCCATTTTCCTACAAAATTAACCCGGAGAGTGAAATGCACATGTAAGCAATAAATCACATAAAAACACACATAAAAAAATATGAGTGCACACAAAAATAGACATAAAAATATCATGAAAAAATGCATACAAAATACACTCATCAACACCCCCATACTTAAATCTTGCTCGCCTTCGAGCAAGACATGCAAAAACAATATGCAAACAAAAACATAAGTAAGGACAAGTCATGGAAAATACAGCCTCCGATAAGTTCCAACACCAACAAAACAAAATCACAAAAAATTGCTCTCGATTTTCCATAATACACCATCAGTTTAATGTGAAAGTGTGTGTGTCATCTTATTCCAACTACATGCAACTTCAAAAGAATCCGTTCTACGACTTCTTAGCGACCTATGAAAAATCAATGCAAGTGTCACAATCAAGTGTTCCTTCCTCCCAATAATCTCTAACAAAAATACAACTCTCTTGAGATAAATTACGTACCTCCAAATTTTACACCCGGTTGTTCTTAGTGCCCCAATAATTACCCGCAAACTTAGTTATAACTATGATAGGATTCGGATTTTAATCCCCTCATCTATAGCCCGAATGGAGCATTAACCCCATTAAATCCGCAAACTTAGTCTTGGACGTGGTAATTAGGATTTCAATTCCTCATCCATGACCCGGATGGAGTAGATTTTTTCAAAGAATTTTTGTTTCAATTTTTTTTTAAATTTTTGTGCGCCCAAGATCATAATTGTAATGTCAGAAAATCATTAGAACTCAAAGAACAAAATCAAGATCAACAAACACCTATTGTCGTGCAATGGTCAAACAGATACAAACATCATCCAATACATCGCTACATTTCACCGGTCTAATATGCGTGCTTAAAAATATTTACTACACAACCTACGATTTCTCATGTACAATTAAGAGCAAAAATTTTCCCAAAAATCAAATTTTTTCATCAACTTAATCATCATCGGCTCCCAATTATCATCCTACTCAACACAAATGCAAACAACAAAAACAAACTATATGGAAACAAACACGAAACATGATAAATGCAACACAAACACAACAAAAAAATAAAAACATAAAAACTAGATTACCACACCCCCATACTTATCCAAAGCATTGTCCTCAATGCCTCAGAAACAATAAACATAATGCACAAACAAAGAACAAATGCAAGACGAACAACAAAAACAGAATGAAACTGAAAACTAAAACTCCCCTGGTTAATTCGCTGACATCTCCATCGTTCTCTTCCTCTTCATACTCTAGCAGTACCATCTTTGGAGGTGACAGTAGCAGACTGGGTGAATCGGCATTCACGGCAAATTGGCATGGGAAATAACAAAAATCAAATAGAAATAAACAAAAACCAAAAATTAAACTAAAGATCAAAGGAAAGAAAACTGGGTTACCTCCCAGTCAGCGCTAAGTTTAAGTTTACAACCCTACTATGCAGAAGCAACCATCAAAGAGCGGCTGCCGCCCATAGTAAGAATCATACAACTCTACGTATGGGTTTTGATTTCCTTCGCCCTCAAGCTTGGAGTGATATATGCAGTTTAAGCTTGTCGGTCCAGCAATACTCGACATGAATTTTTTCTTTTGGAAGGAGACTCCGAATCTAGGATGAAGCTCATAGAGGATGCAATATTGTGGAGTTGGCGTCAATTGCAAGAATGTATCTTCTAATGGCGGACATGTAAAGACCATTGACGAGGTCAAATCTTTTGCCGTGTATGTTTCTTCCTCCTCCACTATCACTTTTGGCTCCTCGTCTCATAAAGATTCTTCAAAAAATAGTTCTTTTTGCTCTGTCTCAATTACTTCATTCTCTTGGCAGATCTCAAAAATTGGTTCTCTAAGAAGCGCAATCTGTTCATCCAAAAGACTCAAAGACTTGATGCGGCTTTCTAAGAACTAATTTGTCTCTGTCTGCCGTCGCACCATGTTCTCCAACTGAGCCACATGATCCTCAAAATTCCCTATACATTCTTCTTGATTTGTGGAGTTGAATTGTGGAGGATATTGGTGACTCCAACCCTGCAGTGAAGGATCACAATGTCAATGGTAGTCGAAATCTGCCATATCATTTAACAAGTGCATCGCACTATCGTAATTTCTGTTCAACAAGTGACTCCCAGTGGCCAAAACTCCATAATCTACCCAATGTCTTGTTAGCTTATCCAAACCACCATAAAAAATTTGAACTAGAGTGTAGTTTGAAAAATCATGGCATCGAATTCTGTTCTCCAAATCATTGAATCTCCCTCAAGCATCATAGAAAGGCTCTGAGTATTGTTGGCCAAACCTTGTGAACACATGTTGATGATCCATCTTCAAGTACCTCGCAAGTAAGAAACAACAAAATTAATAATAAATAATAAATAACTAACAATAATAAAATATGTAGTCTCAAGCAAATAATCTATCCTAATATTAACTAAACAGTCCCCAACAACGACGCCAAAAACTTGACCGGAAAAATTGGTGTGATATGAATTTACTGGCAAGCGTACCAGGTCAAGTAATAGTAAAGTGGACTGAGAGTCCAAGTATCGATCCCACAGGGACTGCAGTCAATTCTCAAAAATTAATTATTCAGCTTAATCTAGACAAAATCATAAAAAAACAAGTTGATTTAAATAAAATAAGAATTTATAATAAAAACTGCTTAAGAAATAAGAATTAAAATAGTTGAAAAAAAATTTAATTAAAACGAGACAACCAAGACACATGTAGGTACCGAACAAATCATGTAACATATATCCGATTCAGGACTCAAATTTAATATTAGATTACGGGAATTCTCCTAACTTGTTCAAAGGTCTATTTCTAGAACAATCAAACCTACTCAAATATTGAAAAATTAATCATTCGTAATTCTAATCAAATTTGAATACATTAAATATTTGTGAAAATTCAGTTTACACCCAAAGCGCACACTGAAACCAAATTTTATTTCTAGTCCATTTTACCATGTGTTGATTATCAAAGTGATCAAAATCAATTCCTTCTCTGTCGACTTGGAATCGATTAACAGGAAAACAAACAGTTGATCAGACTATTCACAAGACAAATATAAATCTGATAATCAATAAAACAAAATTAAGTCTGAAAAATCTCAAACAAACATCCAAGTTTTCTACATGAATTTATTCGGCCCAATTACGCCATTTTGGTTGAATAAAAACTACTCTAGTTGAAAAAAATAATTTAGTAAACAAAAATAAAGAAGAGCGGGAGAAGAAAAAGTGTAGAAATCTTCTCCCAAGCTTTGAAGCCGCCTCCCTTGTGTTGTCTGCGTTCGGAACCCTTAATCTGATGAATAGATTCGTATTTATATGCCCAAGGGTCTTCAAAAGATAGTATCCTTTCCGAGCAAGAGTTTCCAAAAATATAAATTTTGTACGCTGCGCTCGCTCGAACGAGCAACTTTATGCTCCGAAAGAATTTTGGCCCGTCTCGTTCGCTCGAGCGATCACCAAATGTTCGCTCGAGCGAGCTCAATTTTCTTCTACGCGCAACGATTTTCAAAAATTCATATCTTCATTTCTAGCCGTCGGATCAACCTGAAATTTGGGCAGAAGCTTCAAAACATCTTAACTTTATTTTTAACGGTGGAGATCGGATTTGGATCTCTGTAAAATAAAATATGATTTTTGAATCATGGCTGCTCCGTAATTCATTATTCAAAAATCCATTTTCGTACAAAATTAAACCGGAGAGTGAAATCCATATGTAAGCAATAAATCACATAAAAACACACATAAAACAATGAGTGCACACAAAAATAGACATAAAAATATCACAAAAAAATGCATACAAAATGCACTCATCACCACCCTTATCAAAGCTACATTTTTGCATGCTTAGTAAATTGTTCACTTTATTACTACTAAAATTAAATTTATCGAATGATTTTTCTAAGTGAGATATGTCATCTTTTAGTCTTAGGATTCAATGCTCCTTAGATTCTAATTCATTTTTGAGATTTCTATTTTCTTTTCTAAGTGATTTAGTCATGTCAAACATAAGTTTATATGCATGTATTAATTCATCGTAAGAAGGTACCTCATCATTGTCGTCGGAGACGATGTCATCATCCCTAGCCATGAGGCAGATGTTGGCTTCCTCCTCGTCATCATCACTGTTGCTCCATGTTGCTATTAGAGCTTTCTTCTTTCCTTTGTCAACCTTCTTCTTGAGGGGACACTCGTTTGCATAGTGGTTTAGTTGTTGACAATTGTAGCACGTCACTTCTTTGTCCGACTTCTTTTACTTTTTGAATTTGTTTCCTCTCATGAATCTTTTGAATTTTCTTGCGAAGAGCGCCATGTCATCATCATCATCTTCGTCTTGGCTGGATAAGGAAATCCTCTTTGCCTTGATCTTCTTATCTTCCTTCTTCACTTCTTTCCTTGTAGACAATTCTAACTCATGGGTTTTTAGGGTCCCATGTAGTTGATCAAGATCATAGGAAGCAGTGTCTCTTTTGTTGGACTCAATGATGGTCGTATCTTGGCATCTCACTTCTTGGGTAGGGCACGTAGAGCTCTTCTCCAAACTTGCTTAAATGGATATTGTTCTTCAAGTTGGGCTAGCTCGTTGATGATTTGAGTGAGCCTCTGGAACATTGTATATATGTCTTCATTGGCCTCCATCTCGATGGTCTTATATTTGAGTTGTAGTAGATCTATCTTTGTCTCTTTGATTTGGTTGGTTTCCTCGTGGCATATCTCTAATTTGTCCCAAATATCTTTTGCGGAGGAGCACATCGAGATCCGGTTGTACTCGTTCATATCTAAGTAACAATGCAAAATATTCATAGCTTTAGCATTTTGAGAGATTAATTTTATATCCTCTTTTGAAAAGTCATCCACTCCTTTAGGAACTTCAATCCCATCAACTATTTTCATAAGTGTATTGGGACCTTTAGCCGTCACTTTCCAAAGATCATAATCTATGGATTGGATATATAGGGACATTCAATTTTTCCAATAGCCGTAGTTTATGCCGTTGAAAAGAGGAGGACGATTGGTTGATTGCCCTTGAGCATAATCACTCGCTAGATTTGCCAATAGAACCTTTTGAAAAATTTTCAAAAGTGTGGCTCTGATACCACTTGTTAGAACCTAATTGGGGGGGGGGGGAGATTTATGTTCTATTGGCAACTTTAGCAATTTAAAGCGATTATGCAAATACGCAAGCAGAAGACTTAAAGAAATCAAAATAAATGCGGTAAATAAATGCATAAACTAAATAAAGCGATAAAAGAGATAGGATATGTTTATGGAAGTTCGACGACAAATCGTCTACATCTCCCATTCTTGGTTAATGTCGATTAACCAAGGATCCACTAGCACTTCAAATGTCCTGGCCTTGATGGCTCCAAGGATAGCCATACAATAACAACACGATCACCGCGCCGATACAACTCGATACACTTGGCCCTAAGGGCTCCAAGGATAGCCTCAACAATAGCACAATACACTTGACTTCACACTCAAGTGTTTACAATGATAGCAAAACCAACTCACAAATGATTTTTACAAGCAACTCTCGATTTTTGAATATATCGCACAAATCTTGATTGAACACTTTTATAGAGAGAAGATTGATTGCAAATGAGAAGAGAGTGAATTGGGATGCTTAAAATAGCTTGGAATGACCTTTATTTATAATTTCAAACTTGGGCAAGTTCGTTGCGTCGTTCGGCGCACATTCAATTCTTTCGGCGCCAGTGTAGAACATTGCGTCCGTTCTATGGTTCACTGCATCCGTTCGGAGCATTGCAGCTTTGGTCGAACGAATATTTTCCTTAAAATTTGGATCATGTTTTTGACTCAGAACTTTGCATCCATTCATGAGATCATTGCGTCCGTTCTGCACAGTGAAAACTGCGCGACAATCTTTAAAAAAAAAATCATATCTCACAAACCGTCGGATCGACCTGAAATTTAGACAGCAACTTTAAAACATCCTGAATTCATTGTGAACGGTGGAGATCGGATTTGGATGACTCAAAAATTCCCAGTAATTTTTACAAGTTTCTGCTCCATAATTTTGCTTGCTGCTTTTACTCAAATCCATTGTTAGAATATTTCACACATGAATTTATTTGTTCATAAGAATCTAATCTGCAAAGTCTTACTTTAAACGATTAGAAATAATAACATAGTTTTGTAATTATCAAAACAAGATAAGTTATTGCATTAAAAACATTAATCTCGTCTATGAGATTTGTATGCGTTTAAGGCGTAACACTGCTCATATATTTTTTTTTCAAAATTTAAAATAATGGAGGTAATAATGACAGTGTATGAAGTTTTTGCTATTTTTTAGATAAAATTTTGGATAAAATAGTGGTGGTATATGGTTGAAAATGTCTGCCTATTTTTTTTGGTATAAAGTATAAACAGATGTCGGTATATAATATCTTCAAATATTATATTAACGGAAATTTGGAGATAAATCCCCAATCAAAAACTCAAGTTAATGATCAGTCCACATGTCATGAAATTGTATTATGCAATCCCCAATACCGCAAAGTCTTTGTTTCCACTCCCTATTCCACATTTTATCAGATTTTTCCTTTAAATTTTATTTTATTTACCTTCTTAATTTTATTTCTTCTTTATCCACGTCACTTTTTTCCCCTTCCCCAATTTACCATCTCCACCCATTTGCATCTCTTCTCTCCCTCTCCGATTCCTATATTCCATCGAGATAGTTAAATCTCTCCCTCCTCTCTTCTCCTCAACGTCGAGAACCCACACAAAATCCATGGTCCATAGGAACCCATCAACTGTGGGTGAAGACGAGCTGAAAAGCAAGGGAGAAAATGAATATTTTCTTATTTATTTTTCAATTTGGTCAATTTTTCATTCGATCTGTGTCGGAATGTTTTAATCTTCTCAAATTCTTGAAAATCAATTTTTAAAAACCAATCGTATGTCCGGTTCTGAAAATTTATTTGTAAGTTTGACAGTTCAAACCAGATTTAGTTGATGATTTGTTTGAAGAAAAAGATGTATATTTGGGTGATTATAATACTCACAAAATGAGTGCAATCTTTTTTGTGTCAACACTTTAATTCAAGATGAGTAATTTCCCCTCCATTTTCTTCTTACTGTTCATGTCATGAGAGATGTATAATGTATTAGTGGTATAACCTTTGGAGTATTACTGTCATTATTTGCTCCAATGCCCACGTGATTGATCTTATTTAAGACTTGCATTCTCGTGGCAAAATTTTTTCGGTACCTTCCCGTGTACATTTATATTTGTAGTATCATTCATTGAAATGACCAAAGTTTTACCAGCACAAGTATCACGAAAGTTATTACATCGTATTTAGTTTGGCGTTCTAATCTTGTTATGATTTCATTGGCAACCTTTTTAGATCAAAATGGTTAATTTTATTATTTTCCCAAATTACCAAATGTTTTCCTTCTTTTCTTTACGCTTTTTCTTTCTCCCAAAATTCACGCATCCTTAGCTCATCTTTGAGGTCTCACGCCCCCTCATGTGTCAATTGGAAAAAACCTCGCAAGAAAATGACATCAATGGAACCGATCCACTGGCCACTGCGATACGACAAATGAATGTTTTGAAGCGAGCCGTGACGAGGAACAAGCAGAAGCAACGCATGAGATGAAGGCAGTGAGTGTCTCTCCAAGTTTTGATATTTTGGTTCGATTTCTCCAATTATTTCTCCGATTTGTGGTGATTGTTTTTATTTTGTGTCAATTTTGTGTTGATTTATTGTAATTATTTATATTTGTGTTGATAATTCCTTCTAGTTGTATTAGTTTTATTGTTGATTTATGTTGGTGTGAAGGGATACTTACTTTTTATTGATTTTAAAATCATATTGTTTGTTAGTGGTTATACTTAAAATGAGTAACTTTCGATTTTGGGAAAAGTAATTTATTATTGCTTGATTTTGACATTTTCTCCCGATCTATTTTCTCTCATTTCTTCAATCTCAATTCCTGGAAAAATAAATCATAACCACCGAAGCCACCGACATCGACAGCCACCGGTGAATTCAACAGTACCTTCCCGCGAAAACCCACAGATGGAGAAGGCAATAGGTTTTTTTTTTAAAAAAAGAAACAAATATTACATGTATCGTGCAAGAGAACGAGGTAGGCCTGCAGAATTTATTATTGGGGTATTAATGGGATCCCTTGGAACCATGCTTGTGCTGCGATTGAATGAAAGAGTTTGTTAATATATGACTTGTGACTCTTGCTACAAAGTTGAAAATTATCGGAGAGCTTATGCGGCAGTTGTCAATCCAATCCCTACATTTGACATAGATACAAATTTACCACATTCTAATGCCGATATAATTAGACCGCCGGATGTCCGTTCGTTGCTAGGACGTAGAAGGACATTATTGTTACGATATGATGTGATAGTCATTATTGATTCTACAAAATTTTATAAGCAATCAATTTATAACCACGTTTATCTGTTAATATACCACGAGTCAATACAACTCGTACTAAATTTCTGACCAAGCACCAAAATATTATACCAAGAAAAACCAATTTTATAATACATTTGTCTACTAATGTATTGCAAGTAAATTCAGCTGGTACTGAGTTTTTTTAATACACACCACCGTGGTAAAAATGTATGGAAGATGTACCAAATTTAACATAATATTATACCACAATAAGACCGTATTGTACTTCATTTGCCAGCTAATGTACTACTGATCAATATAACCGGCCGGTACTGTGTTTCTGCCCATGCACCAACACCACCATGGTAAACATGTATGGAATATGTACCAAATTCAACAAAACATCATCCCACAAATAGTTTTGATTATACTAACATTTCCATCTATTGTACAACTGCTCAATCAAACTGGTACTGCATTTCTGACCACGCACCAACATCACCATAGTAATGTATGGAAGATGTACCAAATTTAGTAGTACCACATACCGCAAATAACATCTATTATACCTCATATTCCAATCCATTGTACTACCTATTAATATAACCGGTACTGCGTTTATGACCACGCACCAACACTACCATGGTAAACATGTATGGAAGATATACCAAGTTTAACAAAACATCATACCGCAAATAGTGTTTATTATACTTTGTTTTTCATCTATTGTACTACGGATCAATAAAACCGGTAATGTTTTTCTGACATGCACCAACACCACCATGGTAAACATGTATGAAAGATGTACCAAATTTAACAACACATCATACCGCAAATAGTATTTATTATACCACATGTTTCATTTATTATACTACTGAAAAATATAACCGGTATCGCGTTTTTGATCACGCACCAACAACACCATGGTAAACATGTATGGAAGATGTACCAAATTTAATGGGACAACATACCGCAAATAGAATCTATTATACCACATATTCCATCCATTGTACTACTTATCAATATACCTGGTATTGCCTTTATGACTACGCACCAACGCCACCATAGATGTTACAAAATTAGTACAATGGATGCATACATAAGGTTGTTTTAACTATAGATGTTACAAACATATACAATGGATATGTATACATGTGTTTGTTAATCACCATATATGCTACCAAACTAGACATTATATTGCATAAACATGTGATAATCAGTATTGATTCTACAAAATTAGACATTTGATGTGTAAACACATGTTAATAACCATTGATGTTACAAAATTAGGACATTGGATGCATACATAAGGTTGTTTTAACCATAGATGTTACAAACATATACAATAGATACATATACATGTGTTTGTTAATCATCATATATGCTACCAAATTAGACATTATAATGCATAAATTTATTCTAAAAAATTAGACATTTAATGTGTAAACATTTGTTAATCATCATTGAAGTTACAAAATTAGGACATTGGATGCATACATAACATACGTTTAAACATCAAATGTCTAATTTTGTAGCATCAATAATGATTATCACATGTTTATGCATTCTAATATCTAATTTGGTAGCATGTATGGTGATTAACAAATACATGTATATGTATCCATTGTATATGTTTGTAACATCTATGGTTAAAACAACCTTATGTATGCGGATAATGACCTAATTTTGTTACATCAATGGTGATGTTGGTGTGTGGTCAGAAATGCAGTACTGGTTATATTGTCCGGTAGTACAATATATGGAAAATGAGGTATAATAAAGACTATTTGAGGTATTATGTGTTGTTACATTTGGTACATCTTCCATACATTTTTACCATAGTGGTGTTGGTTCGTGGTAAGAAACGTGGTACTAGTTATATTGATCAGTAGTACGGTAAATGAAAAAGGAAGTATAATAGAGACTATTTGCGGTATGAGTTTATGTTAAATTTGGTACATCTTCTATATATGTTTACCATGGTCGTGTTGGTTCGCGGCCAGAAACGCAACACTGGTTATATTGACCAGTAGTACAATAGATGGAAAATGAGGCATAATAGAGACTATTTGTGGTATGATGTTATGTTAAATTTGATACATCTTCCATACATGTTTACCAAGGTGGTGTTGGTGCGCGGTCAGAAATGCAGTACCGGTTATATTGACCAGTAGTACAATATATGGAAAATGAGGTATAATAGAGACTATTTGCGGTATGATGTTATGTTAAATTTGGTACATCTTCCATACATGTTTACCAAGGTAGTTTTGGTGCGCGGTCAGAAATGCAGTACCGATTATATTTCCCAGTAGTAAAATATATGACAAATGATTTATAATAGAGAATATTTGCGGTATGATGTTATGTTAATTTTAATACATCTTCCATACATGTTTACAAAGGTGGTGTCGGTGCGCGGTCAGAAATGCAGTACCTGTTATATTTCCCAGTAGTACAATATATGGCAAATGAGGTATAATAGAGACTATTTGCGGTATGTTATGTTAAATTTGGTACATCTTCCATACATTTTTACCAAGGTGGTGTTGGTGCGCGGTCAGAAATGCAGTACTGATTATATTTCTCAGTAGTACAATATATGGCAAATGAGGTATAAAAGTGGTTATTTGCGGTATTATGTATTGTTAAATGTGGTACATATTTCATACATGTTTACCATGGTGTTGTTGGTACGTGGTCAGAAAAGCAGTACCCGTTATATTGACCAGTAGTACAATAGATGACAATTGAAGTATAATAGAGACTATTTGCGGTACGATGGTTTGTTAAATTTGGTACATCTTCCATACATTTTTACCATGATGGTGTTGATGCGCGGTCAGAAACGTAGTACTGATTATATTTCACAGTGGTACAATATATGGAAAATGAGGTGTAATAGAGACTATTTGCGGTATTATGTGTTGTTAAATATGGTACATCTTCCATACACAATGGTTCGTTCAGAATATATGCTTAAATTTCTCCATTATGTACCCAATTGCATGACCATTGTACTAGACTTGGGTTTTTTTGTACTCGAAATAAGCTATTTTGTTTCGATATTTTAGTCGTTATTGCCTTTGCACTTAAAATGATACAAAAATATGAAAAAGAGGATTATAATACATAAAATAATATAAATCCTGTTTACACACATCACATAATAAAACAATCTCACACATAACTAAACAAGAGCATGACACTCGCCCAAACACACGTTTAAACACAAAAATCCAAGCATGCATCTTGTTGTCGATAGAAAACCCGGTTCAAGTTCTCTCCATGTTGTAACCAAACTTAATTCTCATATATCCAAATAACAATTTTGCCTACGAGAAAATGACTCCATAATCCAAATCTGCACCTTTCTTGTTGCTGGTCATCGAGTTTTGGTTCAAGCTTGTTCGCTAATTTATAAAATAAGTAGAAGAACATCGAGAAATTGCATCTTTTCTTTTCATCATATGATCCTCATTTTCATCAACATTTCTGCATGAAATAAAAAAACAATATAACTACAACCAATTTAAATACAATATAAACTTCTAAATTTCTTCCAAAAACAAGTACAATCAAGTAAGCTAATAAAATTTATGTAAAAAAATAGTTTTATACATTAAAGAGGAAACTTCTAACCTTAGTGAACCATGAAAGAAAATTCATGAAAAATAGATTGCTTAAGAGAAATTTTTTTTTATTAAACTCATTTCATTTGTGTAAGAAAAAAAAAGGATGAGTCCCCAAAAATTTTAAAATTTTCTTTAGTTAAATAGTGCAATTCAGAAACTTTTGAATAAATTTATCGAAACATTGTTCAAGCGACAAGTCTCCGAGTAGTCAATCCAAGTACTAAACCATCACACAAAATAATTAATTTTCATGAAAATTCTAAAATCAAGAGTGATAACCATTTACCAAAGTTCAAATTCAACATCACCAAAGTTCAAATTCAACATCATAACCAAATGCAAAATAATATCACAAAAGAATGCAAGATGTATAAATAAAAGCACGTTCCATAACAAGTCAACAAATATATTAATAACAAATTAATATTTAACCACCTTATACACTTTTTTTTGAATTAATGCATTCGTTTTCTGTACATACGATCTTTCATAAATAAAAAAAATTTGAGTTGTGTTCAATAATATCTTGTTTTAGTATTTTGTCTATTTTAACTTCTTTTATTTTAGTATTCTATCCATTTTGACAACCCTATATCCATATGAATTTTGACAAGCCTAGTTAATTCTTACGCCAATCATCTTGAATTAAAGTGTTGATGCAAAAAAGATTCCACTCCTTTCGTGAGCATCATAATCACCCAAATATACATCTTTTTCTCCAAACAAATTATTGACTAAATATGGTTTGAGCTGTGAAGGTTACAAATAATTTTCAGAACTGGATACACGATTGGTTTTAAAAATTTATTTCTAAGAATTTGAGAAAATTAAAACATTCCAGGACAAATCACATGAAAAATTTACCAAATTGAAAAAAAGAAATAAGAAGAAACTCCAAATTGAAAAAAAAACAAATAAGAAGAATTAAACTCACTTTCTCGCTTGTTTTGCTTCAGCTCATCTTCACCCATTTCCAAATCGTCATCCACAGGCGTCGCAAGTCGATGGGTTCCTATGGCCCCTGGATTTTGCGTGGCCTCGACGTTGAGGAGAAGAGATATAAATCGGTAGGGAGAGATTTAACTATCTCGATGGAAGATAGGAATTGGAGAGGGAGAGAAGAGATGCAAATGGGTGGAGATGGGTGGCTAGGGATTTATGTGAGAATGGTAATTGGGGAAGGGGAAGAAAATTGATGTGGATAAAGAGAAATAATATTAAGAAGGTAAATAAAATAAAACTTAAAGGGAAAATGAGATAAAATGTGGAATAGGGAGTGGAAACAAAGATTTTGTGGTATTGGGGACTGCAGAATATAAATTCATGACACAGGGACTGACCAATAAGTTGAGATTTTGATTGGAGATTTATCTCCAAGTCCCCCTTATATTAACGTAGATTTTTACATTGTTATATAGATCATAGAACAACAAAAAAAATATTACATGGACTAAAAAAGTTATAATTCAACAATTAAACTTTATTTCTTGAATTATTTGAACAATAACAGTAGAATTAAAAATCCTCGAAAGCCCAAAACATATAAGCCAATCAAATTAACTCATTGACGTTTAAAACTCCAATCCTTAAAATGGCCAGTTGACTCCCGGTTGCCTGTTATCCCTTTATACACGTGTTGACCTCTCTCTTATTCAAAAATACACGGGTATGTGATCTACCTTATCCACCGCTTCACATAAAAAAATGGCTAAATCTTATTGGTTGGGATATAGAGCGACAACCGGTATCAAATCTCTTCTTCTTCTTTCGCTTATCTCTTTCTCTTATTAAAAAATACACGGGTATGTGATATTTTTCCATAGTGGATCAAGATCCTCTGCTGTGGAGAGAAACAACACAAAATACTGTGCATTAAATAGTATTCTGTAATTCATATCACAAAATTAAATAAATAAATAATTAATTAATTAATTACACACATGAAATATGGAAATCATGCTCATTTCAATGCACAATATCCTATGTTGTTTCATTCACCACCACAGCAAAGGATCTTTTTCCATCGCTTTGGTGTAGTCCTTTACCGTCTTCTCCGCTTCTCCTTGTGTTCTTGACGATCTTCTTGTTACTGGGTTTTGACACTCCAAATCGTTAGGTTGTCATTTCCTTTTTTTTTTTAGTCATTCTCCGTTTATGCTCAAATTTATTTGTGTTCTCTGTTGTGCGCTGATATCTACCTCTTTCTTGTTTAGGTTACGACACCGATCTGCTCGCTTGTGGACTTTTACGACTTCAAATCTCTCGGTTTACGTCATCGTATGTTTACATTTACCTTGTCTTTCCCAGATCTGGAATTTTAACCATCCAAAACAGTTGAAACATTTCGAACATGGTGTTTTACGGACATGTTTTCATATGTTATATTTAGTTTTGCTTTGTTTGTGTTCTTGCAAAGCAAAACTTTGTGCTCACTGCTGAGTTTTCTTATGTCAAATTTCTTGGTTGACGACATTATTCGTTTGACCCCTTTCTTTTTGTGTAACCATTTGTGTTTCGACGCTATTTTTGTATTTTAGTTTTTTTTTTATTTTCTCTATATTATGTTCTTTTTGTATTTTCTAAGACTGTTGTATGTTTCTCATCAATTTAGATCTACTCCGTTTTTTTTCCAAAAGATATTCGTGTTTATACATTGGATGTCCGTAGTTTACTATTGTTTTCTGCAAAACAAAAAACACAGAAAGCCGTTTACTACGTATAGCTTTGTATTTCGATAAATTTGTGCAAAGTTTCTTTGTGTTTATACATCGGATCCGTAATTGACCACTGTTTTCTATATAAAAAAAACAGAAACCCTTGTAGCATGTAAAGCTTTGTATTCTTCACGGTAAATCTAACTGTTTCAGTGTCTTCCTTGTTTATTTCCATATTATATGCTTACATTTAGTTTTAAAATCCCAGATATGGAATTTTTACCATTCAAAACACTTAAATTTTTCAGACATGTTGTTTTACGTACATGTTTTCACATGTTATACTTAGTTTTCCTCTGTTTTGTGTTTTATTTTATGTACATGTTTTCACATGTTATACTTAGTTTTCCTCTGTTTTTGTGTTTTAAAAAACAAAACCTTGTTTGTTTGCCTCATAAATATTAGAGTTATAGAAAGAATATGATGTGCATGGATCTTCTCAATGTTTTTAGATATATTTCTTGTTTAATAATCGATAATTATTAAATCACTTGCTTTCCATTTTCTATCGTGTGCTCTCCGTTCTTACTTGTTCTCTTGAATTTTTTGTGTGTTTTTTCTCGTCCATTTACATCATTGCATTTTGGCTCAGGTTACGCGAATGATGTGTTAACTGCTGTACCATCTTGCTTCAAACTGATTGGTTTCCATCCTATTGCTTTTTCTCCCTTTCGCCTTGTGTTAACGTATTTCTTTATGTCTTTACTTTTCTCTTACATATATTATATGTTTGGTTTAGGTTATGGCATACCTTACTTGATTTTCATCTTCTCTTACTGTTTTTCCTTTGGCTCTGTCATTGAAATTTAGTTTTCGTATTTTTCTTCTACATATTACTTTTTTCTTTTTTATGTAGATTACAGTACATCATTGAAATTTACTTTTCGCATTTTTCTTCTACTTACAACTCCTTGTTTTTTATGTAGATTACAGTACATCATTCATTCAAAATTCGTCAGCTTCCCTATCTACGTAATGCCAAAATTTTGTGCTTCAACTCGGTGAGTTTTCAGATTTTTCCTGTCTTTATCTTATTTCTTCGTTTTCAGAATTTCTTATGTCTTTTCCTTCTCTCTATATCTACTCATATGTTGTCTAGACGCTCTTTGTCTTTACAAATCAGGTGTTTGTAGTTTCTTATTGTTTTCCTATTAAAAAATGTGTTTAGTTTTGTATTCTTTGACTCGAAAATTGATTGTTGATTGTGTAGCATTCTCATTGTGTTTTAATTTTAAATAGTTAATTTCTTTTTTTCCTCTATTTTTTTGCTGACCTTTTTAATGTCAACAAAACAATACTTCCATTTACTTTCTCCAATCTCCACTTTCGTTCTCTGCATGTAGACGTACCAATAGATACGAACATGTTACTGCTTCTTACTTTTGAATAATTTATAACAAATATCAAGTGTACTTTAACTGTACATATCATTTATAAATGACTTGGTTCACCTATTACATACCATTAGTCATATGTCCGTTTGATTCTTGAAATGACAATTGTTTTTTGTGTTTTTTCAATCTTCTTCCATCTACTTCTTCAGTGTGTTACACCTATTTCTGTTTACAGATCGTGAAAACCCTGCCGGATGACTTCTTGTTGTGGATAACTAATCTTTGTAAGGTGAGGTTTTTCTCTGTTTTCCTTTGTCTATCAATATTACAGATTTGAGATCGAAAATAATGACAACTGAATTTTTACAATGGTTTCTTCTCTTGTTATACATTCCTTCTCTTATTCCTTGCTTCCACATGTACATAAGCTTGCTTTTTTTCTCTGTCGACCAGAGTTGCTACTTCTGTTAAAAATATCCTTACACTGCATATTTTTGTATTTTAAACTCTAAATCTGATTATTAACTGTGTTACATTCTTATTTCTTATTTAACTAATATATTATTCTTACAGTTGTTTATTTCCCATATTTGAAATTTTTACCACCCAAGAAAGATGTAAATTTCTGCACACCATTTTTTCTCGATACTTTTACATTTTTATATAGCACAGTCTTGCTTTTATGTTGAATAAATCGTGGATTTATTAACCCCCAGTTCATAATTACATATCTTTTTTAACTTTTTTTTCTAATGATTTTTCATGGTTTTTTGTACTAGCAACACTCGGTTTTTAAAATTCTACGGAGAAAATCTACCAGAAATTGAATAACACAATAAATGGCAAGTTGTTCGACTCGACCAACGTACAGGTTCAGTCCTTGGCTTGACTTTAACTCCGACTAAATGCTTTGTATATATTTGCATCTTCTATTAGCTGCGTATTTACCTATTGTCTCCAACTTACCAACTTTAATAGGTGTTAGAGCGTACTTTTAACAATCATAAATAGACTTATATTTCCTTGCTCTATCTTTACGTACAATTTTTTTTAAATAAAAAAACTAAACCACCAAGCAGATTCACCACACTTTACTATACTCGGTATTTCCTGCCATTGTTAGAAATAAATATATTTAGATTTTTGTTTTTGAAGAATATATTGGCTTCCAAAAATTTAATAACGACTTTAGGGAAAAAAAATTAAAAAATATTTTGTTTGCTTACGCTTTAGTCATTAGCTTCAACGGTTATATGTAGGGTTATTTAGTTGAAGAAACTCTTTATCTTGTAATTTTCTGAACTTTTTGTCTTTGTGTATTTTAGTTAGCTGTAAAAAAATTAATTAGTTTTAGCAAGACACATTGCTCAAATTTGTACTCCTATAAAAGATAAGTTCCAAAATATTTACCTTATATTGTCATATCTTTTGTAATCTAATACTTAAAGTTTGCGATGATGTCAACGAAAACTCAGAAACGAAAATACAGTAGCTTAAAAGATCGCAGAGTAGCTAAAAACAATCGACAACGAGAACACAAACAACTTTTAATCTCAAATACAATTCACAAAGAAAATGTTCATGTAGACCTACTAACATGCAAAGTGAGTAGTCAAGATTTACTGCAAAATATTCCAAACTGTCAATTTTGTGGTGCACACCGTATTTACTTGGAAACACCTACATTTTGTTGCTCACAAGGTGATGTAAATATTCTGAACACTGAAATGCCTACTGACTTAGTTCAGATGTACCTTTTTATACCTGGTTGTTTTCTGCTTTCTTGATACAAGATTTTTTCACGATGGAGTTAAGCTGGAATAATCTGCTTCAATCGGTAGGAAAACACAAAAACACTTAAAGGCTGAGTTTAACTTCTTTTATAAATTTTTCATCTCAACTACTTCCATGTTGTTGTAGCAAATGATACATGGCCTACCTATATTCATTGTTTGGCTTTTTCCTATCAAATAAGGCATAATTTGGTACATATGATAGAATAAGTATAGGATATATGATTAAGGGTAAGTAAAATGGTAGGATACTATGTTGAATGTTTGGTATAATTTTAATAAGAGTGATTAAATTTATATATTCGATTTTAATGACAAAATTAACCCTATCGTTATGTGGAGGAGAATGAGACGTGTTTAGAGTTTAGATGTTTTTATATGTGGAGGGTAATCTTGTCTTTTTGTAGTATTTTTTTAGTTGTATTAAATTTATCACACCAAATTAAAGGGATACATAGTTTCCTTGTCAAAGCATTTATCAAGAGCCCATTGACTTATCATGGGCTTTTTAAAAATGAACCAAGCATGGAATGGAGGAAGATAATTTATTAATTACTCCCTTATTATGTGTACCAAAATATGCCTAAAAGTATTTCATCTATCCTGGCAAAGAACGAAGGGAAAAACCCCGATCGTTTTTCTTTTTTTTTCAGTACCTTATCATGTGTACCAAACTATGCCTAAAAGTATACCGTTCTGCAGTCAATCATGGAATTTCCTATCTCCTACAGAAACACAGAGCTTACTAACTTGGTCTTCCACGGGCCCGACACCATACAAAACAATAGCTAATATACTATACTGAAATTTTAATTTTTTTAACCTTATGTGTTTTTTCGACAATTCTCCTTTTCTAATTCGCCCAGCTACAATGATTTGAGATAAGATTAACTCTTTTTCCAAACTGGAATTTAAAAATTGCTTTGTATGAACGATATTATCATTCACCATAAAAACATTAAAATTTTTACAATAGTTGAAATTGTTGATATATTATAAACTTAAATTACGTATATTCTATTTTTTTAGTCCAAATATTATTAACGCCTTGCAAGGACAAACAAATAAACACATCTTTATTTCAAAATTTCAAATAAAATAACAAACTAACACTTGTCATATTGATGATGACTCATCCATTAATATGGAAACAGAGAAGATAAATAAGACATTTGTCACAACCCCTCATTGAGTAAGCCCATCTTTAGTACTATTTAAACACATATATCAACTATAATTTAAATTTAAACAAACTCGTTTTGCAAAGCATATCAAATGGAAAATAGTTCTTAGTGCACTTGTATCGATTGTACGCAATGTTATTATAATCACATATTTCAGAAAGAAGTGGATGAAATGTTTAAAAGATTTCATTACAATCCAGTCTGGGCTATGATCTTACAAAGAATGTTGCAGATAGAACAAAATCTTTCTGTTCTGTTGGAGTTTGATGCTATGTAAGGAGTTTGATGCTATGTAAGCAGCGAAGGGAGAAGACATGTGAGAATAATGTAAACAATATATGAATAATTTTCTTACAAAATAAGAAATTCTATATTGTAATAATATATATATATAGAAATTTTCAGCTGCCCAACTCGTCCTCGATAACTAAAATCCGGTATCGTGTTTTAGTGATGTAAAAAATTAAAAAAAAAACAAATAAAACCTGGTACCGGGTTTTAGTGATCGGGGACGAGGTGGACATGAATGGTTGGACAACTTAAAATTACTCTCTATATATATATGTATATATATATATGCATATATATGTATGTGTGTATGTATATATCTGCTCATCTTACATGTGATGTATAAAATTTGTAAGTTCTGCAGTTGTTGTACAATTTTTCTAGCATTTGTTTTTTTTAAATACAGTACAAAAAACCATACAAATGTACGTAAATACAATATGATCCAAATAAAACCAATGAAGAACAATATATGTGAAAACTTGTGTACAATAAATTATTTTTAAGAACGCACAATGTATTCTCCCTATATTTACTATCAACCTGGGTAAACACCTCAATATTTGAGGTGCATTTACCTAGTTAAAAGAAAATTGTAATTAGATAAAGAAAATTATTACATATTAAATAACAATAATATATCTTACTATTTAATAATAGGTGAATCATAAAAAAACTGATTTTGGTCATAGAAAAACTGATTTTGGTCATTAATGTGGGTGGAACAACATATCCTTGGTTGTCTTTTCTAATTTTTTTTTTATCAAAAAGGACAAAACTATAATTTCACATAAAAGACTTCCCTACTCTCTCCATTTCCTCCCACGTTTCTCAATCTCTCATCCATCATTTTGTTACATATTATTGCATAAATTTATATCCTCTTAATTTAGTGTTCCTCTACAAATTTATTAACTATTAAGAATCATTTAAATCATAATATTAAAATTAAAATACCATAACAACACAAAATATTTTCAAATAACATCATATGTACTCACATGTCTAATAAAATATTCATGTATAATGTTAAACACGCTGCGCGTGTGCTTCGTTGACTAGTATTATTAATAAATTATTTGATATTAAAAATAAATTTAGTAAATAAAAAAATATAAAATGATATGTGAATTTACAAAATTCAACAAATAATTTTTGTTTTTGAGTTTATGATTGTGCGGATTTGTTTATAAAAATTATGAGATTTTAATTTTTTGAGGTAACGGTAAGGTAAAACAAAAAGTTCACAACAAATTTGAGCTCGCAAGTTCAGGAATGTTGTCGCCCTAACATCACGGTAACAACTTCGAGGATGCATCTAGGTTATTTGTCAAATAATATTCGACGAGTTTAGTAAACAAGAGAGGGGGGAAATATGGACAAAAATGGATAATAATCGTACTGGTTAATGTTTCGTTATTTAAAATAAATTATTTACTCATTTGCTTTCAAGAAGCTGGTTTGCCCGAGAGGTTAAGGGGGAAGACTTAAGATCTTCTGCACATAAGTGCGCATGGGTTCGAACCCCATAGCCAGCAATGTTAAATTTTTTAAATTCTTTTACACAAATATTATTTAATAATTTTTATTTTAATTAAATCAAAATGGGTAGCAACATTAATCCAATTCATTATTTTTGTTTTATTATTACTACTGAAAAATGAAAGAGATTTTTTTTTTAAATAGCAAATCATGGAATTATTGTTAATAATAAATAGAAAAAGATAAATATTGAATAAAGTATTTTAACGTCCTCGAAATAGGTAGTTTATCGTATTTATCGTTTATATAATAGAATAAATATAATAAATTATTATCAATTAAATAAAATCTAAAACAATCAAAACTACAAAAAAAAATTAAAATAAAAAGAGTACCTGTCGTTAACTTAAATATTCCAATCCTCACAAATCGGTGAATCTAAATATTTCATTCCAATTCACCGCCAACAGGCTGCTACTCTTTTCTCTTTTCATTTTTTGCGAAAGATATAAATTGAGGAATTGGTGCTGCAAGTGGGGGAGTAATCTCATACCTGGAGTCTGGAGATGTGGAAGAAGAGTGTAACCGACCATTTGGGGCAAGATTCTACCCACTAAATTGATTTGTAATTTATTTTCTCTTCATATCCGTAATGTAAAAGTTGTTTTTTTCGATTTTTTTTTTAAATTTGTTTAGTGGGTCTGTAGCATTGGTTTTAATCTGTATATATAGGTAATAATGTACGAATACTGACAATGGTTTCACTTGTTGTAGGGGGTATGGAGGAGCTGATACTTGAATTTGATTGATAAATTAATAAAAGTAAATGGGAAAAGGGTGTTGTTCACTTTGCTCTGTCAGGCCTCTGGATCTGAATTTTTGATAACATGGTTTCGGTCTTGAAACTTTCAGTTGCCTGTTTAGAGTTATGCTTAAAAGATCATATCTCAGGGGTACTTATATTTGCTGAAAAGTTGCAATATTTTGCCAAGATTCTTACAGTTCCATATTCTACATTGGGGATGAATGGAAATGTGATTTACAAAGATCATGATATTGATAATGGGGCACAGTCTAAAAATGAATGGGAAAGTTTACTTAAACCTTTTGACCTTGAAGAGCTCCGGAAATCACTCAATAAAATCACACCATTTCAGCTCAACAAATTACTGCAGCTCCCACTGGATCTGCCCACATCAATGGAGCTTTTCCAGTGGGCTGGTGGCCAAAAGGGCTACCGCCACACCTTTGATGTATATTATACTCTGATTGATAAGGTTGGGTCCATGAAAGAGTTTAAGATTATCGATAAGTTATTATTGCAGATGAAGGAAGAAGGAGTATTTTTCAGGGAATCAGTTTTTATTATGATCATGCGGCATTATGGAAAAGCTGGCAAGCCTGGTCAAGCGACTAGGCTGCTTTTGGATATGCGAAATACCTTTTCATGTGATCCAACTTTCAAATCTTATAATGTTGTGCTGGATGTTCTGTTGGCTGGAAATTGTCCAAAAGTTGCGCCGAATGTTATTTACGATATGTTGAATAAGGGCATCGCTCCTACCGTCTTCACCTTTGCTAGAGTAATGAAAGCACTTTGCATGGTGAATGAGGTTGATTCTGCATGCTCCCTCCTTAGAGACATGACAAAACATGGGTGTGTTCCGAATTCAATAGTTTATATGACACTTATACATGCACTGTCTAAAGCTAACCGAGTGAATGAAGCTTTGAGATTGTTGGAGGAGATGTTTCTTATGGCTTGTACACCAGATGTCAACACATTTAATGATGTTATAATTGGCCTTTGCCACGTTGATCGCATTTATGAAGCTGCAAAAATGGTAGATAGGATGCTTGTTCGAGGTATTGCCCCTGATGCTGTAACTTATGGAGTTTTAATGCAAGGATTATGCAAGACAGGTCAAGTAGATGAAGCAAGAACATTACTGAAGAAAGTGCCCAACCCAAACATTGTCCAGTTTAATACTCTAATTAATGGATATTTGACACAGGGACGATTTGAAGAAGCCAAAGCTATTTTAAAGGATAGCATGTCGAGTGCTGGTTGTGAGCCAAACATCTATACATATAACATTCTTATTCGTGGACTTTGTGGGAAGGGTTTGTTTTCCTCGGCTCGTCAACTTTTGGAGGATATGTCACTTAAAGGTTTTAAGCCAAATGAGATAACCTACACCATTTTGATTGATGGGTTCTGTAAGCAAGGTCGTCTGAAGGAAGCTGATGGCATTGTAAATGAGATGTCATGTAGAGGTCTTTGCCTAAATACGGTAGGTTATAATTGTATAATATCTGCGCTATGCAAGGCTGGACAAGTCCATGAGGCACTAAAACTGTTTAGAGATATGCTGAGCAAAGGATGTAAAGCGGATATTTTTACCTACAATTCCTTGATTAATGGGTTCTCCAAAGTTGATATGATGGATGAGGCTCTCAGCATGTATCGAGATATGTTCATGGAAGGAGTAATTGCTAACACTGTGACCTACAACACCTTGATTCAAGCTTTTCTGAAGAAAAACTCTATGCAAGAAGCATTTAATCTTGTAAATGATATGTTATTCAGAGGTTTCCCCCTTGACAATTTCACTTACACAGGCCTTATAAGAGCACTTTGTGAAGATGGGTCTGTGGAAAAGGCTTTGGGCCTTTTCGATGAAATGGTGAGGAAGGGGCTGCGTCCTAATAACTTATCGTGCAATATATTAATCACTGGTTTATGTAGAACTGGAAAAGTGCAAAATGCACTTGAATTTTTAAGGGAGATGATTTTCCGAGGATTGAAACCTGATATAGTCACATATAACAGTCTTATTAGTGGTTTATGCAAGATGCAGCGGATCCCGGATGCTTATAATCTTTTTGAAAAATTGAAATTTGATGGTGTCTGTCCAGATTCAATCACTTATAACATCTTGATTGGATCTTGCTGTAAAGCAGGTATGTTTGAAGAAGCCTGTTCGCTTCTAAGTAAAGGAGTGGCTAGTGGATTGAATCCTGATAGTGTTACTTGGCATATTCTAGTTTCCAACTTGTTTAAACTAGTTGTAAGGAGGGTAAACTAATCTCGGTTAGTATGAAGTTCGACATTGAAAATTCAGTAACATTCATACTAAAGATATACATCAAAAAAGAGATTGTTTGCTTGACATGCGAAAGCATCTGAAGAGACGGGTATCGTAAGTCATGGAAAGATCAGTGCTGATGGAATAGGTGACAATAATCAAAGGGACAGGTTGTGGATAATTTGTTGAGGTCTTTGATTAATTTGGATCAAGTGAAAGGTATGATTGCCTTTGGTGTCAAGCATAAAGATAAGGACTGCTCTGTAAGTGGAACAAAGATAAGCGGCAGTGACAGCAGCAATACTGAGTTAGAAATTGTACCAATGCATGGAACAAATTTGAGGGATGGGGTCAAAAGGAGTGCTGCTGGAGATATTGCACCACCAGCTCACGCTACAGAAGTTTTTCAATGGATAGTGCGATGGGAAATTTTCAGTTTGGTGATGAATAACCAAAATTACAGTCTTCCATGTTCAATTGGCTGGAGCAACTCTCACCATGCAACTCGGTTAGCGATAACCTATGTAGCACGGGTACTTCAAATTTTTTTTTTTTTTTTGGAGTATCGGGTACGGTTAATTGCAAATAATTAAAAGTTTTAACGGTTAAATTGAAAATAATAAATTTTTGAGGACTACTTAATAAATAAATTAAAATTTATTGGGTACGTTTTTGGGTGCATTTTTTCTTTTTCTTAAATTTATATATATGTATATATTTAATATTTATATATTTTTTAATAATTGCCGTATCCTAGCCGTATGGTGTCTTATGTTTTCAAAATTTTCCGTATCCGTCGGACCCGTATCCATGCAACACAGGCGATAACTCTGTTAAGCTCAACTTTGAGTTTGGACATGGTGAATTTGATGAAGTTGAGCTGAAAAAGATTGTAGCGGATGAGAGGCTTGTAGAAATTGCAGTATGACCATAAACAGGCAATGAGATATCTTTTAAACGATTTAACTGAGCAACTTCTGATGTCAAGTTTTTTAACATTTCTGTTTTTCTGGATATTGGCTAATCCGTATTCAGCTGCTTTTTCCAAGGAGCAGAAGCTGCAATACATGTCTGAATTGGAACACAAATTGCAAACTCTGCAAACAGAATCCACCACACTGTCAGCTCAATTTACTATTCGACAGGTGTTGTGGTCAGGGACTACCAAGTTATCCTGCGGTTTTTGCAAGGAACACAGATAATGTGGTAATACAACTCATATTTCATCTGCAGAAAAACTATAGCGAGCTAACAAATTAGAACAATGAATTGAAATTTCGTCTGAAAGCTATGGAGCAACAGGCTCAACTCAGAGATGGTATTTAGATTTCTTCCAATTACTATTTATCTCTCATTTGGTGATGCACTGATTCTCACCCAGATAGTATACACTTGTTCCACATAGAGATGATGAGAAGCACATCCCTGTATATTTTTTAAACTGCTTTATCTTGCCAATTATAATTTGTAGTTGCATTTTATTTTCACTCTTGCTTAGCATTTCTTTGCATTATGTGTTGCACAACTTTGGCACAATATTTTGTCAGAGGCTTTTATTTATAAAATAAGGAAGTAGCATAACTTGAGATGTGACATTTTGACAATAATAGTTTCTATCTTAAGTTTTTTGACAGATGACTGATTTGTTTCTTCTCTCATATTTCTTCTGGTTATACTCACTGTCTGTCTAGCGACGCTGCCGCTTTTTTAATTCCCAATGATTTATGGGCAGACCTTTAGAATCTAACACTTTTCCTTTCATCTGCATTGTTTGTGGACGTTGAAATTTTTATCTTGCCAACTTGAATTTTGTCAAGCATTCACTTCTATTGTCAAGTTTGTTTAGCTACTGCAGCAGAGTTGATTTTCGTGTTCAGAATAATTTTCTAGACAGAATATTAACTTTGTTATTTCGGTGATATTCAGTTTTTGGATGTGAGGCAAATAAAAGAATAATCTTCCTGGCGCTTAATGTGGCCGCTTTACATGAAGCATTGACTACCGAATTTCAGTGCCTAAAGCTTGCAAAGATGGAGCTTAGAGAAGATAGAAGAACATTTAAGGGCGTTGCTCAGCAGGCCCCAGTAAAGCACCGAATGTGGCTGGCTACTCCAATCTCCACCAATTCACCAAATCAGCAGCCCAATAAAATGCAACAATTATCAGTCCCAGCATCCACAACTTCTACAACTGCTTCAACTCCTCCTGCTTCCGCGTAAAGGCACAAAACGGTGAGATTTGAATCTATCAACTTTTTGCTGTTTGTGCCGCTTTCACAGTTTGTGGCTTGGTTTAGGGCAATGTTTAGCCCAATATGTGACGTCAATTTTCGTCATATCTAGTCAATATTTCTTTGGATGTGTTTGTCACCATTACAGAATAACTGTTTTGTTCATTGGATTGTATGTTAAAATGTATAAAGGTATACTGCAGTTTGACTCGACGTTGGAGCTAAGCATAAGCTGTTGGGTGAGAAATTCATGGTTACTGGGAATAGTGCTGCCCTTTGGATACAAGTTTTGCTCTCTTGTTATGGTCCTCAAGCGCAACAAGGATTTAATAAATGTATCTTTCAGCATTCGCTCTGCCTGTGGTCCTGATTTTCGAAATGGTCACTCGAGCCATTATAATAAATTGGTAGTATGACAGTACGATAACTAGAGATGATCGTTGTTTTCTTGGTACATCTTTTTGGTAATATCAGTATAATTGCATGTGCAATTAAGGATATTACCTATTTTCTCGTGCTAATTTTATCTGATCTCCTATGGATCCTGTCTCCATTAGAGGCACCATGTTCCTTGTCATTGGAATTTGTCATTTAAAGTTTTTCTGTATTTAAGGGTAAGTAGTATTTTACTTCACGAGCGGTTGATAATTGACAAATTGGCACATGAGCTGTTGTAAGTGATTTCATTGGTACATAATAATCTAAAAAGTCAATTTTGCTTATAATATAAATTTAGAGATGTAAATAAACCAAGTTGCTCGTGGGCTAATCGAAGCTCGATTCGATAAAAGCTTGTTTAAACTCGTTTAAAAAGGTTCGCTAAAATAAATGAATTAAGTTTAAGCTTTACAATATTCGGTTAGTTGGCTTGTGAACAGATTCGTTAGTAAGTGAGTAAGTTCGTGAGTCAGCTCTTAAATGAAAAACAATAGTTTTGAATTTTGATTTATATATTTTACACTTTTACTCATAATAAATATATAAAAATTGATTACATTTACTTATTAAAATAAAATTACAAATTTTAATAAGAGTATCATATTTTCTATAAATATAAAATTTATTTTTTTAATGAATTCAATGAATATTTAAATTTTATATTTATTAAACTTGTTGGGCTCGATAAAATCTCAAACAAGCTCGTGAGCCATAAACATATTTGTTAAATAAAGCTTCAACTCGACTTGATTATAAAGGAGCCACAACCAAACATTTAATATCTCGGCTCGATTACAACCCTATCTAAATTGCTTTTGAGAACCTGAGCGGGACCCGTTGACACGACGAAAGCTATTTCAAAGCAAGTTCATGGATTGATTCTTGCAGTTTGTTAAATAATACAAGAGTGTTTGAGGTAGTTTCCAAAAAAATGCTTATGAGGTTTTTATTTTTTGGAAGCAATCTAAAACACTACGTATTTGTATTCAAAGTACTTTTGTTCAGAAGCAGTTAGAGAACATTTTTAGCAAAGCTGTAGACCTTGAAGCGTGGTAGACCAAACTATAATAGTAATACTCTTGTGGGACAAGGTATATGTACATTGCCTGAATTGTGGTAGACCAAACTCGTGAGAAAAGTGAGGGAATAACAAAAATTTTCAAATGGAAGAGATCAATAATGTAGTAACTCGAATTCTATTTTACGAGCTTAAATGATTGAACATGATTAAGAGATTTTAATACGATTAATCGGACTAAGAAATCGACTTCAAGACGTCCAAAAATGGTCCAAGGTCAAAGTTGACTCGGGTAGTTCGGAAGGTCCAAACATGGACTAGTTAGTGTGAGTTCAGAAAGTCTGAAGTGATCGGACGAAGCGAAGGAGTTCGGAAGCAAGATCGGAACTTTCGAACCAAAGATCGGAACATCCGAAGGTTAGGCTATGCACACTAATGACATGTCGCCAACGTTTTGACACGCAATCGTATGCATGAGATCGGAACGTCCGAAGAGTGGGATCGGAGCTCCTGAAGAGGGTAGTTCGGCACGTGGAAGACATACGAGTTCGGAGCTTCCGAACACTTGCCTATAAATAAACGATGAGATATTCACAATTAGTGTGTGTTGGATGTGTTTGAGTGTGTATCAGTATATATTCTTAGAGTTTTAGCCTTATACTCGAGGGTCGGGCATTAGCAAGGTGCTACGGAACTTGTAGCAGAGTTGTGCTCGGGTCAGGTCCTTCGACAACATGGGGCTGATGACGGACACAGGTATAGTCCGAGATACCTATTAGTATTATGGATTATCTATTAGTTTAGTTAAGGCTTATAGACCAGTATTAGTGATATGATATTATCATGACTTGTTGGAGTGGACTGTAGGTACTTGTACATCTAGACTAATGATTGAGGTACGTAAGTACTGAGTGAGAAATCCATCGAGTATGCATGTTTATATGTTGCATTTATGTTCCATAATACATGTTTTATTGCTTTGATATTGTTGCGAAATTTGTGCCCGCAAGTGCACGGTGTCAAGTTTTAATATATAGTGAGTAAAGTATCGTTCCCACGAGGAGTAAAATCGATAATTATTAAGTACTTGTAATTAGAATAGTCTAAAATTTATCTAAAAAATCAATATTTGAGATGTTTGCAGAAAAATAAAATAAACAAAGAATTTCAACTAGCGCACACACAACTTCAACGAAATATCAATCAGAGGAAAAATGGTCTAGAGGTTTTGATTTCACCTGGTTTCGACAACAACTACTCCTAATTAAATTTATTTCATGAATTCTATTCAATTAATAGCCTAGAACACTTAATTATATTATTTTTATCTCCCGAGCAATAACTAATGTGTATCAACTAAGATTCAATTTTAATATCCCTATTAAAAATCTAGGCTTAGTGATATATGAAAAACGATGTTCTTCCTAAGGCTCCATAAAAGCTATATACTCTTCCGAGACCCGAGCTGTATAAACAATTAACGGTGTAATTTCTATTGGTCATATTCAAAATTTCCTCTTCCGAGTGCCAGATTCCAAATAAATATAACAAATTAATTATTGATCAAGTAATTTGAAACGACAATCAATACTAAAAAAACAATTAATCTACTAGAATTCAACCAAAAAATATCAAAAATGTTGTAGAAGTGTCTCAACCAGGCTACATCAACCTCTAGACTAAGAAATTTAGTTCATTATTGTAAAGCCCCGTTTTTATCTTAAATGAGTTTATTTGAGTTAATCGGAGATTACAGAGTTCACGAGCCGACTTGATTTTGATCAGGGTCCTTTTTGCAAAAATTGGATTTTTCAGGGACTAAAACGCAAATTGTGGATTTTATATATTATCTACTCTTAGAATTGTTTGACAAAGTCTTCTTCATCTTCCTCCCAACCGAGAAGCACCATTGAAACGCTTCCAACGTTTCTCCAAGCTCCCAGAATCCAGTCCGAGCTCGATCCGGCCGTTGGAATTTATTTCTGAAGGCAGATTATCGATCACTGCAGTGAGAGCTCTGTTATATTGTAAGTTCTTCTACGATCGGATACATTCTAGTTTTTGGATGTTGTTAGAATCATTTGAGATTCGAGTATGTTGTTCTAGACAGAGTTCTGATCCTTTATTATCTGTCGGTTTTGAATTAGAGCGACGTTCGGATTTGTTATGATTTTTGGAAGCCATTTTCGAAAATGTGGATTTTGAGATTGATGGGTTTGCTTTGTTATTGTTGTTTTGGGCATTGATATGAGGTTATATCGGTATTGAACTGCTGTCTGCGTTTCCCGTTTGTTCAGATTTTAGCCGTTGTGCCGTCGGTTTGAGTTTTGGAGATTTCGAACCATTTTTGTATTGATTGAAGCTTTGGCTTGTGAGTGATCATGGTTGTTGATCAACTCTTGTATTCGTACAGATTCGTTGGAGTTTGTCGAGCCCGGTGTTAGCAGCATTGTTCGTCGAGAGTTGGACGAAGAACGGTAAAGAGATTTCCTTGAACCGTTGTTTGTTGTTTAGGTTGTATAGTTGTTGATACAATCTTTTGTTGTAGCTTGTCCGGATTTGGATCTACGACATTGAAAGGTAAAAGCAGTCATCGTAGCGGGATAACATACTCGGGACAGTTGGTTCTCAAGTTTCCCTTTCAAATCACATATTGCATCTTCACTTGTTCTAGCATGAGGAACTTGTGTCTAGTTGATTGATTTTACTTTTGACTATGTGGCTTATGTTTTATGTTTGTGTTATGCATTCATCTTGAGCCTACGTTGATTCAGCGGGCAGAACCGCCCTTTTTGTTTGGACGTTTGGGAACTATGAGTGGCCTAGGTCGTAGTCGTATCGTCTAATACTAGCATACTCATTATGGTTGCTCAAAGTCTAGAAGAGTGAGATATGTGGCACCACCTCGATCGGAAGAGTCGGTGGGTCGTCCCATGATCTCATCCTCGGGATCCCAAAAGTACAGCAGCAATCCTTCGTTTATCAGATTTGATATCCCGGTTTAAAGACATGCATTTCATTACGTTGTTATTGATTGTGTTGTTGTCTTGGAAGCATGTTTATTGTTGTATTACTTGATATGTTGCTTTTACTAGGATTATCATTCTCACCGGTTTATCCGGCTGTTGCTTTGTTTTGTATGTGTACTTGGCAACAGGGAGGGCAGGATCAAGTCAGCATAGACCTGGTTAGCGTCAAGAGCAAGGGATAGAAGTGAGACTCGTTAGAAGTCGAATCAGCATGTCAACCTAGTTATGTTTTGCGAACATGTTTAGTTATTCGAACTTCTCGTATTTGTTTTGTAAGCAAGAAACGATGTAGGTACTACCGAATTGAATGTTTCTCTTCCCTAAACATTACTTGTATTGTTATTGGCATGCCAAATACTTTTAATGCAAGTGTTTAGGTTTTGTTGAGTTTATTTCGGTGCCTTAACTTTTCTGGGCGAGAGGACGGCGCGGGCGCGCGGTTATTGGCGCAGGCGCGTGGCCTCTTTGCGAGGTAAGGGCGCGGGTGCTCTTACTTAGAGCGCGGGCGCGCTAGTTTTTGCGCAGCATCAGCGCGGGCGCGCTGGTTTTAGCGGAGCTTAGGCGCGGGCGCGCTGATGTCAGCGCGGGCGCGAGCCTTTTTTTGAAAAAAAAAATAAAAAATTATTGGTTGCTTCTAATCTTGGTTTCTTGTTTACTTATCGATTGTTGTCCGATATTAGTTGATTAGAAACGAGGTCTCACATTAAGTGGTATCAGAGAGATAAGATTCTTGATCGAACTAGAGTGAGCGGGTAGATCGAGTTTGCGTGTATTGGCTCCTCGCATGTGTTGAATTATTTAATTGTATACTTAATTCCATGCGAGCATGCTTTATTGTTGAGAATTATTTGAATTACATGGTTATGTGATTTACTTTTTATAAAGCATGATCTACTTGAGATATAACTGCTTATGTTATCGACTGGTATCCGGTTTTTCTGAGCGGTTGTAAAGGGGCACCGGTTGTAGCGATTGAGATATCTTGTGTCCTAACCTTTGTTATTCAGATGGGTCCTCGTCGAGTGATAAACAGAAACACACCGCCAGTTATCCCTGCGACTGAGAAAGCTAGCACTGAAGTTGATAAGTTGGATGCTTCAGCAACGCCTATGGAAACCTTGCTGAAGAGGTTTCAGTCGTTCAATCCGCCATTATTGATGGGTTCAGAAAATCCAGTTGACTGCGAGAGTTGGTTGGATGATATCGATCAGCTGTTCGATTCCATTGATTACACCGATGATCGCCGAATCAGGTTAGTCATTCATCAGCTCCGTGGGGTTGCTAAGAGCTGGTGGATCATGACAAAGAAAGCAATGGAGAGTAGAGATACGGAAGTTACTTGGACTCTTTTTAAATCTGAATTTTATAAGCGATTTTTCCCTATCTCGTATCGCAAAGATAAGGGAGCAGAGTTTGCCAACCTGAGGCAAGGAAATCTGAACATTGAAGAGTACGTGGCTAAGTTTGATAGTCTGTTGCGTTTTGCACCGCTAATTACCGGAGATGAAGAAGCTAAGGCAGATCAGTTCATCAATGGTTTGAACCCCGACGTCTTCACATTGGTAAACACCAACAGGCCTAACAACTTTGCGGATGCCATGAATTGTTGGAACACGGTCGTTCTTCGGATAAAAAAAAAAGTGATACCCAGTGCAGCGGAAGTTTTAAAATTTTATATGGAACGATTTCATATTATGGGTATCAAATTTCTACGATTAAAATTAAATCATAAAATTTAAATCATATAAATTTTACCTTAAAATCTCGAAGCGAGATTATGGACACCAACAGATTAATCTGCTCTTGTTGTATATCCCAGGAACTGATGAACGAACAATTCTTCAATCAGGTCCACGAACAGAAATTTAATCCCTCTGACAGACTGCACTAGAAAGTCTATCAGAAGTTTTTATGATGAGATAGAACAGATATGATCTGTTAAATCAGTCTGCAAATTCAAAAATTCACAGACTGAATTTTCGAACACTGTGAGAGAGGGGGAGGGGTCGGCCGAATCCCTTGAGAGAATGCTCTCTAGGGTTTCGAAATTTTTGACCTTCTTATGTCAATTTCTGTACTGCAATAACTTATTTATAATGTGGGCTGCTAACAGCTTAGGGCCCATTAGTCATAAGTTCAAGCCTGACAAGCAAAACCCGCATGTTCAAAAATTAATATAAAATTTATCGTGACTCAGATTGATAAACCAATTTCACCAATGTGCACAGAAACCATTTCTGCATCTTTTAAAGTCAAGACAAATTTTCTGAATCCGAATTCAGTGGTTTCCAAAAATGTCCATCAATATGTCATTTTTAGGAAATCTTACTCCCTCTACTTTTAAATAAGAAGTCCTACTTCTTTATCCACTAAATTTAACTCTTTAAATTTAATTATCTCAACGGGGATTAGAAATCCATTACTTGTGTGACCCTCAATGGTTCAGGAATACACGTGGGCTCACAACTCCTTGTGACTCGGAACAATAATTTCCGACTTGCCCATCGAATCATGGTAAGAGTGTCTAGCATGATTCCCTAGGTATCACTGATAGTGCCTGCAAGAACCAGTAGATTTTGGTTAGCGTACAGTACGGTCCCTTCATCCATATATCCCGATCGAATCAACAACCATTGGTACAATGAGAGTCGTTCGAGATTCGATAACTATGCAATGCATCTTGAAGAACAAATATTGACATCGCATGTGCTACTAGGAAACCAAGTAACCTAAAACACATCATGTACTCTGGCCAGAGATTCGTCACACTAATATCTCCTCAGATCGCATAGGATATCCACACGCGCAAGTATGTGGTGAATCCTTGAAAACAAAGCATCGACTCCTATATGTGTTGTAACTGTACCCAATCCCGACACCTGTTGACCCCAATAGAGTTGGTAAACGAGTCAAAGTACAGTACTAGCATATAGAGTCTCAATGATGTTTCAAGTAGTAAGGACTAATGGTGTACAACCAAAACCGCGGACTTTATCCACTCGATAAGTGATAACCACTTGGAAAGTCCGGATAGGGTAGTTCGATCATTCATCATATGAATATCCATTTGCATGCTTTGAACATCTCTATGCTCCATACCAATGAAACGTGGTACTAGGCATCGCAAATGCTAGTCTCAATCTCGAGCGATCCTTATCCTTATTTGCGGACGGCTCAATTGACTAGGAACAGTTTAGAATATACAGTGACTATAAGATGTGTTTCATGATAGTCATCCCAATGTACTACCACATCTTGCATACACTATAGTATATTCAAGGTCTTTATCAAAACAACAATAGTATATCATAATATAACAATATGAAGGAAGATAAAGTAAAAGCCATTATTAAAAAAGTGTAAATTATATTAAACAAAAGATTGTTTTACATAGAGTCATAAAAGCCCTTAGCCACAAGTTGGCTAACCGGGCACCTACTCTTTCAATCTCCCACTTGCCCTAAAGCCAACTAGTCATACTATGTAATCCCATTGCTTCGCGATGTTTGTCAAACAATGGTCCTGACAAGGGCTTAGTAAGTGGATCAGCGATATTGTCTGCAGAGGCCACTCTCTCGACAGTGATGTCTCCTCTATCCATGATCTCCCGGATGATGTGGTATTTCCTCAGTACATGTTTGGACTTCTGATGAGACCTTGGTTCTTTTGCCTGAGCAAAGGCACCCGTGTTGTCACAGTACACCGGGACTGGACCAACAGCTTCAGGAATTACACCCAACTCTTGGATGAATTTCCTTATCCAAACCGCCTCTTTAGCAGCAGCTGATGCTGCAATGTATTCTGCCTCAGTGGTGGAATCCGCTGTGGTGTCCTGCTTGGAACTCTTTCAAGAAACAGCACCGCCATTGAGCACGAATACAAATCCAGAGGTTGACTTCGAGTCATCCACGTCACTTTGGAAGCTAGAGTCGGTGTAGCCATCCAATTTCAATTCTCTTCCTCCATAAACCATGAATACATTCTTAGTCCTTCGCAAGTACTTAAGAATATCCTTCACGGCTTTCCAATGCATTTGACCGGGATTGGCTTGATATCTGCTCATGACGCTGAGAGCATAGGCCACATCCGGTCTGGTAGATATCATCCCATACATGATACTACCTATGGCTGACGCATATGGTACATGTGTCATCTTCTCTATCTCTTCGTTAGTCTTGGGACACATAGACTTGGATAGAGAAACTCCATGACACATAGGTAGATGTCCTCTCTTGGACCCATCCATTGAAAACCTTTTCAATATGGTGTCGATGTAGGTTTCTTGAGTGAGTCCTATCATTCTCTTAGATCTATCTCTATAGATCTGAATTCCTAGAATATAGGATGCCTCACCTAAATCCTTCATCAAGAATCTACCTGATAACCATATCTTTGTTGACTGCAACATCCCTACATCATTTCCCATGAGTAGGATGTCATCAACATAAAGTACTAAGAATGTTACCGCATCCTTAACTACTTTCTTGTACACGCATGGTTCCTTCGGGTTCTTGATGAAACCAAAATCCTTTATTGTTTCATCAAATTTCTGGTTCCAACTTTTTGATGCTTGTTTGAGACCATAAATTGATCTCTAAAGCTTGCATACCTTATGCTTTCCCATGGATGTGTATCCCTCAGGCTGCATCATATAGATATCTTCCTTAATGTTTCCATTAAGAAATGCAGTCTTCACATCCATTTGTCATATCTCATAGTCATACCAAGCTGCTATGGCAATAAGGATTCTTATGGAATTGAACATTGCGACTGGTGAAAAGGTTTCATCATAGTCAACTCCTTGTCTTTGAGTATAACCTTTCGCCACCAATCTTGCCTTGTAGGTCAATACCTTTCCATCAGGCCCAAGTTTTTTTCTTGTAGATCCATTTGCACCCTATTGGAACAATTCCATCGGGAAGATCTACTAAAGACCAAACTTGGTTTGAATGCATCGAGTCTATTTTCGACTGCATAGCTTCAAGCCATAAATTCGAATCTGCATCAGAAATTGTTTTCTTGAAGTTTCTTGGATCACATCCAATGTCGGGTTCACTTTGATCCCATTCAAGAAGAAGACCATATCTAATAGGAGGTCTAGAAGTCCTCTCGAATCTTCTAGTAATAGGCGTCTCTTGTAATGATTCTTGAGGTGTAGGATCGTTATTTTGTATCTCGGGTTCTTCTCGAATTTCTTCGAGTTTCATCATCTTGCCTTTCTTATCCAATAAGAACTCCTTCTCCAAGAAGGTGGCATTCCTTGAAACAAACACTTTTGTTTAAGTAGGATGATAGAAATAATATCCGATTGAATTCTTCGGATACCCCACAAAATAACATAAGGTGGATCGACTATCTAACTTATCTCCCACTGTCTGCTTCACGTAAGCAGGACATCCCCAAATCCTCAAGTACGAATACTTAGGAGCTTTGCCATTCCATAACTCGTATGGTGTTTTATCTACTACTTTAGTGTGGACGTGGTTTAACAACAATACCGCCGTTTCAAGAGAGTAACCCAAAACAAAGGTGGAAGCTCAGTGAAGCTCATCATGGATCGAACCATGTCCAACAAGGTTCGATTGCGACGCTCCGAAACACCATTCAGCTGAGGTGTCATAGGAGGAGTCCACTGAAAGAGAATCCCATTCTCTTTTAGATAGCTCAAAAACTCGTTACTCAAGTATTCTCCACCTCGATCCGATCAAAGTGCTTTAATACTTCTACCTAGTTTGTTTTCTACTTCAGCCTTGAATTATTTGAATTTTTCAAATGATTCAGACTTATATTTCATTAAATATAAATACCCATACCTTGAATAATCATCAGTGAAGGTAATGAAGTAGGTGTGACCATATTTAGTACCAATACTAAATGGTCCACAAACATCTGTATGGATCAAATCCAATAGATTTTGACTACGCTCTGGCTTCCCTTTGAAAGGAGATTTATTCATTTTTCCTTTGAGGCAGGAATCACAAATAGGTAGAGAGTTAATATCAGACATATCAAACATGCCCTCTCCCACTAGCTTGTTCATCCTCCTTGAGGAAATATGACCTAGCCTAGCATGCCAAAGGTTTGCCGGGTTTTGACTATCGTTTTTCCTTTTGTTCGTTGTTACCGATTTATCAACATAATTTATTGGAACATCTTTTAATTTTAAGTTATATAGATCGTTTTCAAGTTTTTCATTTCCAATCAATCATTCATTCTTGAAAATATTGCAAATCCCATTCACAAAATTACAAAAAAAACCATCTCTATCAAGCATAGAAACAGAAATAATGTTTTTAACTAAATCTGGCACAAATAAAACATCTCTCAAAAATAACTTAAAATCGTTATGCAAAATTAAACAAATGTCTCCCACAGCTTTGGCTTCAACTCTAGAACCATTTTCGAGCCTCAGCTGGGTCTCACCCATCCCAAGCTTACGACTTCTTGCCATCATATGCAACTCATTGCAAATGTGACATCTACATCTGGTATCCAATACCCAGGAAATAGTATTAAGTGAAACATTTATAAATATATCATTTGCAGTTCGTAACTACTCGATATATATTCTTTGCAGTTACGTTTCCAATGACCGGGTTTCTTGCAGTGATGGCAAACTTATTTAGACTTGTCCATTTTTGCATGTAACATTTGGCCTTGAGATCATGGTCCTACCATTTCTCTAGTTTGGCCAATCTTTCGAAGTTACATCAGCCGGGGCTGTTTTCGGAGGAGCCTTTTCTAACACTTAAAAAATCTTTTCCGAACTCAGGACAATCTAAACTTATGGAACCATTTCGTATAGTTTGTGCCAGAAAGTTTGTTTTGTTCGAGAATTGAGTATAGTGGATTTCGCGAATTCATTGTAATGATATACTGAGATGAAACAGACAATAATCGATGATTTGTTTAATTAATTTACTAAGACATAAAATATGGCGAATTTTATTTTATGAATCACACTCCCACTATTTTGACGATTTCACTACCCTCTAGTGAAAACGAGAAACATTTTCTTTAGTGGGAACATGGAGTCCAATTGACAAACTATAGTCCCGAATAATATCAGTCAACCATAATTTTCAAAAGGTAGAGCCCAATTGCTTCCAAAGCAATCCCCATATTTTTACCTCATGTCCAATAAGAGCCCAATAATATGACGCCGTTTATTGTGACATGTCAAGATGACCCATCAATATTAAGTTGTGATGGACGGTCGCCATGTGGATCCCCAATAATATGAGCCAATCCCATGGGAGTTCCACCCAACTTACAACATGTGTCGATCCAATGTACAGCTTTCCGACGAACGGGCCCCCCCAATAATATGAGCCGGACCGTATCCGTGGGTAGCATCTCATACATTGATCGTTGATGGAAGGTAGGAATATTTAAACAATATTTAAATTCCCTTTGGTATATCTTGATATCAATTTTAAATCATATTTAAAATAAGAAATTTTTATTTTTAAAAATTTGTCTCATCATTCAAAATTTGTATGCTTGCGGGATTCATACAATTTAGTCTAAACATACATACAACAATAATATCATATATTATTTTAGGATGATCGATTCCATTACTAATCGACCCGTGGTTGCCAATCACGAGTCTAAGTTCAATCCTAGGTAATATGCCAGTATGCAATGCAATCCTATTACATTGAGCTTCCAATTTACATTTCTTCGTTCTTTATTGTCTGCTGGGCCAACCTTTGTCTTCAAATCTTTATCTTCCACTGAGTCTTATAAATTTACAATAAATTTCAATGACAAGTAGGGGATACATATTTAAGGGGTGGGAACGGGCCATAAACCAGGCCCACTTATATTACATATGACAATTCATATTGATCCATTAACCAGACCCATTAATAAAACCCAACAACAATAAGAAAACCAAATGTAAACAACCTAACATACACCTATAATATTGGTCATGACAATCGATCATCCTTATCCAATAATATTTAATTCCTAATTAATTCATTGGATAACATACAATGACAATAAATTTAAATATATAAAATCATATTTCATACATAAAATCTTATTTTATATATAAAATTATATTTTATCTAGTTTCTCCATAAAATCATATTTTACATATAAAATCCAATTTTATACATAAAATCATATTTTATTATCAATTGTACCAAAATTATTAATTTAAAGATTTAATTTATTGGATTAAATTTATAAATTTCCAAAATTCAAAATTTATCCAAAAATTAATTTTCTTAAAAATTTTGGGCTCAAACAATTTTGACCCATTGCCTCGTGGACCAACTGAAACAATTTTCAATCGGGCCAAAAACTGGGCCCGATAAAAATTAACGGGCTGAAATTCAAAATTTCAAAAAATAAAATTTTAATTTTTTTTTCTGGGCTGCCCGGGATGATCCCGGGTAGTCCCCGACATTCGGGCCGGGGGCCTAGCCCCCTCGCTGGGCCGCTGGGCGCGGCCCAGCTGCGCGCAGGGCAGCGGCTGCCCGCTGCCCTTTCTGGCAGCGGGAAGTCCCCCCATATAATAATAAAAAAAAAAATTTCTTCGTTTTATTTTTCTTAAAAATCGAGGCTTGTACAATTGAACAATATTTTAATCGTAAAATCCGAGAACAACCTGGCTTTGATACCACTGTTGGAACACGGTCGTTCTCCGGATAAAAAAAAATAGTGATACCCAGTGCAGCGGAAGTTTTAAAATTTTATATGGAACGATTCCATATTATGGGTATCAAATTCCTACGATTAAAATTAAATCATAAAATTTAAATCATATAAATTTTACCTTAAAATCTCGGAGCGAGATTATGGTACCAACAGATTAATCTGCTTTTGTTGTATATCCCAGGAACTGATGAACGAACAATTCTTCAATCAGGTCCACGAACAGAAATTTAATCCCTCTGACAGACTGCACAAGAAAGTCTATCAGAAGTTTTTACGATGAGATAGAACAGATATGATCTGTTAAATCAGTCTGCAAATTCAAAAATTCACAGACTGAATTTTCGAACACTGTGAGAGAGGGGGAGGGGTCGGCCGAATCCCTTGAGAGAATGCTCTCTAGGGTTTCGAAATTTTTGACCTTCTTATGTCAATTTCTGTACTACAATAACTTATTTATAATGTGGGCTGCTAACAGCTTAGAGCCCATTAGTCATAAGTTCAAGCCTGACAAGCAAAGCCCGCATGTTTAGAAATTAATATAAAATTCATCGTGACTCAGATTGATAAACCAATTTCACCAATGTGCACAGAAACCATTTCTGCATCTTTTAAAGTCAAGACAAATTTTCTGAATCCGAATTCAGTGATTTCCAAAAATGTCCATCAATATGTCATTTTTAGGAAATCTTACTCCCTCTACTTTTAAATAAAAAGTCCTACTTCTTTATCCACTAAATTTAACTCTTTAAATTTAATTATCTCAACGGGGATTAGAAATCCATTACTTGTGTGACCCTCAATGGTTCAGGGATACATCTTGCCGTGGGCTCACAACTCCTTGTGACTCGGAACAACAATTTCCGACTTGCCCATCGAATCATGGTAAGAGCGTCTAGCAACATCGCCCCATGATTCCCTAGGTATCACTGATAGTGCCTGCAAGAACCAGTAGATTTTGGTTAGCGTACAATACGGTCCCTTCATCCGTATATCCCGATCGAATCAACAACCATTGGTACAACGAGAGTCGTTCGAGATTCGATAACTATGCAATGCATCTTGAAGATCAAATAGTGACATCACATGTGCTACTAGGAAACCAAGTAACCTAAAACACATCATGTACTCTGGCCAGAGATTCGTCACACTAATATCTCCTCAGATCACATAGGATATCCACACTCGCAAGTATGTGGTGAATCCTTGAAAACAAATCATCGACTCCTATATGTGTTGTAACTGTACCCAATCCCGACACCTTTTGACCCCAATAGAGTCGGTAAACGAGTCAAAGTATAGTACTAGCATATAGAGTCTCAATGATGTTTCAAGTAGTAAGGACTAATGGTGTACAACCAAAACCGCGGACTTTATCCACTCGATAAGTGATAACCACTTGGAATGTCTGGATAGGGTAGTTTGATCATTCATCATATGAATATCCATTTGCATGCTTTGAACATCTCTATGCTCCATACCAATGAAACGTGGTACTAGGCATCGCAAATGCTAGTCTCAATCTCGAGCGATCCTTATCCTTATTTGCGGACGGATCAATTGACTAGGAACAGTTTAGAATATACAGTGACTATAAGATGTGTTTCATGATAGTCATCCCAATGTACTACCACATCTTGCATACACTATAGTATATTCAAGGTCTTTATCAAAACAACAATAGTATATCATAATATAACAATATGAAGGAAGATAAAGTAAAAGCCATTATTAAAAAAGTGTAAATTATATTAAACAAAAGATTGTTTTACATAGAGTCATAAAAGCCCTTAGCCACAAGTTGGCTAACCGGGCACCCACTCTTTCATGAATCATGCAAAGGGAGCAGAAGCAGGCTTGTGGAGGCAAAGAGGTAACCAGGTAGCACCTCAGCAACGGAGCCAGTATCAGAACCCACCATCTCAGTATCAGAATCAGCCACCTCAGCATCAGAACCTGCAGCAAAGGTATGAAGGTGGAAACAGTGGGGGAAATAGAAAGGATCAGTACAAAGCAAGAGGTAAACAGTTCAAGAGGTAGGGGAACAGTTCTTATAGTTCCAGTGGTTCCAAGCAATTCGGTTCAGGACAGAGTTCTGGATCTTCAGCCATGTACTGCAGCAAGTGTGGGGGAAGACACTCACCGGATCAGTGTGTGGGATTCTTTGGTAATTGTAACACCTATCAGCAACCGGGACACTTCTCTAAGGTGTGCCCTCAACGTAACAGAGATAGAGCTCAGAGCGGAAGTTCATCTCGACCTGCAGCTCAACCCGAGAGGCAGTCTTCTGCAGTGCACTCTTTCCAGCCTCAGCAGCAGAACAGACTGGGAAGTAACTCTAGTGCGAACCAGCCTCCGAGACAGCAGGCACGAGTCTTTGCTTTGACAGAGGATCAGGCTCAGGCAGCACCTGACGATGTTATAGCAGGTAACTGTTTGATTTTTGGTTATTCTGCTCATGTTTTGATAGATACAGGTACTTCCCATTCCTTTATCTCTGAGAAATTTGTGTTATTGTATGCCTTGCCTACTGAGTTGTTGCCTACTTTAGTAGCTGTTACTTCACCGTTGGGTGGAGGAATTGTTTCTGTCAGACTAGTCAGGAACTGTGAACTTTGTTTTGAGGGGAATTTGTTAGAATTCGACTGTATTGTGCTTGGGTTGTCAGATTTTGATTGTATTGTTGGTATAGATTCTTTGACCAAGTACAGGGAAACAGTTGATTGTTTTCTGAAGGTTGTCAGGTTCAGACCTGAAATGGCAGACAAGTGGAAATTCTTTGGTAAGGGTTCTCGATCTAGAATTCCTTTGATTTCAGTATTATCTATGACTCGTTTGTTACAGAGAGGTGCAGAAGGATTTTTGGTTTATGCAGTTGATGTACTGAAATCTAGCCCAGCTTTGGTCGACTTACCAGTGTTTAGATATTTTGCTGATGTGTTTCCAGAAGATGTTCCTGGATTGCCACCCATTCGAGAGATCGAATTCAGCATCGATTTGGTGCCAGGTACTCAACCTATTTCCAAAGCTCCTTATCGTATGACACTTATTGAACTGAGAGAGTTGAAGGAGCAACTTGAAGATTTGATTGCCAAGGGATACATCAGACCTAATGTATCGCCTTGGGGTGCTCCTGTTCTGTTTGTTCGGAAGAAGGATGGTTCTATGCGGCTTTGTATTGACTACCGTCAGTTGAATCAGGCTACAGTTAAGAACAGGTATCCTTTACCCCTAATAGATGACCTTTTTGATCAGCTGCAGGGTTCTTCTATCTATTCGAAGATTGATCTGAGGTCAGGCTATCACCAGCTGAGAGTGCGAGAGGAAGATGTTCCTAAGACCGCATTCAGAACGAGGTATGGTCACTTTGAGTTTATAGTCATGCCATTCGGTTTGACTAACGCTCCAGCGGTTTTTATGGGATTGATGAACCGTATCTTTCAGCGTTATTTAGATGAGTTCGTCATTATCTTTATCGATGATATTCTTATGTACTCGAAGAACCGTACTAACCATGCAGAGCACTTGAGGACCATACTGCAGATTTTGCGAGTTGAGAAGTTGTTTGCCAAGTTGTCTAAGTGTGAATTCTGGTTGGATCGAGTTGTCTTTCTCGGTCATATCATTTCTGGAGATGGGATTTCTGTCGATCCAAGCAAGATTGAAGCGGGTATGAATTGGCCTAGACCGACATCAGTACCTGAGATCCGAAGCTTCATGGGTTTAGCTGGTTATTATCGTCGATTCATCGAGGGTTTCTCGTCTATTGCCAAGCCTATTACCCAGCTGACTCAGAAGAATGCGCCTTTTGTCTGGACTGCAGATTGTGAGGCTAGCTTTGTTGATCTGAAGAGGAGACTGACCAGTGCTCCAATTCTTTCTATTTCGAAGGGTACTGGAGGTTTCACAGTCTATTGTGATGCGTCTAACCGAGGCTTGGGTTGTGTTCTTATGCAGCATAAGCATGTGGTGGCGTATGCATCGAGGCAGCTGAAACCGCACGAGACTCGTTATCCGGTTCATGATCTTGAACTAGTTGTAATCGTCTTTGCTCTAAAGATCTGGCGTCACTATCTGTATGGTGAGTCTTTCGAGATCTTTTCTGACCATAAGAGCCTTAAGTATTTGTTTTCACAGGCAGAGCTGAATATGAGACAGATAAGATGGTTAGATCTGTTGAAGGATTTCGACTGTGAAATCAAGTATTATCCGAGAAAGTCGAATGTAGTTGCAGATGCCTTGAGCCGAAAGCTTTGTTCTTTGTATCTTTCTACTATTGGTGTTTCTCAGTTGATCGATGATTGTTGCACTTCTGGTTTAGAGTTTGAAACAGATAAGGAGACTATCAGAGTGTTTGCTATTCAAGCCGAACCGGAGTTGTTTGTTGCAATCAGAGAAGCACAGAAGTCTGAGCCGAGCATTCAGGTTTCAGTAGAGAAATTCAGATCTGGGCATCAGTCTAAATTCCAGGTTAGAGATGACGTTTTGTTTGTGAATAACCGTATTGTTGTGCCTGATATTTTGGAGTTGAGGCAGCGTATTCTTCGAGAGGCTCATTGCAGTCGGTTTAGTATTCATCCTGGAGGTCGTAAGATGTACAACGACCTGAAGAACCAGTTCTGGTGGAAGAGAATGAAGAGCGATGTTGCGAGGTTCGTATCTCGGTGTTTGAACTGTCAGCAAGTTAAAGCAGAACGGAAGCGACCAGGAGGTCTGTTGCACAGTCTATCTGTTCCTGAATGGAAGTGGGATCACATTTCCATGGATTTTGTCACGAAGCTACCACGATCCGTTCGAGGATGCGATGCCATTTGGGTAGTGATCGATCGATTGATGAAGTCTGCGTGTTTTATTCCGTACAGGATGACGTATCGTCATGATCAGATGGCTGAGTTGTATGTTAGCAATGTTGTGAGATTGCATGGTGTGCCGAAGTCTATCGTTTCAGATAGAGATCCTAGATTCACTTCGCACTTCTGGCACAGTCTTCAGGGAGCACTTGGTACTCGATTGCATCTGAGTACAGCTTATCATCCTCAGACTGATGGACAGTCAGAGCGGACTATCCAGACGTTAGAGGATATGCTGCGAGCGGTAGTGCTAGAATTTGGCACTAGTTGGCAGGATTCTTTGCCTCTTGTCGAGTTTTCTTACAACAACAGCTTCCAAGCGAGTATCGGTATGGCGCTTTTTGAGGCTTTGTATGGTAGGAAGTGCCGATATCCGTTGTTTTGGGATGATTTGTCCGAGTCACAAGATTTGGGACCGGAGATGCTTAGAGATATGGCAGAGCAGGTTAAGATCATTCAGACCAGAATGAAGTCAGCTCAAGATAGACAGGCAAAGTATGAGAATGTCAGGCGTAGACCTCTGAGTTTTGATCAGGGAGACCGAGTCTTTCTGAAGATTTCTCCGTTCAGAGGCACTGTCAGATTCGGTAAGAGAGGGAAGTTATCTCCGAGTTTCATCGGGCCGTACGAGATTCTCGAGAAGATAGGCGATCTTGCCTACAGACTTGCACTTCCTCCGTATTTATCTGGTATTCACGACGTTTTTCACGTCTCTATACTGCGAAAGTATCATCCAGATCCTTCTCATATTCTTCAGCCTGACGAATCCGAGTTAGATGAGACTCTGAGCTACTTTCAGCGACCGATTCAGATCCTTGATCGGAAGGAGAAACAACTCAGAACCAAGTCGATCCCGTTGGTGAAAGTGCAGTGGAGCCGTCACGGCGTCGAGGAAGCGACTTGGGAGACAGAATCTGACACGAGACAACGATTTTCGGAGTTATTCGGATGACGTGAGTTCTTCTTACTGTCTTTAGTTCTTTATTCTATCTTATGAGTTGTGGTTCTTGTTGATTTTGAGGACGAAATCTCTTCTTAGTGGGGGAGAATTGTAACGCCCCGTTTTTATCTTAAATGAGTTTATTTGAGTTAATCGAAGATTACAGAGTTCACGAGCCGACTTGATTTTGATCAGGGTCCTTTTTTCAAAAATTGGATTTTTCAGGGACTAAAACGCAAATTGTGGATTTTATATATTATCTACTCTTAGAATTGTTTGACAAAGTCTTCTTCATCTTCCTCCCAACCGAGAAGCACCATTGAAACGCTTCCAACATTTCTCCAAGCTCCCAGAATCCAGTCCGAGCTCGATCCGGCCGTTGGAATTTATTTCTGAAGGCAGATTATCGATCACTGTAGTGAGAGCTCTGTTATATTGTAAGTTCTTCTACGATCGAATACATTCTAGTTTTTGGATGTTTTTAGAAACATTTGAGATTCGAGTATGTTGTTCTAGACAGAGTTCTAATCCTTTATTATCTGTCGGTTTTGATTTAGAGCGACGTTCGGATTTGTTATGATTTTTGGAAGCCATTTTCGAAAATGTGGATTTTGAGATTGATGGGTTTGCTTTGTTATTGTTGTTTTGGGAATTTATATGAGGTTATATCGGTATTGAACTGCTGTATGCGTTTCCCGTTTGTTCAGTTTTTAGCCGTTATGCTGTCGGTTTGAGTTTTGGAGATTTCGAACCATTTTTGTATTGATTGAAGCTTTGGCTTGTGAGTGATCATGGTTGTTGATCAACTCTTGTATTCGTACAGATTCGTTGGAGTTTGTCGAGCCCGGTGTTAGCAGCATTGTTCGTCGAGAGTTGGACGAAGAACGGTAAAGAGATTTCCTTGAACCGTTGCTTGTTGTTTAGGTTGTATAGTTGTTGATACAATCTTTTGTTGTAGCTTGTCCGGAGTTGGATCTACGACATTGAAAGGTAAAAGCAGTCATCGTAGCGGGATAGCATACTCGGGACAGTTGGTTCTCGAGTTTCCCTTTCAAATCACATATTGCATCTTCACTTGTTCTAGCATGAGGAACTTGTGTCTAGTTGATTGATTTTACTTTTGACTATGTGGCTTATGTTTTATGTTTTTGTTATGCATTCATCTTGAGCCTATGTTGATTCAGCGGGCAGAACCGCCCTTTTTATTTGGAAGTTTGGGAACTATGATTGAGTGACCTAGGTCGTAGTCGTATCGCCTAGTGCTAGCATACTCATTATGGTTGCTCAAAGTCTAGAGGAGTGAGATATGTGGCACCACCTTGATCGGGAGAGTCGGTGGGTCATCCCATGATCTCATTCTCGGGATCCCAAAAGCACAGCAGCAATCCTTTGTTTATCAGATTCGATATCCCGGTTTAAAGACATGCATTTCATTACGTTGTTATTGATTGTGTTGTTGTCTTGAAAGCATGTTTATTGTTGTATTACTTGATATGTTGCTTTTACTGGGATTATCATTCTCACCGGTTTATCCGGCTGTTGCTTTGTTTTGTATGTGTACTTGGCAACAGGGAGGGCAGGATCAAGTCAGCATAGACCTGGTTAGCGTCAAGAGCAAGGGATAGAAGTGAGACTCATTAGAAGTCCAATCATCATGTCAACCTAGTTATGTTTTGCGAACATGTTTAGTTATTCGAACTTCTCGTATTTGTTTTGTAAGCAAGAAACGATGTAGGTACTACCGAATTGAATGTTTCTCTTCCCTAAACATTACTTGTATTGTTATTGGCATGTCAAATACTTTTAAGGCAAGTGTTTAGGTTTTGTTGAGTTTATTTCGGTGCCTTAACTTTTTTGGGCGAGAGGACGGCGTGGGCGCGCGGTTATTGGCGCAGGGCCCGAGCCGTCCTCTCGAACTGCTGAACTCCAGGGCACAAAAGAAAAGTCTAACAAACTAAACTCAAAAACTCAAACAACCAAGGTTCAAACATCATAAATACATGAGATCTAAGGAGTTGAAACACCAACAAAACGATGTTTAACAGTACAAGTTTGACGGTAGGGATTCGTTCGACTAAACAAAACAGTACAAATCCAAAAGGTATGACCCTAAGATACACGGTGTCTCACTTCTATCATCACACCCCGAGCTAACCCAAACGACTTGGTCCAGCTCCTGATCCTCCTGTTGCCAAGTACACATACAAACAAAGACAACAGCTGGATAAACCGGTTAGAAATATAATTTCTAAGTAAAAGAGACATGCATGCAATATCAAGTAAACACCTCAGATTGAAATGTAATAATCAGTAACAAATCAAAATGAGAATGAATGAATGCATGACTTCAAAACTCGGGACTATCAAATCAGATAATCGAAATATCAATCGTTATTCGATTGGGATCCCGGGGCCAAGTCTTCACAACAACTCACCAACACACCCATTCGGGGTGGATGTCGTTCAACTCAACCCCTAGACTTCAGAGCAACTATAAGAAGTATTCTGGCAATTGGAAAAACTCGAAATACAAAGCCACTTTAATATAGTTCCCTAAATCGTCTAAGTTCAAAATGAATCGAGAAATCGGCTCAATATGGAATGCAAGTGAAAATAGAATAAAAATCAAATTCACTTAAGCAATTAAACATGTAGTATGTGATTTTCGGGAACTCGAGAATAAGTCGATCTCGAGTATTCGTTCCCATTTGTTTCATTGTCGACTTTTACCTTTTTTTGAAACTTCAAGTGATTCCTGTCAACAAGAGATAACTCGATATCATAGTGTATTCGGATAACAAACTCAAAGTCGATACAACAATCAATAATATACTGTCTTCAATTCTTCAATAGATAAACAAGTCTCCAAGTTCGATCAACTCCCAAATCCTCAATCAACTGCCAAAACATCGAATACGGACTCAAAATCAATTCGGAATTCAAACTCAATCAAATTCGATATTCAACTAAAACCGAACCAAAACCGATAACTCAAACTCGATTTCGACGGCATAACGACTATAAACTGACTATCCGGAAATACAAACCATCAAACAACAATCACAATAACTCAATCATCATCACAATCCATCAAAACAACTCAAATCCAACCTCAATCAAAATCATCATTTTCGAATTTCACCTCTAAAATCATATAAAATCCAAACTTTGTTCTTTTTCCAAACCGACTTCGAATACACGATCTATACTAGCTCAAGAACGACATACTCCAATATTATCAAATTCTGACAACTCAACAAAATCAAAGTTCAAGAGATCGTAGCAAAACTTACGTCTAAATGAAGCCCTCGTTGCGGTGATCGTGAATCTCAACTCGGAATTGAAATCTAACGGTCGGATCAAGCGAATCGAAGGAAGAAGAAGCTCAAAATGGCGTCTCCCATGGTTTCCTGTTCGGTACGTGAAGGGAGAGGGAAGGAGAGAGTGAGGGTGATGGGTTGAAGTGACTTGAAAGTCAACTTGCCAAAGATAATATATAAAATTCCACTTTTTGCATTTCAGTCGTTTATTATCCAAAGTTGCAAAGTGACCCTCTGCAAAATATCAAAACAATCCTCAATTACTGAAAACCCTGATTAACTCGATTAAACTAAATTATAAAAAAATCAGGGCATTACAATTCTCCCCCTCTAAGATTCGATTTCGTCCACGAAATCTGACAGATCACAGACTGAACAAGAACGAAACAAACTGAAGACGAACTCACCTCAATCGAATAACTCTGGAAATCGCTGCCTCATATCGGATTCGGTCTCCCAAGTCACTTCTTCAACTCCGTGACGACTCCACTGAATCTTCACCAACGGAATCGACTTATTTCTGAGCTGCTTCTCTTTTCTGTCAAGAATCTGAATCGGTCGCTAGAAGTAACTTAGAGTCTTATCAAGTTCGGCCTCGTCTGGCTGAAGAATATGGGACGGATCCGGATGATATTTCCGTAGCATCGAAACGTGAAACACATCGTGGATACTTGAAAGAGACGGAGGAAGAGCAATCTTATAGGCAAGATCGCCTATCTTCTCCAGAATTTCATACGAGCCAATGAACCTCGGCGACAACTTCCCTCTCTTTCCAAATCTGACAGTACCTCGGAACGGAGAGATCTTCAGAAACACACGGTCTCCCTGCTCGAAACACAGTGGTCTGCGTCTGACATTCGCATACTTGGCCTGTCGGTCTTGGGCTGTCTTCATTCTGACTCGGATCAACTTCACCTGCTCTGCCATATCGCGAATCATATCTGGACCCAACTCAGGTGATTCTGAAATCTCATCCCAAAATAACGGAGATTTGCACTTCTTCCCGTACAAAGCTTCAAAAGGTGCCATTCCAATACTCGTCTGGAAGCTGTTATTGTACGAAAACTCCACTAGAGGCAAGGACTCCTGCCAACCTGATCCAAAATCAAGCACTACAGCGCGAAGCATATCCTCCAAAGTCTGGATCGTACACTCGGACTGACCGTCGGTCTGAGGATGATACACTGTTCTCAAGTGCAAATGAGTACCCAAAGCCTCCTGAATACTGTGCCAAAAGTGAGAAGTGAACCTCGGATCTCTATCTGATACTATCGACTTTGGAATGCCGTGCAATCTCACAACTTCTCTGACATACAATTCGGCCATCTGATCGTGACGATATTTCATACGGTACGGAATGAAACAAGCAGATTTCGTCAACCGATCAACCACTACCCAAATCGCATCACAACCTCTGACTGAACGCGGTAGTTTGGTGACGAAGTCCATGGAGATATGATCCCACTTCCATTCCGGAATAGGTAAACTGTGCAACAATCCACCTGGTTTCTTCCTCTCGGCTTTCACTTGTTGACAATTCAGACAACGGGACACAAATCTCGTGACATCTCCTTTAAATTGCTTCCAACAAAACTGAGTCTTCAAGTCATTATACATCTTCCGGCCTCCAGGATGAACACTGAACCGACTGCAATGCGCCTATCGTAGAATACACTGTCTCAACTCAGAAACATCGGGCACAACTATATGGCTATTCACAAATAAATCATCATCCTTGACCTGAAACTCTGACTGATGACCTGATCGGACCTTCTCTATCGAACTCTGAATGCTCGGATCGGATCTCTATTCCTCTCTGATCAACTGAAACAACTCTGGCTCGGCCTGAATCGCAAAAACTCTGATGGATCTCCTATCTGTCTCAAACTCCAAACTAGAAGTACAACAGTCTTCAATCAATTGAGAGACACCAATCGTAGCAAGAGACAAAGAACAAAGCTTCCGACTAAGAGCATCTGCAGCTGCATTCGACTTTCTAGGATAATACTTGATCTCGCAGTCGAAGTCCTTAAACAAATCCATCCATCTCCTCTGCCTCATATTCAGCTCGGACTGAGAAACCAAGTATTTCAGGCTCTTGTGGTTAGAAAATATCTCAAACGACTCGCCATACAGGTAATGGCACCAAGTCTTCAAAGCAAAAACGATTGCAGCTAGCTCGAGATCATGGATCGGATAACGCGTCTCGTGAGGCTTCAGCTGCCTCGAAGCATAAGCTATGACGTGCTTCCTCTGCATAAGAATGCATCCAAAACCACAGTGAGAAGCATCGCAGTACACAGAGAAACCTCCAGTACCTGATGGAATAGACAAGATTGGAGCGCTGGTCAATCTCTTCTTCAGCTCAATGAAACTAACCTCACACTGTTCGGACCAAACAAACGGTGCATTCTTCTGTGTCAACTGAATAATCGGCTTTGCAATGGAAGAGAATCCCTCGATAAATCGGCGATAATACCCCGCTAAACCCATGAAGCTTTGGATTTCTGGCACTGATGTCGGTCTCTGCCAATTCATAACTGCCTCGATCTTACTGGGGTCCACAGATATTCCATCTCCCGATACAATGTGGCCTAAGAAAACCACTCGGTCCAACCAAAACTTGCACTTCGATAGCTTAGCATACAACTGTTCGGCTCGCAAAGTCTGCAATACGATTCTCAAATGCTCGGCATGATCAGAACGGTTCTTCGAATAGATCAGAATGTCGTCGATGAAGATGATGACGAACTCATCTAGATACCGCTGAAAGATACGATTCATCAGATCCATAAAAACTGCTGGAGCATTGGTCAAACCAAACGGCATGACTATAAATTCGAAATGCCCATATCTGGTTCTGAAAGCTGTCTTCGGCACATCCTCGTCGCGAACTCTCAGCTAATGATACCCTGATCGCAGATCTATCTTCGAATACATTGAAGAACCTTGCAGTTGATCAAAAAGATCATCGATTCTTGGTAAAGGATACTTGTTCTTGACCGTCACTTTATTCAACTGGCGGTAGTCGATGCAAAGTCGCATAGAACCGTCTTTCTTCCTCACAAAAAGCACTGGTGCACCCCAAGGCGATACGCTAGGTCGGATGTATCCCTTGGCAATCAAATCTTCTAACTGTTCCTTCAATTCTTTCAACTCTAATGGAGCCATACGGTAAGGTGCTTTCGAAATAGGCTGAGTACCTGGTGTAAGTTCAATGCTAAATTCGATGTCTCGAATAGGCGGTAGACCAAGAATCTCGTCTGGAAAAACATCAGGAAACTCGATAACAACGGGTATCTCAGACAACTCAGGACTAGACCTCTGAACATCCATTGCATAAATCAAGAATCCCTCTGCTCCTTTCTGTAGAAAACGAGACATGGATAAAACAGAAATCAACGGAATTTTGGATCGAGAACCCTTACCGAAAAACTTCCAATCGTTTGCCATCTCAGGTCTGAATCGAACCACTTTCTGAAAGCAATCTACTATCACCCTATACTTGGTCAGAGCATCAATCCCGACAGTACAGTCAAAATCAGATAATCCAAGTACGATGCAGTCAATCTCAATCGAATTCCCTTCGGATTCTATTACACAATTTCGGACCATTCTCATCGAAACAATTCCTCCACCCAAAGGTGAAGTATAGAAACAACATCAGATAATGGCTCAGCAAATAAATCATGCATCACGACAAATCTTTCAGAAATAAAACAGTGAGAAGCACCCGTATCAATCAACACAAACGCAGGATAACCAAAAATCGAACAGTTACCTGCTATCACGTCATTTGGGGCTGCATTGGCTTGATCCTCTGTCAAGGAAAACACCCTCGCCTGCTGTCGAGGATGTTGGTTCTGATTCTGATTACCTCCCTGACGAGTCTGCTGTTGAGGTTGAAAGGAATGAACTGCAGAAGCTGATCTCTCTGGCTGAGCTGGCGGTCGAGAAGAACTGCCGCTCTGAGCTCTATCGGATCCTCGCTGAGGACAAACTCTAGCAAAGTGACCCGGCTGCTAGCAGATATTGCAACTACCAAACACGCCTCGACACTGATCACTGGGATGAAGTCCTCCACACTTGCTGCACGAAGCTCCAGAAAACCCTGAACTCTGCCCAGAACTAAACTGTCTAGAGCCACTGGAACTCGATGAACTGTTACCAGACTTCTTGAAATTCTTCCCCTTCAGTCGATACTGATCTCGCCTGTTTCTGCCACTGTTGCCTCCCTCAAACCTCTGAGGCTGATTCGACTGCTGAGAAGGTTGGTAGTGATACTGAGACTGTTGAGGCTGAAACTGAACAGGATGGTTCTGAAAAGATCTCTGCTGCTGCTGAGGAGCTACCTAATTAACTCGTTGCATCAAGAATCCGGCTTCGGCTCCCTTTGCTTGATCCATAGCATCTGCGAAGTTGTTGGGTCTTTCGGTATTGACCAAGGTAAATATCTCAGGGTTCAAGCCATTGATGAAATGGTCGGCCTTGGCTTCCTCGTTATCTGCAACGTGAGGTGCAAACCTCAAGAGACTGTCAAATTTTCTCACATAGTCCTCAATGCTCAAGTTCCCTTGTTTCAGATTCACAAATTTGGCACCCTTTTCCTTTCGATACGAGACAGGAAAGAAACGCTTAAAGAACTCAGTCTTGAACAAGCTCCAAGTGATGGCGGTGCCTCGGTTCTCATTCGCTCCTTGGTCGTGGTCCACCAATTCTTAGCAACACCCTGCAACTGATGACTGACTAACCTAATTCTGCGGTCATCGGTATAGTCGAGGGAATCAAAGAGCTCATCCATTTCATCTAGCCAACTTTCACAAGCAACGGAGTTCTCGATACCCGTTAAAGTAGGCGGTCGGAAAGATCGAAACCTCTTCAGTAGAGTCTCCATCGGGGTTGCAGTTGTATCAAACTGATCCATTCCAGTACTACCCTGATCATTCTGAGGAGTTATCACTGGCGGCGGATTCTCAATAGAAGGAGGAGTCAAAGGTGGTTGATTCCTTTTCAAAGATCGTCGAGGTGCTGTTGGAGAACGCGGCGTTCAGATCAAACAAGATTGATACCCGGTGCAGCGGAAGTTTAAAATTTTTATTATATGGAACGATTCCATATTGGGTATCACATCTTTACGATTAAATTGTGTGTGTAAAAATTCAAATAACGATTATATAATTTTTACCTTTAATCTCGAATCGAGATTCTGGACACCAACAGATTTCTCTGCTCTTGTTGTATCTCCCTGGAACCGATGGACGAACAGTTCTTCTATCAGGTCCACGAATAGAGATTTAATCCCTCTGATAGATTGCACTAGAAAATCTATCAGAAGTTTTCTACGAAGAGATTAACGAATTTGATCCGTTAAACCAGACTGTAATTCAAAATCAAAGGCTGGATTTTCTCGAGCAGAGGGGAGAGGGGTCGGCCACTTTAAGAAAAATAGCTTAGGGTTTTCGAAAATTTTGTGCCTTGTTATGTGTAATTTCTGTACTGCAATAACTTATTTATAATGTAGACCACTAACAGCTTAGGGCCCATTAGTCATAAGTTCAGGCCCGACAAGAAAAGCCCGCATGTTCAGAAATTAATATAAAATTCATCGTGACTCCGATTGATAAACCGATTTTACCAATGTGCACAGAAACCATTTCTGCACCTTTTAAAGTCAAGATAAATTTTTCTGAATCCGAATTCAGTGATTTCCAAAAATCCCCATCACTATGTCATTTTAGGAAATCTCACTCCTTTACTCTTAAATAAGAAGTCCAACTTCTTCGTTCATTAAATTTAACTCTTTAAATTTAACTATCTCAACGGGGATTAAAAATCCATTACACTGTGTGACCCTCAATGGTTCAGGGATACAGCTAGCCGTGGGCTCACAACTCCTTGTGACTCGGAACAACAATTTCCGACTTGCCCATCGAATCATGGTATGAGCGCCTAGCAACATCGCCCCATGATTCCCTAGGTATCACTGATAGTGCCTACAAGAACCAGTAGATTTTGGTTAGCGTACAGTACGGTCCCTTCATCCATATATCCCGATCGAATCAACAACCATTGGTATATCGAGAGTCGCTCGAGATTCGATAACTATGCAATGCATCTTGAAGATCAAATAGTGACATCGCATGTGCTACTAAGAAACCATTTCTTAAATCACATCATGTACTCTGGCCAGAGATTCGTCACACTAATATCTCCTCAGATCGCATAGGATATCCACACTCGCAAGTATGTGGTGAATCCTTGACAACAAAGCATCGACTCCTACATGTGTTGTAACTGTACCCAATCCCGACACCTGATGACCCCAATAGAGTCGGTAAACGAGTCAAAGCACAGTACTAGCATATAGAGTCTCAATGATGTCTCAAGTAGTAAGGACTAATGGTGTACAACCAAAACCGCGGACTATATCCACTCGATAAGTGATAACCACTTGGAAAGTCCGGATAGGGTAGTTCGATCATTCATCATATGAATATCCATTTGCATGCTTCGAACATCTCTATGTTCCCTACCAATGAAACGTGGTACTCTGCATCGCAAATGCTAGTCTCACACTCGAGCGACCCTTATCCTTATTATCGGACGGCTCAATCGACTAGGAACAGTTTAGAATATACAGTGACTATAAGATGTGTTTCATGATAGACATCCCCATGTTCTACCACATCTTACATACACTATAGTATATTCAAGGTCTTTATCAAAACAACAATAGTATATCACAATATAACAATATGAAGAAAGATAAAGTCATTGCCATTAATAAAAGTGTAAATTATATTAAACAAAAGATTGTTTATACAAAGAGTCATCAAAGCCCTTAGCCACAAGTTGGCTCACTGGGCACCCACTCTTTCAATCTCCCACTTGCCCTATAGCCAACAAGTCATACTACGTAGACCCATTGCTTCGCGATGTTTGTCAAATAATGGTCCTGGCAAGGGCTTAGTAAGTGGATCAACGATATTGTCTGCAGAGGCCACTCTTTCGACAGTGATGTCTCCTCTTTCCACAATCTCCCGGATGATGTGGTATTTCCTCAGTACGTGTTTGGATCTTTGATGAGACCTTGGTTCCTTTGCCTGAGCAACGGCACCCGTGTTGTCACAGTACACCGGGACTGGACCAACAACTTCAGGAATGACGCCCAACTCTTGGACGAAATTCCTCATCCAAACGGCCTCTTTAGCAGCAGCTGATGCTGCAATGTATTCTGCCTCAGTGGTGGAATCCGCTGTGGTGTCCTGCTTGGAACTCTTCCAAGAGACAGCACCGCCATTGAGCATGAACACAAATCCAGAGGTTGACTTCGAGTCATCCACGTCACTTTGGAAGCTAGAGTCGGTATAGCCTTCCAATTTTAGTTCTCTTCCTCCATATACCATGATCATATTCTTAGTCCTTCGTAAGTACTTAAGAATGTCCTTCACGGCTTTCCAATGCATTTGACCGGGATTAGCTTGATATCTGCTCGTGACACTCAGAGCAAATGCTACATCCGGTCTGGTAGATATCATCCCATACATGATACTACCTATAGCTGACGCATATGGTACATGTGTCATTTTCTCTATCTCTTCATCTGTCTTGGGACACATAGACTTGGATAGAGAAACTCCATGACACATGGGTAGATGTCCTCTCTTGGACCCATCCATTGAAAACCGTTTCAATATGGTGTCGATGTAGGTTGATTGAGTGAGTCCTATCATTCTCTTAGATCTATCTCTATAGATCTGTATCCCAAGAATATAGGATGCCTCACCCAAATCCTTCATCGAAAATCTACCTGATAACCATATCTTTGTTGACTGCAACATCCCTACATCATTCCCAATGAGTAGGATGTCATCAACATAAAGTACTCAGAATGTCACAGCATCCTTAACTACTTTCTTGTACACGCATGGTTCCTTCGGATTCTTGATGAAACCAAAATCTTTTATTGTTTCATCAAATTTTTGGTTCCAACTTCTTGATGCTTGTTTTAGACCATAAATTGATCTCTGAAGCTTGCATACCTTATGCTCGCTTCCCATGGATGTGAACCCCTCAGGCTTCTTCATTGAAGTTTCTTGGATCACATCCAACATCGGGTTCATTTTGATCCCCTTCAAGAAGAAGACCATATCGAATAGGAGGTCTAGAAGTCCTCTCGGATCTTCTAGGTATAGGCGTGTCCAGCAATGGTTCCTGAGGTGTAGGATCGTTATTTTGTATTTCGGGTTCTTCTCGAATTTCTTCGAGTTCCATCATCTCGCCTTTCTTATCCAATAAGAACTTCTTCTCCAAGAAGGTGGCATTCCTTGAAACAAACACGTTTGTTTCAGCAGGATAATAGAAATAATATCCGATTGAATTCTTCGGATACCCTACAAAATAACATAAGCTGGATCGACTATCCAACTTATCTTCCACTGTCCGCTTCACGTAAGCAGGACATCCCCAAATCCTCAAGTACGAATACTTAGGAGCTTTGCCATTCCATAACTCGTATGGTGTTTTGTCCACTGCTTTAGTGTGGACGTTGTTCAACAACAATACCGCCGTTTCAAGTGCATAGCCCCAAAAAGAAGGTGGAAGCTCAGTGAAGCTCATCATGGATCGAACCATGTCCAAAAAAGTTCGATTACGACGCTTCGATACACCATTCAGCTGTGGTGTCATAGGAGGAGTCCACTGAGAGAGAATCCCATTCTCTTTCAGATAGTCCAAAAACTCGGTACTCAAGTATTCTCCACCTCGATCCGATCGAAGTGCTTTAATACTTTTACCTAGCTTGTTTTCTACTTCAGCCTTGAATTCTTTGAACTTTTCAAATGCTTCAGACTTATATTTCATTAAATATAAATACCCATACTTTGAATAATCATCAGTAAAGGTAATGAAGTAGGTGTGGCCATATTGAGTCCCAACTCTAAATGGACCACAAACATCTGTATGGATCAAATCCAACAGATTTTGACTACGCTCAGGTTTCCCCTTAAAAGGAGATTTAGTCATTTTTCCTTTTAGGCAGGATTCACATGTAGGTAGAGAGTTAATATCAGACATATCAAACATGCCCTCTCCCACTAGCTTGTTCATCCTCCTTGAGGAAATATGACCTAGCCTAGCGTGCCAAAGGTTTGCCGGGTTTTGGCTGTCGATTTTCCTTTTGTTTGTTGTTGCCGGTTTATCAACATAATTTATTGGAACGTCTTTTAGTTTTAAGTTGTATAGATCGTTTTCAAGTTGTCCATTTCCAATTAAACATTCATTCTTGTAAATATTGCAAATTCCATTCACAAAATTGCAAGAATAACCATCTCTATCAAGCATAGAAACAGAAATAATGTTTTTAATTAAATCTGGAACAAATAAAACATCTCTTAAAAGTAACTTAAAACCGTTCTGCAAAATTAAATAAACATCTCCCACGGCTTTTGCTTCAACTCTGGAACCATTTCCGAGCCTCAGCTGGGTCTCACCCATCCTAAGCCTGCGACTTCTTGTCATCACTTGCAAATCATTGCAAATGTGAGATCCACATCCGGTATCCAATACCCAAGAAGTAGTATTAAGTGAAACATTTATTTCAATATAGAACATACCCTTTGCAGTTCGCAACTGCTCTAGATATTCCTTGCAGTTACGCTTCCAATGACCGGGCTTCTTGCAGTAATGGCAAACATCCTTGGATTTTTCCATGTTTGAAGCCTTTGTCTTGTACTTCTTCTCGGGTTCGACTTTCTTGGGTGGGGCAGAACGTTTCTTACCCTTCGTACTTGGCCCCTTCTTAGCAGAAGAAGAGGAGCCCACCAAGAAAGCCGGTTTATCCTTCTTTAATGTGGATTCATATGTCACAAGCATATTGACCATCTCTTCAAGGGAGGCCTCTATCTTGTTCATATTGAAATTTACCACAAATCCGTCAAACGAAGAAGGAAGAGACAGAAGTAGTAAGTCCACGTTGAGTTCATGCTCCAACACCAAATCAAGGGTTACCAACTTCTGTATGAGCCAAATCACTCGTACCCCATGATCACGGACCGAAGTCCCTTCACGCATGCGACACGTCATTAGCTCCTTTACAGTAGCGAACCTTTCAGCCCTCGATTGAGCCCCAAAAAGTTCCTTGAGTTGAACGTGAATGTCAGCAGCATTCACGGTGTCCTCAAATCACCTCTGGAGTTCATCAGACATCGAGGCTTGCATATAGCATTTGGTCTTGATATCATGGTCCCATCATGTATCAAGTTTGGCTAACTCCTCCGGACTTACGTCAGCTGGTGCTTCCTTCGGAGGAGATTTCTCTAACACGTAGAGAATCTTCTCCGAAGTCAAGACAATCTTCAACTTATGGAACCATTCCGTATAGTTTGCGCCAGTCAACTTATTTTGTTCGAGGATCGAGAAAAGTGGATTACGCGAATTCATTGTATGAAATACTGAAAAGAAACAGACAAATATCAGTGATTGTTTAAGCAATTTACTAAGACATAAAATAGGCGAAATTTATTTTATGAATCTCACTCCCACTATTTTAACGATTTCACTACCCTCTAGTGAAAACGGAAAACTGTTTTCCTTAGTGAGAACATGGAGTCCAATTGACAAACTTATAATCCCGAATAATATCAGCCAACCATAATTTTCAAAAGGTAGAGCCCAATTGCTTCCAAAGCAACCTCCACGTTTTTACCTCATGTCCAATAAGGGCCCAATAATATGACGCCGATTATTGTGACATGTCAAGATGACCCATCAATATTAAGTTGTGATGGACGGTCGCCATGTGGATCCCCCAATAATATGAGCCGATCCCATGGGAGTTCCACCCAACTTACAACATGTGTCGATCCAATGTACAGCTTTCCGACGAACGGGCCCCCCCAATAATATGAGCCGGACCGTATCCGCGGGTAGCATCTCATACATTGATCGTTGATGGAAGGTAGGAACATTTAAACAAATTTAAATTTCCTTTATTTATCTTGATATCAATTTTAAATCATATTTAAAATGAGGGATTTTTAATTATAAAAATTTGTCTCATCATTTTTAAAATTTTGTATGCTTGTCGGATTCACACAATTTAGTATAAAACATGCATACAACCATAATATCACATATTATATAGGATGATCGATTCCATTTCTAATCGACCCGTGGTTGCCAATCACGAGTCTTAGTCCAATCCTAGGTAATATGCAGTATGCAATGCAATCCTATTACATTTGCTTCCAATTTACATTTCTTCTGTCTTTATTGTCTGCTGGGCCCACCTCCATCTTCAAATCTTGATCTCCCACTAAATCTAATGTATTTACAATAAATAAAATGACAAGTAGGGGATACATTTTTAAGGGGTGGGAACGGGCCATAAATCAAGCCCACTTTTATTACATATGACATTCATATTGGGCCATAAACCAGACCCATTAATAAAACCAACAACAATAAAACAAATGTAAATTCCTAACATACACCTACAAAATTGGTCATGGCAATCGATCATCCTTATCCAATAACATTTAATTCAAAATTAATTTATTGGATAACATGCAATGGCAATTTAAATTTAAAAAGATAAAATCATATCTCATACATAAAATCTTATTTTACATATAAAATCATATTTTATCTTTTTATCAAATAAAATCATATTTTATCTATAAAATCCAATTTTATACATAAAATCATATTTTACTCAATATATCCATAAGATCATATCTTATCATCAATTGTACCAAAAATTAATTAATTTCAAAATTCAATTAAAGGATAAAATATTAAAATTTTCCAAAAATTCAAATTCATCCAAAAATCAATTTTAAAATTTTCGGACTCGAACAATTCGATCCGACGCCTCGTGGACCAATCAAAACAATTTTCGATCGGACCAAAAATAGAATTTTAACATATTAAAATTTAATTTAAAATTAAAAATAATTTTTCCCGCGGGCCGCCCGGGACGTTCCCGGGCCGGGCAGCCCGGCTGCCCTTAGGGCAGCGACGAGCGCTGCCCAGCGCCGTGCGCCGCCCTGTGCAGCGCCCAGCGCTGCGCAGGGCAGCGCCGTGTGCTGCCCGGGGCAGCGGCCATCGCTGCCCCTCCCGGGCAGCGATCCAATCGCTGCCCGGGTTTTTGCCCGAAAAAAAAATATTTTTATTTTTAAATATTTATTTTGTTTCAAAAACCGAGGCTTAAAAAAAAAAAAAATTTTTTTTGTACAATCGATTTATTTAATCGCTTGATCTGAGCAACCTGGCTCTGATACCACATTTGGAGAACGCGGCGTTCAGATCAAACAAGATTGATACCCGGTGCAGCGAAAGTTTAAAATTTTTATTATATGGAACGATTCCATATTGGGTATCACATCTTTACGATTAAATTGTGTGTGTAAAAATTCAAATAACGATTATATAATTTTTACCTTTAATCTCGAATCGAGATTCTGGACACCAACAGATTTCTCTGCTCTTGTTGTATCTCCCTGGAACCGATGGACGAACAGTTCTTCTATCAGGTCCACGAATAGAGATTTAATCCCTCTGATAGATTGCACTAGAAAATCTATCAGAAGTTTTCTACGAAGAGATTAACGAATTTGATCCGTTAAACCAGACTGTAATTCAAAATCACAGGCTGGATTTTCTCGAGCAGAGGGGAGAGGGGTCGGCCACTTTAAGAAAAATAGCTTAGGGTTTTCGAAAATTTTGTGCCTTGTTATGTGTAATTTCTGTACTGCAATAACTTATTTATAATGTAGGCCACTAACAGCTTAGGGCCCATTAGTCATAAGTTCAGGCCCGACAAGAAAAGCCCGCATGTTCAGAAATTAATATAAAATTCATCGTGACTCCGATTGATAAACCGATTTTACCAATATGCACAGAAACCATTTCTGCACCTTTTAAAGTCAAGATAAATTTTTCTGAATCCGAATTCAGTGATTTCCAAAAATGCCCATCACTATGTCATTTTAGGAAATCTCACTCCTCTACTCTTAAATAAGAAGTCCAACTTCTTCGTTCATTAAATTTAACTCTTTAAATTTAACTATCTCAACGGGGATTAAAAATCCATTACACTGTGTGACCCTCAATGGTTCAGGGATACAGCTAGCCGTGGGCTCACAACTCCTTGTGACTCGGAACAACAATTTCCGACTTGCCCATCGAATCATGGTATGAGCGCCTAGCAACATCGCCCCATGATTCCCTAGGTATCACTGATAGTGCCTACAAGAACCAGTAGATTTTGGTTAGCGTACAGTACGGTCCCTTCATCCATATATCCCGATCGAATCAACAACCATTGGTATATCGAGAGTCGCTCGAGATTCGATAACTATGCAATGCATCTTGAAGATCAAATAGTGACATCGCATGTGCTACTAAGAAACCATTTCTTAAATCACATCATGTACTCTGGCCAGAGATTCGTCACACTAATATCTCCTCAGATCGCATAGGATATCCACACTCGCAAGTATGTGGTGAATCCTTGACAACAAAGCATCGACTCCTACATGTGTTGTAACTGTACCCAATCCCACCTGATGACCCCAATAGAGTCGGTAAACGAGTCAAAGCACAGTACTAGCATATAGAGTCTCAATGATGTCTCAAGTAGTAAGGACTAATGGTGTACAACCAAAACCGCGGACTATATCCACTCGATAAGTGATAACCACTTGGAAAGTCCGGATAGGGTAGTTCGATCATTCATCATATGAATATCCATTTGCATGCTTCGAACATCTCTATGTTCCCTACCAATGAAACGTGGTACTCTGCATCGCAAATGCTAGTCTCACACTCGAGCGACCCTTATCCTTATTATCGGACGGCTCAATCGACTAGGAACAGTTTAGAATATACAGTGACTATAAGATGTGTTTCATGATAGACATCCCCATGTTCTACCACATCTTACATACACTATAGTATATTCAAGGTCTTTATCAAAACAACAATAGTATATCACAATATAACAATATGAAGAAAGATAAAGTCATTGCCATTAATAAAAGTGTAAATTATATTAAACAAAAGATTGTTTATACAAAGAGTCATCAAAGCCCTTAGCCACAAGTTGGCTCACTGGGCACCCACTCTTTCAGGTGCCATCTGATATCAAGGGTTAGGATACAATATTTCAAACTTATTCTCAATCTCATAACCTCGGTGTCCAAAACTCTGCTCTGAGTACTCATGAATCTCAATGATATACGAGAACAGATAATTGTACAAGGACAAATATATATCACGTAATTCATGCTTTATAAATTAAATCACTACTCATGTAATTCAATTAATTCAAGAATCAATAAAGCATGCTCGCACGTATTTAAAAATAATCATTTAAATAAATCAATCACATGAGAGAGTTCAATTCATGCGGACTCGATCTACCCCGCTCACTCTAGTTCAAATCCAAGAATCTTATGGCTTTGATACCACTTAATGTAAGACCCCATTTCTAATCCTCTAATATCGAATAATTAAACATAATCGAGCACAATAAGCCACGGAAAACGAATCAAAATTTTTATTTATTTATTTATTTTAAAAGCACTGCGCGCCCGCGCCATATTCAGGCGCGCCCACGCCGAGCCTTCGCAAAACAAGGGCGCGCCCGCGCGCCCGCGCCCTCGCTTCGAAAATCAACGGCATGCCCAAGCCAAGAACCGCGCGCCCGCGCGCTCGCTTCATGAATCAACGGCGCGCCCGCGCCAACAACAGCGCGCCCGCGCCGCCCTCTCGAACTACTGAACTCCAGGGCACAAAAGAAAAGTCTAACAAACTAAACTCAAAAACTCAAACAACCAAGGTTCAAACATCATAAATACATGAGATCTAAGGAGTTGAAACACCAACAAAACGATGTTTAACAGTACAAGTTTGACGGTAGGGATTCGTTCGACTAAACAAAACAGTACAAATCCAAAAGGTACGACCCTAAGATACACGGTGTCTCACTTCTATCATCACACCCCGAGCTAACCCAAACGACTTGGTCTAGCTTCTGATCCTCCTGTTGCCAAGTACACATACAAACAAAGACAACAGCCGGATAAATCGGTTAGAAATATAATTTCTAAGTAAAAGAGACAGGCATGCAATATCAAGTAAACACCTCAGATTGAAATGTAATAATCAGTAACAAATCAAAATGAGAATGAATAATGCATGACTTCAAAACTCGGGACTATCAAATCAGATAATCGAAATATCAATCGTTATTCGGTTGGGATCCCGGGGCCAAGTCTTCACAACAACTCATCGACACACCCATTTGGGGTGGATGTCGTTCAACTCAACCCTTAGACTTCAGAACAACTATAAGAAGTATTCTGGCAATTGGAAAAACTCGAAATCCAAAGCCACTTCAATATAGCTCCCTAAATCGCCTAAGTTCAAAACGAATCGAGAAATCGGCTCAATATGGAATGCAAGTGAAAATAGAATAACAATCAAATTCACTTAAGAAATTAAACATGTATTATGTGATTTTCGGGAACTCGAGAATAAGTCGATCTCGAGTATTCATTCCCATTCGTTTCATTGTCGACTTTTACCTTTTCTCGAAATTCAAGTGATTCATGTCAACAAGAGATAACTCGATATCATAGTCTATTCGGATAACAAACTCAAAGTCGATACAACAATCAATAATATACCGTCTTCAATTTTTCAATAGATAAACAAGTCTCCAAGATCGATCAACTCCTAAATCCTCAATCAACTGCCAAAACATCGTATACGGACTCAAAATCAATTCGGAATTCAAACTCAATCAAATTCGATATTCAACTAAAACCAAACCAAAACCGATAACTCAAACTCGATTTCGATGGCATAACGGCTATAAACTGACTATCCGAAAATACAAACCATCAAACAACAATCACAATAACTCAATCATCATCACAATCCATCAAAACAACTCAAATCCAACCTCAATCAATCATTTTCGAATTTCACCTCTAAAATCATATAAAATCCAAAATTCGTTCTTTTTCCAAACCGACTTCGAATACACGATCTATACTAGCTCAAGAACGACATACTCCAATATTATCAAATTCTGACAACTCAACAAAATCGAAGTTCAAGAGATCGTAGCAAAATTTACGTCTAAATGAAGCCCTCATTGCGGTGATCGCGAATCTCAACTCGGAATTGAAATCTAACGGTCGGATCGAGCGAATTGAAGGAAGAAAAAGCTCAAAATGGCGTCTCCCATGGCTTCCTGTTCGGTACGTGAAGGGAGAGGGAAGGAGAGAGTGAGGGTGATGGGTTGAAGTGACTTGAAAGTCAACTTGCCAAAGATAATATATAAAATCCCACTTTTTGCATTTCAGTCCTTTATTATCCAAAGTTGCAAAGTGACCCTCTGCGAAATATCAAAACAATCCTAAATTACTGAAAACCCTGATTAACTCGATTAAACTCAATTATAATAAAATCGGGGAATTACATCTTTACCTTTTCTTTTACCCTCCAAACATACTCAACAATCTTCTTAAATTTCGCTCTTTTTTTTTCTTATTCTTGGCCACCGACGGATCATTCTCCCTTCGCACTTCTACATTACTCTCAACTTCGCAACATCTTTCCATCCTTTTTGCTTTCTCAATCATACACACCCTCTCCATGGATGGATTTCTCGCGTCCTTAAATACATTAAAAATAACTTTATCACCTTCAACTCCCATCGAAAGCTCTCCTTTCTTGATGTCTATCTTGGATTCAGCAGTAGCCAAGAATGGTCTCCCCAAAATCAACGAAATATTTTCATCCTCCTCCATATCTGACACAACAAAATCTGCAAGAAAAATAAATTTATCAACTTTTACAAGAACATTTTTGATGATTCCACGCGGATATTTTTGATAGATCTATCAGCTAGCTGCAATGCAATCGTCGTGGGTTTCACCTCTCCAAGTCCTAAACTCCTGAAAATAGACAAAGACATTAAGTTAATGCTATCTCCTAAATCACAAAGTGCATTATTAAAATTAGAAAAACCAATAATTCAAGGAATCGAAAAACTCCCTGGATCTTTTATTTTTTGGTAACTTCTTTTGCAGGATAGCACTACACTCTTCAGTTAAGTTCACACTCTTGAACTCCTCCAACTTCCGCTTATTAGACATCACCTCTTTCAAGAATTTAGCATAATTTGGCATTTGCAACAAAGCATCGGCAAACGGAATATTGATGTGAAGTTTCTTGAAGATCTCAAGAAATTTTGAGAACTGTTCATCCAAAGCCTTCTTTTTGAATCTATGAGGATATGGAAGTTTCGGTTTAAACATAGGTTTCTCTTCAGGCTCATCCTTCAACTCCATAGGCTCTTTCTCACTAACTTCAACCTCTTCAACTTTCTTCTCCTCCTTCTCCACTTTAAATTTTGACTCATTGACTCCAACCTCTTTTCCGCTTCTCAAATCGATGGCTTTACAATATTCTAATGGATTCACCTCAGTATTACTTGGAAACTGACCTCTGTTTTGATCTTTCAATGCATTTGCCAACTATCCAATTTGTGTTTCCATAGATTTCATCATGGCACCCATATTGACCATATGTGTCTCCAAGCTATCGAGACGATTTTCAGTTCTTGCCATCCTCTTACTAGATTCAGTGACAAAAGTACTTACAACATCTTCTAACGAAGGCTTCCCTTCTACCTTATTTGCATAAGAAAAATTTTATTGGTTACGCAATTCAGGATGATAAGAATTTGGGAAAGAGTTACCTCGATAGCCTCCATAACCTCTTTGGTTGATGTATTGAGCTTGTTCAGGAGGGCGAAGTTCCTCGATAGCAACCGACATACCTGCTGGATCTGCAACACTCACCTTGTTCAATGCAGCTACTTGGGTCGTCAGTGCAGATAATTGGGCAGAGATGGAAGTGAGAGGATCAACTGCATATGCTCCAACAGATTTCTTGACTCCCATATGTTCAGACGGCCATTGAAAACTATTGATAGTCATCTGCTCTAGCATGTCATAGGCCTGTACAGGGTCCTTAGCAAAGATGGTTCCTCCAGTTGCAGAGTCCACAGACATCCTTTTCGGCGCATTCAGTCCATTGTAAAACCACTCAATTTGCTCCCAATCTGCAAAATTATGGTTAGGACAACGTCTAAGTAAATCTTTGTACCTTTCCCAAGCTTCGTAAAGTTGTTCAGAGTCCATCTGCCTGATGGTGCTGGTTTCTATCTTCAGTTGGGTAGACTTGGCAGGTGGAAAATATTTCGCTAAAAATTTAACCGCCATCTCCTCCCACTTAGTAATGCTTCCTAGCGGCAACGACTGCAACCAGCTTCGATCTTGATCCCTGAGACAAAAAGGAAACAAGCGTAAACGTATAATATCTTCAGGAACACCATTTATCTTTACAGTATAAGTGATTTCTAAGAAGGTTCTCAGATGAAGATGAGGATCAACTGTGGCGCTCCCATTAAATTGGTTCTGCTGAACCATGTTGATCAATGCCGGTTTCAATTCGAAGTTGTTTGCATTTATCGTCCCTCGAGCGATTCCAGAATAGTGAGCCTGGATCGTCGGCCTGAAGTGGTCTCTGATTGGCACTAAGGGAGCTTGATTTTCTTCAGCCATGTTTCATTGTTCTTCTTCTCTCCTTGCTTTTCTCAAATCACGTGCAGTTCGCTCGGTCTCTGGATCAAAAAGCAGAGAATTCGCGCTTTGAGATCGTCGCATAAACTGCAATTAAGAACACAAAGAAACCAATCAGTAACTTAAAAATAAAATAAGCTCTAAATTAAAATCTAGACTAATTGGTAACAAGAATAAACAAAAATCAACAATTACTCCCCGGCAACGGCGACAAAAATTTGTTGCGAAATTTGTGGCCGCAAGTGCACGGTGTCAAGTTTTAATATATAGTGAGTAAAATATCATTCCCACGAGGAGTAAAATCGATAATTATTAAGTACTTGTAATTAGAATAGTCTAAAATTTATCTAGAAGATCAATATTTGAGATGTTTGCCGAAAAAATTAAATAAACAAAGAATTTCAACTAGCGCGCACACAACTTCAACGAAATATCAATCAGAGGAAAAATGGTCTAGAGGTTTTGATTTCACCTGGTTTCGACAACAACTACTCCTAATTAAATTTATTTCATGAATTATATTCAATTAATAGCCTAGAACACTTAATTATATTATTTTCATCTCCCGAGCAATAACTAATGTGTATCAACTAAGATTCAATTCCAATATCCCTATTAAAAATATAGTCTTAGTGATATGTCCTAAGGCTCCATAAAAGCTATATACTCTCCCGAGCTATATAAACAATTATCAGTGTAATTTCTATTGGTTATATTCAAAATCCCCTCTCCCGAGGGCCAAATTCCAAATAAATATAACAAATCAATTATTGATCAAGTAATTGAAACGACAATCAATACTAGAAAAACAATTAATCTACTATAATTCAACCCAAAAATATAAAAAAAGTTGTAGAATGGTCTCAACCACGCTACATCAACCTCTAAACTAAGAAATTTAGTTCATTATCAAATATAAATAAAACCAAATCATGTTCATGAAACTAGACATCAAATCAAAGTTTAATGAGAAAAGATAAAGAAAACAAATCCAAAGATGCAATGCCGTGTCCGGATAACGCGGTCTTCTTCCTTGTTCCAGATTTTCTCTTCAAGTTTGCGCAGATTTTTCTTTCAAGTTTCTCTCTCGATCGTGCGTGTGATTCTCCTCCGATGTGCGGCTGCTTCCCCCTCAATTATGTGCATCCAAATCCCTTTTATATGTGCTTCCTATTCAATAAATAAAAGCCCACGAAAGTCCAAAGGTTTCCTTCCCGAAAAATAAAAAAAACTGACTTTTGCGACGGCGCGGGCGCGCTTGAGAATAGGGGCACCCGCACATATGATTCTGATCCCTATACGCTCAAAATTGTTCATACGGCACGCCCGCGCATGAGGATAGGCGCGCCTGCGCATGCCTCTCGAGTTTGAAATTCTGCATCGCGTGACAATTTTCAAAAAGTCATATCTCACAATCTAACCGTCTGATTGAGCTGAAATTTTGACGGCAGCTTCAAAAGATCCTAAAATTTATTATGAACAGTGAAGATTGGATTTGGATGTACCAATATTTTCCAGTAAGTTTATGAAGTTGCTGCTCCATAATGATGCATCCTTCCGCTTCTTCTTGCTACTTTTATTCCAATTCTTGCAACTCACAAAAAAAACAACTAATACACATAATATCCACTTGATACATTACAAAATTAAAGTCAAATCATATATAAATTAAGTGCATAAATTGCACCTATCAGATATATTATGTTGTATGTGCATATTCATGTTGAGCTGAGTCTCTTTCGAGATAGCCTTTGTAGTAAGGTCGCTCAACCCTATATTCCTTGTGATATGAATCTTGATGTTTAAGATTAGCAAACAAGATTACAATTTGAATCGCACCCTTTAACCAATAAACAAAAGATTCAAAGTTTTGCCCAATCTTTGAAACAAGTAAAATTGATAGGATTTTGGATTTCCACCTTTAATCGACGGTACGATTAACAACAGAAACCACAACAATTGAAACCAAAGAAAACCTTCAGATAACTTGTATCTGACAATCTTCAGTGAGAAACAATCGACAAACGCTTCAAAGTAATTAAACTGAGAAAGTTTGATTTGAAAAGCCAAAGCAAAGCTTTTTATAAAATTCTAAAGAGAATTTCAATAATTTGTGTATAAACTGAATCTGAATTATTATTAATGAAATAAACAAAAAATATTTATAGTTTACAGTCAAAAATAAAAGATAACACAAAAATATAGCCTAAAGATATCAAAGATATCATCTAGAAAGTTTCCTAGTATTATTAAAACTCTCAAAAATAGGAAAATAACATCAAAATATCAAAATCCCGAACACACACACAACACGCCAAAGTGTGTGTAAATTCCCGGAAAATCCCGCTCGCTCGAGCGAAGGTGCATGCTCGCTCGAGCGAGGAAGTCTCTGCCTCGCACTCGCCTCTGCTCTCGCTCGAGCGGATGTGGGGGATCGCTCGAGCGAGAAACTCTCTGCCCGAAAACTTTTAATGCGCTTGCTCGAGCGAGATGTGGCTTCGCTCGAGCGAGACCTCTTCTGCCTCAATGTTATGTTCTTCACTTTTTTGACTTTCAACACTTCAAGAACACATAGACAACTTCCAAATTGATCTTCAAGTGCTCCAACGCCATCTTGATAATTTAACATCAACATTTGAAGTGCCTTCTTGAATTTATTAGCTCGACTCCTCGTAATCGGTCCGCATGGCAACTCCAATGGATCTCGAACTCCCTTTGTCACTCGATCCACATGTGAGCTATCCATGATCGCATCATCCTCCCCTTCTTGAAAGTGATTTGTTCTCAAATCTCGTTCGTCTCCTACATCAAACAAAGATAAGTCAGAAACATTAAATGTAGTACTCACGTTATACTCACCTTGCAAATCTAGTTTGTAGGCATTGTCGTTGATTCTCTCCACGACTTGAAAAGGACCATCCCCTCGAGGTAACAACTTTGAACGTCTCTTCTCCGGAAAACGCTCTTTCCTCAGATGCAACCAAACCCAATCACCGGATTCAAATGTAACCTTCTTCCTTCCTTTATTCGCTCGCTTGGTATATTGCAAATTCTTTTTCTCTATATTCACACGTACTTGCTCATGTAAAGTCTTCACAAACTCAGCTTTCTTCTTGCCATCCATATTAACCCTTTTACTCATAGGTAAAGGCATCAAATCCAATGGAGTCAATAAACAACTTCAAAAGGTGAATAATTCGTAGTAGAATGCACACTACGATTATAAGCAAATTCAATAAATGGCAAACAATCCTCCCAATTTTTCAAGTTTTTTTTAATGATAGAACTCAAAAATGTCCCTAAAGTTCTATTAACTACCTCAGTCTGTCCATCAATTTGTGGATGACAACTAGTAGAAAACAACAACTTAGTTCCAAGTTTACACCACAATGTTTTCCAAAAGTAACTCAAAAATCGAGTATCCCGATCAGAAACAATACTTCGAGGCATGCCATGTAATCTCACAATCTCATTAAAGAACAAATCTGCAACATGCAAAGCATCATCTGATTTATGACATGCAATAAAATGCGCCATTTTTGAAAACCTATCAACCACAACATGAATAGAATCCCTCCCCTTCTTAGATCTCGGTAACCCAAGAACAAAATCCATAGAAATGTCTACCCATGGTTCTTTAGGTACTGAAAGTGGAGTTTATAACCCATGTGGTTGTGATCTAGACTTTGCTTTCTTACAAGTCACACACCGCTCACACATTCGCTCAACACAATGCTTCATATGCGGCCAATAAAAATGCTCATGCAAAATTTGATATGTCTTAGCCACACCAAAATGGCCCATTAAACCACCACTATGTGATTCTGTAACAAGTAACTCCCTAATTAAAGACTTAGGAATGCACAATTTATCCTCTTTAAACAAATACCCATCATGCAAGTAAAATTTATCCTTTGGACTATGCATACATGACTCATAAATCTCTCCAAAATCAACATCACTCGCATACAGCGCTTTCACATGCTAAAACCCCAAAAATTTAGAATCTAAAGTAGTTAACAGCACGTACCTTCTTGACAATGCATCCGCCACTACATTCTCCTTACCTTGCTTGTACTTGATTACATAAGGAAAAGTTTCTACGAATGCTACCCATTTGGCATGTATTTTATTCAACTTTTGCTGTCCCTTGAGATGCTTTAGAGACTCATGATCCGTATGAATCACGAACTCTTTTGGCCTCAAATAATGCTGCCATGTCTCGAGTACCCTCACCAAAGCATATAACTCCTTGTCGTAGGTAGGATAATTCAAAGACGCTCCACTCAACTTCTCGCTAAAGTACGCCACTGTCTTTCCCCCTTGCATCAATACGCCGCCAATTCTTACACCTGATGCATCACATTCAATTTCAAACATATTAGTAAAATCAGGTAAAACAAGTAAAGGAGAATTAATCAACTTTTGCTTAATGATATTAAAAGACTTCTCTTGCTCCTCGCCCCAATGGAATGGAACGTTTTTCTTGATGACCGCAGTCATAGACAACGACAATGTGCTAAAGTGATTAAATCGATGTAGGTGTTGGCCAATCTCGAATGGCACTTACCTTCTCTTCATCAACCCTCACACCTTGTGCACTCACAACAAATCCAAGAAACACGAGTTCTTTTGTATAAAACACACATTTATTTAGGTTAGCATATAGATGTTCAACACGCAATTTGATTAAAACAACTCTCAAGTGTTCCACATGATCATCTAAGTTTTTGCTATACACCAATATATCATCAAAATAGACAACCACAAACTTCCCAATATATGCACGCAAAACATGATTCATTAAATGCATGAAAGTACTAGGTGCATTAGTCAACCCAAAAGGCATAACCATCCATTCATACAACCCATACTTTGTTTTGAATGCAGTTTTCCACTCGTCTCCCTCTCTCATCCTAATTTGATGATAACTACTATTAAGATCAATCTTGCTAAACACACAAGCACCATGCAATTCATCTAACATATCATCAAGTCTAGGAATAGGATGCCTATACTTAATGGTAATGTTATTTATAGCTCTACAATCAACACACATACGCCAAGACCCATCCTTTTTAGGTACCAACAACATAGGTACAACACATGGTGACATTGACTCACGCACAAAACCTTTATCTAAAAGCTCACTTACCTATCGTTGCAACTCCTTAGTTTCCTCCGGATTGCTCCTATAAGCTGGACGATTCGGCAATGCACTCCCAGGTACCAAATCAATTTGGTGCTCAATTCCTCTCAAAGGTGGTAATCCTTGAGGTAGTTCCTCCGGAAATAAATCATCGAATTCCTGCAATAGAGAAACAACAATGCTCGGAAGATCTCCAGCTATATCACTTGTGTTAAGGAGTACTTCCTTATAAATCATCAACACAAGTGGAATTTGAGAATTCATAACATCTCTCAACTCACTCTTTTGGGCTATATATATATTTTTTTCAGCCTCTTTTCGCTCAATTTTTTTCATCTTTTTTTGAATCATTCTGTTTTTCTAAGGCCACCTCACTTTTTTGATCACTCTTTTTTTCGGCCTCATCTCTCTTTTTCTTTTTCACTTGATCCTCCGACACTTGCTTTGGAGTCATAGGTAACAAGACACTGGACTCTTTTTTCATTAAAAACAAATATTTATTTTTAAAACCATCATGAACCACTCGCCTATCTAATTGACATGGTATACCCAATAAAATATGACACGCTTGCATAGGGACCACATCACACAATACCTCATCAACATATTTTCCAATAGAAAATGGCACCACAACTCGCCTATTAACTCTCACCTCCGCACAGTCATTAAACCATTGCAATATATATGGTTGCGGATGCTTCAAAAGAGACAACCCCAATTTTTCCACAAGTTCGCAACTCGCTACATTGGTACAACTACCCCCATCAATGATAAGACTGCATACCTTTTCCTTTACAAAACAACAAGTATGGAAAAGATTTTCTCTCTGGCTTTCTTCCTCTTCTCTAGGTTGTACATGTAACGCTCTCCTGCTCACCAATAACTCACCAACAACAGCCCCAAACCCATTCTCATCATCTGGATCTACCAACGCAGGCATATTCTCATAATTTTCCTCCTCACTCTCCGACTCCACATCACCACAAGCATTAATAATCATCAATTTCTTATTTGGGCATTGGCTAGAGATATGGCCAATACCTTGAAACCTAAAATATTTAATATCTCTAAAACGAGTATTAGAAGTTTCAGATGTACCTTTAACCACTTGCCTTGGAGTCTCTGATCTGGTGTCAGGTTTTGGTTTGAACACCTGCTTGTTGTCCTCCCGTTTTGCAATGTTTGGACGCCACGAAGTCGAAGATCCTCCACCTAAAGGAAATCAACCAGCTCCTCTTCTCTTGAGCTGCTGTTCCACCTTCATGGCCGTCTGCACCATCTCATCCAAATCTAAACAATGGCGAAGCTCCACTTGGTCTTGGATTTCTCTATTCAATTCGCACAAAAATCTGGCCATTGTAGCTTCATGATCCTCCTCAATGTTGGTCCGGATCATCCTGGTCTCCAATTCCTTGTGGTAATCCTCCACGCTCCTTGGACCCTGCTTCAAAGTTTGTAGACGCCTGTACATCTCACGATAATAATGGTTAGGCACAAACCGCTTCTTCATGACACACTTCATCTCTTCCCACGTCTCAATAGGCGACTCTCCACATCTCCTCCTAGTGGTCACTAATTGATCCCAACAGATTAATGCATAATCTACAAACTTAACCACTGCCAACCTCACTTTCTTAAGATCAGAATAGTGATGGCAATCGAATACAAAATCCACATGCTTCTCCCATTCCAGATACGCCTCCGGATCAGATTTTCCATGAAACGATGAAATTTTCATCTTAATACTACTGATGTTCCCATCCTCCTTACTACTCTCCGTATATTTTCCTCGCACCGCTTCTCGCCTATGTCTACCCCCATGTACTCTTCTCTCCTTATCCCAATTCTCGTCAAAATATTCCTCATCATCTTCAAAATCATTCCCCTTCCCCTTCCTATTTTTATTTTTCTTTCCACTACCACTAATTTCCTCCAACTTACTCATCCGCTCATGAAGAGGTTCTAACTCCGATCTCATCACCCTAGTAAATTGCCCCATCAACGCATCCATTTGAACCTTGGAAATTCCTTGGTTCACACTCTCACTAACATCTTTATTGGGATTCATTGTACCTGCAAGAAAATTGTTAGTAATAAACTTCCTCACACAAATTCTCACAGTTCATTCCAAACGAACCACTCAATCACTCTTATTTTTTTTTTTCACTCAAATTTATGGAGAGACTTTGCTTTGTAGAATAAAATTCAAACCTTCAAGTTTAAAACTTTTAGACACTCGAAAATTGACCCCCAAAAAAAATTGCACAAACACAAGTAGAGAATTTTATGGACAACTTAACTCTGACTCGCTTCAAGGATGAATAAAGACAAAGGAATTGGCCACAAGCTATTTTTCTTCACTTTTTTTTAAAATTTTTTCAGATTTTCGGCCCACTATTTTTTTTGACCGATTTTTCTTTTCTTTTTTTTTGAGTTTATAACTTGTAGCACAAGACACGAGATGTAACACCAAGAACTTTTAAAATTTGAATATCATGCCTAAAATTATTTTCAGTATTTATATTTTTAATTTCTTGAAGTTAATTGTTTAAGTTTCAGTTAAAGATAGCATTGCTTGACTTATTTGAATTAAATGCCTTGAATTGTTTAGTTAGTGAGTTTCTATCCCGGCAGGCGACGATGGTGGGCTTCGGTGGTATATTTTCAAGACTTTCGTTTTTAAGATTTTAAGTTAGAGGAAAAAGGGGATTTTGGCCAAAGATGTGAATTTTGAACTTTTAAGGGGTCAAAAAGCAATTTTATCATTTTCTTGGATTATTTCCTAAACTTTTAATAAAATAGGATTTTATTATATCCGGGCTAGTGTAATTTCAATTAAAATATTGAGAGTTGAAATTTTTAACTTAGAAGTTTTAAAGGTGCAAAAGTTTTGAGGTAAAGAGTTGTAATAGTGCTAGTAGCACTTTTACAAGTACAAAAGCAACTTTAAAACACTACACACAATACACTCTCATTTATTTCCCTCTAAAATACACATTTACAACACAATAGAAACCCTAACCCCCATTTTAAACACAAGAGCCGCCCCCTTCCCCTTGTTGGGTTTCTCTCATGGCCGCCCCTCTCTTCCACCTCTAGCCGCCGACGCCGCCGTCCACCGCCGCCTACCTCGCCGGAGAAGCTTCCCAAGGAGCTTAGCTTGAAGTTTCAGCTCCCCTTCCCTCTTTTATTTTGGTTTTTGGTTGATATTTGGTAGAGGCAAGTATAAATTGTTCTTGGGCTTTCATTCAAGCAATATCTATCCCCACCCTTAAGTTTCTTTTGCAAAATTTCTAAATGCATGATGTATATGTATGTAGGGTTCGGTTTTTGCATGATTTAGTGGAGGTAGGGCTGTTTTTTTTTAAGTATTGCATTTGAGTTGTGTTTATGTGATTAAATGATGAATTTAGAAGCTATGGCATGGATTTTTATGATTGGGTTTGCATAATTTCGAAAATTCAGAAGTGAGGTGCCCTAAATTTTGAAGTTTTGCATGTGTAAGGGCTGGAATTGAAATGATGTTGAGGCATTTAATTGATTTGCATGAGTCTTGATTGATTACCCAATATTTTGAGGCTTTTGATGCTTAAAATTTGAAGTTTTCGAAATGTGAGGTGAAAGTGTGGTTGGGTGTTGTCCAAGTGCTTGGAAAAAGTCCTAACTAAAGTTATTTGAGGTGTATTGATGTTTGGTATGGAGAAAAGTTGAGGAAAGAGGGTTATGGGGTTGAATTTTTGAGTTAGAGGTAAGTTGGGTGTTGTTGAGTGTGCAGTGCAGTACTGTTCACGGGGCAGGGCAGGTCTTGGCTGAGGTCTGGGCAGTGTTAGGTCTGTACCATAGTAAAGTTCATGATGTTGTGGTCGTGTCGGTATAAAATGGGCTTATTTCGGATAAGTTTGGACCAAGTTATGAGTCTTTTAAGTTGGAGGTGTAGGTGCAGATTTTTCTTTGTAAAAAAGGGGCTGTCCATTTTTTTTGTCTTGTCAATTAGCTCGTTTGATCATTTGATGTTACCACCTATTCCTAGGGGTAATTTGAAGTGTTTGTTAAGTGTCGGTTGAAGCGGGACGGGTTTTGGTTAAGGCATGACAAAGTTTAGGGTCTTACGGTTCTCTTGCTCGGGCTAAGTCAAGTTTGAGGGAAATTGTTGAGTGGAGTGTTTCTTTTGTCTTAAGGGCAGCCACTCATCCACCTTACACCCATATTTTTGAGTTGAGTCTCATGTCTTAAAGGTTGCTTATTCGTGTGCATATGACATGTTCTTGAGTTTCACAAAGTGAAAGGAAATTTTCTTGTTTTGCATGCTATAAAGAGGTGTGAGTCGAGTCTTAATGAATGAAAAAGAAAAGAAAGTAAATGTTTTTGAATGAAGTGATTTGTTTGTGACAAAGAGGGGTGTTGCTAGGCCGGGGGATGCCTCGGTCTACTCACCAAGAGGTTATAGAGGTTTAGGTAGGGAGCAAGAGACATCTTGTTTATCCTTGCCACAGAGGGGCAATGTGGGATCGGGAGTTATCTCGGTCTCCTTGCCACAGAGAGGTTAAGTTCGTTGGGAGAAATCTCGTCGTCTTGCCGGCATAGTGCACTGCAGCCATGATCATGATCGAAACAGAGGGTCACAAATCAAGGAAATGATTTCTATGAGGAAAAAGAAAAGGAAAAGAAAAGTTTTAAAGTTAAAGTTTCAATATTTCAGTTGACTCGTCTTACGTTGATGTCAGTCAGTCATGCATGAGGTTAAGTAAAGTATGAGGTTGATGTTAAGAAAGTTGAAAGTCTTTTTTAGCGTGAGTTCATCAGTGCATGTTTTCTATACCTTCTAGTTTCATGCATATTACAGTTAAAGTTGAGCTATTGCATCACGTATTTTAACCCTTGTTCTTACACTGTTTATACTTGTTGAGTCTTTAGACTCACTATGCTTGAATGTTTGCAGGTGAGGAGACTGTTGTTGAGATGGAGGGGCATGATCTACTGGGATGAGGCCATCGGCGGTGCAAGGCCCAGTGACCGTTGCTTCTTTATGTTTACGTTTTTCCGCACATTACTCTGTTATGTAATAATGAAGAGTTATTTGAGTACTTTCAGTATTTATAGCCAGGATGTGCATTCCCTGTGCTACAGTTGATGAATTTGTAGTATGTCTACACCTATGCATGTTTATGATTATTGCGAACTTTTAAATGCCTTAGTTTACTTTATGCTGTAACCGGGAGGTGGTTACTAGGATTGCATGTTTATGATTAGCGCACTTGAGTTTTTAAGTCAGTTTTTCTTTCCTTATTTGAATTGTTGACTGGGTTATGACGGCTTGTTTGCTTTGCAAACAAGTCATGGCAAAATTTTTTAAAAATCCGTAAATTTTCATTTAAATTATTTTTAGTCTAGTAGTTAGGGTCGTTTCAGTTGGTATCAGAGCACGGTCTTGGTTTGGGCTGAGCCTACTGCCGGTTGCTGAAACTCAGGGGATCTCGCCTCAAAGTCTGTAAGATTTAAGTTTAATGTCTCTATCTGTTTAAGTTTTGATGTATTAGTTTCTTGAGTTATTGAGAAATTTAAATTTGAAGTAAAAATATTTTCTAAGGCATGAAATTTGAATGTTGGATTTTCTCAATGCGTTTAGATGGCTCGTCGTCATGATCAGCGTGCAGTTACGCCTCCACCGCCGCCTCCTCCACGGCCGCCGCCTTTACCGCCGCCGCAGGTGGATGTAGGAGGACAGGTGCTAGCGGGATTGGCCCGCATTCTCGAGCGTCATGTGGATGCCCCTAGAGCTGGAGTGGGGACTGTTTATGAGCAGTTTTGGAAGATGAATCCAAAGGACTTCGCTGGCACCACTGATCCGTTGATAGCGGAGGGTTGGATCCGTTCTCTGGAGGTGATCTTTCGCTATATGCAGCTGGGAGATCCAGATAGAGTGAGGTGAGCTGTGTTTCTCCTCCAGGATGATGCCGCCCTCTGGTGGGAGGGAATGGAGAAGATTGTGGACCCAGCTACTCTACCTTGGACTGAGTTAAAGAAGCTGTTCTTTGAGAAGTATTTTACTGCTGATGTGAGAGCCCGTTTGAAGACGGAGTTTATGAGCTTGAGACCGGGAGATTTGTCGGTGGCACAGTTTGTGGTGAAGTTCGAGAGGGGCTGCCATTTTGTGCCTTTGATTGGAGATGACGAGAAGGAGAAGCTGGAGCACTTTCTTGTGGGGCTTCGACCCGCCATCCGTAGGGATGTACTTATGGCGGAGCCAGCTGATTATGCTTCAGCGCTGAGGCATGCCTTGAGGTACGAGCAGACACTGAGAGATATTAGCGCGGAGGCGCATGGCAAGAGGCCCTTCCCTCATCAGGGCCACTCTCAGCAGCAGCAGCATGGCAAGAAGCCGTATCATGGACCACCGAGACATCAGGGACAGCAGACACCACAGGGGCGTCAGGCCCAGAAACAGGCTCCTCCCAAGGCTGGGGAGAAGCCTATTTGCCAGGTTTGCCACCGCCCGCACTTTGGGAGATGTTTGAAGGACGCTGGAGTTTGCTTCAAGTGCAAGAAGCCAGGCCATATTTCTACCCATTGTCCAGAGCTGAGGAGGCCTGTGCAGGGCAGAGTGTTCGTGATGGAGGCCGAGCAGGCCGACCCAGACACTACTCTTCTCACAGGTAATATCTTAACTTTTGGGTTAGAGCAGTTAAAGATTTGTTGATGCATGCGACTCTTAAGTCTTTGCTTGTTTGAGGTTTTACTCTAGTAACTTGTTGCATGTCTTAGGACCTTTGACTGTTTAGCATGAATAGTATCTTGTTTGGGAATTGTTGAATTAGAATGAGCCTAAGTAGAACTCGTGGTTTTAACTTCAACCTTTTCGTCGTTGTAACTGCTGCTTTGCAGGTAGGATTGTTGTGGCAGGAGTAGCGACGAGAGCCTTATTAGACTCAGGGGCTACCAATTCCTTTATATCGGAGTCTTTTGCCCTTGAGAGGGGCATTCAGAGCGAGGAATTGGAGGTCGGATTCTCAGTTACTATCACCTCAGGGGAAGAGCTATCCACCAGGAGCTTGGTGAGAGATCTTTTATTGCTTTTGCAGGGTCAGTCAGTGGTAGCAGACCTCATAGTGCTACCTTTGCCAGAGTTTGACCTGATTCTTGGGATGGATTGGATGACGAAGAATGCGGTGATGATAGACTTCCAGCAGAGATCAGTGCTAGTCAGGCCTGAGTGCGAGGAACCGTTTTGGTTCGAGGCTGCTAAGAGCTTGAGGAAGACTCGAGTCATTTCTACCATGCAAGCTCAGAGGCTTGTACTTAGTGGGTGCGAGTCATTTCTAGCAAGTTTATCTTTGACAGAGCTGCCAGAGCGACCAGTTATTTCTGATGTGGCTGTCGTCAGGGAGTTTGAGGATGTGTTCCCTAGCGATGTTGTGGGAATTCCGCCCGATAGAGAAGTGGAGTTCTCTATAGATTTGATTCCCGGTACTGTGCCTATCTCCAAGGCACCGTACAGATTGGCTCCTACCGAAATGAAGGAGTTAAAAGAGCAGATTCAAGAGTTGCTTGACAAGGGATTCATATGCCCTAGTTTCTCCCCATGGGGCGCACCAGTTCTCTTCATTAAGAAGAAGGACGGTAGTCTAAGATTGTGCATAGACTACCGAGGTTTGAACGGAGTGACTGTGAAGAACAAGTACCCATTACCTAGGATCGAGGACCTCTTCGATCAATTGCAAGTTGCATCCGTCTTTTCGAAGATTGATCTTCGTTCAGGTTATCACCAGTTGAAGGTGAAGGAGTCAGATGTGTCGAAAACAGCTTTTAGGACTCGTTACGATCATTACGAGTTCCTTGTGATGCCGTTTGGGATGACGAACGCGCCCGCGGTTTTCATGGATCTTATGAACCGCGTGTTTCAGCCTTACTTGGACCGCTTTGTCATTGTTTTCATTGATGACATCCTCATTAATTCGAAGGATAGAGTGGAGCATGAACAGCATTTGAGGACCGTTCTTGAGGTGCTTCGAGAGCACAAGTTGTTGGCCAAGTTTGATAAGTGTGAATTCTGGTTGGAGAAAGTTGCTTTCTTGGGTCATATTATTTCTAAGAGCGGTGTGGAAGTAGACCCTTCAAAGGTTCAAGCAGTGAAGGAATGGTCTATACCGAGGAGCGCGTCTGAGATTCGTAGTTTTATTGGATTAGCCGGATATTACCGAAAATTTATCAAGGGTTTTTCCTCCATTGTTGTGCCTATGACAGCGTTGACTAAGAAGAACGCCAAGTTTTTTTGGAGTGCCGAGTGTCAAAAGTGCTTTGATACTTTGAAGGAAGCTCTTACGACAGCACTAGTGTTGACCATGCCATCCGGGCAAGGTGATTTTGTGGTGTATACTGATGCTTCCAAGTTGGGATTTTGAGCAGTTCTGATGCAGCGAGACAGAGTTATTGCCTATGCTTCTAGGCAATTGAAGGAGCACGAGAAGAACTACCCTACTCATGACTTAGAGTTGGCAGCGGTAGTGTTTGCTCTTAAGATTTGGAGACACTATCTTTACGGAGAGAAGAGTCAGATCTTCACGGACCACAAAAGCCTCAAGTACTTCTTCACCCAGAAGGAGTTGAATATGAGGCAGCGTAGGTGGTTAGAATTGGTGAAAGACTATGATTGCAATATTAGCTACCACCCTGGTAAAGCTAATGTGGTTGCAGATGCTTTGAGCAGGAAGACTGCAGTGATTACCTCCTTGTCAGTGTCTAGACCATTGCAGGTTGAGATTCAGAGGTATGGTCTAGAGTTTTATGCAAGTGGTAGAGCTCCCAGATTGTCTTCACTAAGTGTGCAGACTACACTTTTTGATCGTATCCATGCAGCGCAGTCAGTTGATGAGCAGATCAGGAAGTGGAGACAGAGAGACGAGGAGAAAGGCAGCGGTTTGTATGCTGTGGTAGATGGGATTGTGAGGTACAGAGGTAGATTTTGGGTTCTCGCAGGTGATTCTCTGCAAGTTACTATCATGGCAGAGGCACATACATCACCGTACTCAATCCACCCTGGTAGTATGAAGATGTATCGGGATCTTCAGCAGCTTTATTGGTGGCCAGGCATGAAAAGTGACATTGCCCGATTCGTGTCAGAATGCCTGACATGCCAGCAGGTCAAGGCGGAGCATCAGAGACCGGCCGGATTGCTTAAGCCTCTCCCTATTCCTGAGTGGAAATGGGAGAATATCACCATGGACTTTGTTGTGGGATTGCCGAAGACAGTGAGAGGTTCAAATGCTATTTGGGTTATTGTAGACCGTCTCACTAAGTCGGCTCACTTTTTACCGGTGAAGATGACTTTCACGATGACTCAGTTCGCGGAGTTGTATATCCGGGAAATAGTCAGACTACATGGTATTCCAGTCTCCATAGTGTCTGATAGAGATCCACGGTTTACTTCGTCTTTTTGGAAGAGTCTTCATTCCGCTATGGGTACGAAGCTACTTTTTAGCACCGCCTTCCACCCGCAGACTGATGGCCAGTCAGAGAGGGTGATTCAGATTTTGGAGGATCTTTTGAGGGCATGTGCTATTGATTTTCAAGGTAGTTGGGAGTCGAGACTACCACTAGTGGAATTTGCGTATAATAACAGTTTTCAGTCCACTATTGGCATGGCTCCCTACGAGGAACTTTATGGGAGGAAGTGTAGATCTCCAGTGTTGTGGGATGAGATAGGTGAGAGATCAGACTTTGGTCCGGAGATTGTTCAGTTGACCATCGAGGTAGTGGCTAAGATCCGTGATAGGATGAGGACTGCCCAGAGTAGGCAGAAGAGTTATGCTGATCACCGGAGGAGAGACTTGGAGTTCTCGGTGGGTGATCATGTATTCATCCGTGTAGCGCCGCTGAAGGGAGTTTTGAGGTTTGGGAAGAAAGGAAAGTTGGCACCGAGGTTTATAGGACCCTTCGAGATTTTGGATAGGGTAGGGGCACTGGCTTATAGAGTGGCCCTGCCGCCTAACCTTGATAAGATCCATAGTGTCTTCCATGTGTCGATGTTGAGGAAGTACATCTCGAACCCATCTCATGTGCTCAGTTTGGAACCGCTTCAACTATCTCCTCACCTGTCCTATGAGGAGACGCCCATCCGGATTTTGGATAGACAGGAGAGAAGACTCCGTAACAAGTCAATTCCAATGATCAAGGTGAGATGGCAGAACCATTCGGATGAAGAGGCCACTTGGGAAGCAGAAGCAGATTTCAGAGATCGCTATCCGGAGCTTTTTGGTGAGTTTTAATTTCGAGGATGAAATTCCTTATTAGGGAGGGAGGAATTGTAACACCAAGAACTTTTAAAATTTGAATATCATGCCTAAAATTATTTTTAGTATTTATATTTTTAATTTCTTGAAGTTAATTGTTTAAGTTTCAGTTAAAGATAGCATTGCTTGACTTATTTGAATTAAATGCCTTGAATTGTTTAGTTAGTGAGTTTTTATCCCAGCAGGCGATGATGGTGGGCTTCAGTGGTATATTTTCAAGACTTTCGTTTTTAAGATTTTAAGTTAGAGGAAAAAGGGGATTTTGGCCAAAAATGTGAATTTTGAACTTTTAAGGGGTCAAAAAGCAATTTTATCATTTTCTTGGATTATTTCCTAAACTTTTCATAAAATAGGATTTTATTATATCCGGGCTAGTGTAATTTCAATTAAAATATTGAAAGTTGAAATTTTAAACTTAGAAGTTTTAAAGGTGCAAAAGTTTTGAGGTAAAGAGTTGTAATAGTGCTAGTAGCACTTTTACAAGTACAAAAGCAACTTTAAAACACTACACACAATACACTCTCATTTATTTCCCTCTAAAATACACATTTACAACACAATAGAAACCCTAGCCCCCATTTTAAACACAAGAGCCGCCCCCTTCCCCTTGTTGGGTTTCTCTCATGGCCGCCCCTCTCTTCCACCTCTAGCCGCCGACGCCGCCGTCCACCGCCGCCTACCTCGCCGGAGAAGCTTCCCAAGGAGCTTAGCTTGAAGTTTCAGCTCCCCTTCCCTCTTTTATTTCGGTTTTTGGTTGATATTTGGTAGAGGCAAGTATAAATTGTTCTTGGGCTTTCATTCAAGCAATATCTATCCCCACCCTTAAGTTTTTTTTGCAAAATTTCGAAATGCATGATGCATATGTATGTAGGGTTCGGTTTTTGCATGATTTAGTGGAGGTAGGGCTGTTTTTTTTAAGTATTGCATTTGAGTTGTGTTTATGGGATTAAATGATGAATTTAGAAGCTATGGCATGGATTTTTATGATTGGATTTGCATAATTTCGAAAATTCAGAAGTGAGGTGCCCTAAATTTTGAATTTTTGCATGTGTAAGGGCTGGAATTGAAATGATGTTGAGGCATTTAATTGATTTGCATGAGTCTTGATTGATTACCCAATATTTTGAGGCTTTTGATGCTTAAAATTTGAAGTTTTCGAAATGTGAGGTGAAAGTGTGGTTGGGTGTTGTCCAAGTGCTTGGGAAAAGTCCTAACTGATGTTATTTGAGGTGTATTGATGTTTGGTATGGAGAAAAGTTGAGGAAAGAGGGTTATGAGGTTGAATTTTTGAGTTAGAGGTAAGTTGGGTGTTGCTGAGTGTGCAGGACAGTACTGTTCACGGGGCAGGGCAGGTCTTGGCTGAGGTCTGGGCAGTGTTAGGGCTGTACCATAGTAAAGTTCATGATGTTGTGGTCGTGTCGGTATAAAATGGGCTTATTTCGGATAAGTTTGGACCAAGTTATGAGTCTTTTAAGTTGGAGGTGTAGGTGCAGATTTTTCTTTGTAAAAAGGGGCTGTCCAATTTTCTTGTCTTGTCAATTAGCTCGTTTGATCATTTGATGTTACCACCTATTCCTAGGGGTAATTTGAAGTGTTTGTTAAGTGTCGGTTCAAGCGGGACGGGTTTTGGTTAAGACATGACAAAGTTTAGGGTCTTACGGTTCTCTTGCTCGGGCTAAGTCAAGTTTGAGGGAAATTGTTGAGTGAAGTGTTTCTTTTGTCTTAGGGGCAGCCACTCATCCACCTTACACCCACATTTTTGAGTTGAGTCTCATGTCTTAAAGGTTGCCTATTCGTGTGCATATGACATGTTCTTGAGTTTCATAAAGTGAAAGGAAGTTTTCTTGTTTTGCATGCTATAAAGAGGTGTGAGTCGAGTCTTAATGAATGAAAAGGAAAAGAAAGTAAATGTTTTTGAATGAAGTGATTTTTTTGTGACAAAGATGGGTGTTGCTAGGCCGGGGGATGCCTCGGTCTACTCACCAAGAGGTTATAGAGGTTTAGGTAGGGAGCAAGAGACATCTTGTTTATCCTTGCCACAGAGGGGCAATGTGGGATCGGGAGTTATCTCGGTCTCCTTGCCACAGAGGGGTTAAGTTCGTCGGGAGAAATCTCGTCGTCTTGCCGGCATAGTGCACTGCAGCCATGATCATGATCAAAACAGAGGGTCACAAATCAAGGAACTGATTTCTATGAGGAAAAAGAAAAGGAAAAGAAAAGTTTAAAAGTTAAAGTTTCAATATTTCAGTTGACTCGTCTTACGTTGATGTCAGTCAGTCATGCATGAGGTTAAGTAAAGTATGAGGTTGATGTTAAGAAAGTTGAAAGTCTTTTTTATCGTGAGTTCATCAGTGCATGTTTTCTATACCTTCTAGTTTCATGCATATTACAGTTAAAGTTGAGCTATTGCATCACGTATTTTAACCCTTGTTATTACACTGTTTATACTTGTTGAGTCTTTTGACTCACTATGCTTGAATGTTTGCAGGTGAGGAGACTGTTGTTGAGATGGAGGGGCATGATCTACTGGGTTGAGGCCATCGGCGGTGCAAGGCCCAGTGACCGTTGCTTCTTATGTTTACGTTTTTCCGCACATTACTCTGTTATGTTATAATGAAGAGTTATTTGAGCACTTTCAGTATTTATAGCCAGGATGTGCATTCCCTGTGCTACAGTTGATGAATTTGTAGTATGTCTACACCTATGCATGTTTATGATTATTGCGAACTTTTAAATGCCTTAGTTTACTTTATGCTGTAATCGGGAGGTGGTTACTAGGATTGCATGTTTATGATTAGCGCACTTGAGTTTTTAAGTCAGTTTTTCTTTCCTTATTTGAATTGTTGACTGGGTTATGACGGCTTGTTTGCTTTGCAAACAAGTCATGGCAAAAATTTTTAAAAATCCGCAAATTTTCATTTAAATTATTTTTAGTCTAGTAGTTAGGGTCATTTCACGAGACTTGGGTAACAAGTTTGAAAGAAACGACACAGAAATTTGATAAAGAATAGACTCAGATGAAGAACAAAGGAAGAAGGACGAAGAACACGAAGAACAGAGATAGATGAAGATAGATACTTACTTGATTCAAATCCTTGGCTTTGATACCAAATGATATGAATCTTGATGTGTAAGATTAGCAAACACGATTACAATTTGAATCGCACCCTCTAACCAATAGGCAAAAGATCCAAAGTTTTGCCCAATCTTTGAAACAAGTAAAATTGATAGGATTTTGTATTTTCACCTTTAATCGACGGTACGATTAACAACAGAAACCACAACAATTGAAACCAAATAAAACCTTCAGATAACTTGTATCTGACAATCTTCAGTGAGAAACAATCGACAAACACTTCCAAGTAATTAAACTGAGAAAGTTTGATTTGAAAAGCCAAAGCAAAGCTTTGTATAAAATTCTAAAGAGAATTTCAATAATTTGTGTATAAACTGAATCTGAATTATTATTAATGAAATAAACAAAAAGTAATTATAGTTTACAGTCAAAAATAAAAGATAACACAAAATATAGCCTAAAGATATCAAAGATATCATCTAGAAAGTTTTTTAGTATTATTAAAACTCTCAAAAATAGGAAAATAAAATCAAAATATCAAAATCACAAGCACACACACAACACGCCAAAGTATGTGTAAATTCCCAGAAAATCCCGCTCGCTCGAGCGATGGTGCATGCTCGCTCGAGCAAGGAAGTCTCTGCCTCGCACTCGCCTCTGCTCTCGCTCGAGCGGATGTGGGGGCTCGCTCGAGCGAGAAACTCTCTGCCCAAAAACTTTAAATGCGCTCGCTCGAGCAAGACGTGGCTTCGCTCGAGCGAGACCTCTTCTGCCTCAATGCTATTTTCTTCACTCTTTTTGACTTCCAACACTTCAAGAACACATAGATAACTTCCAAATTGATCTTCAAGTGCTCCAATGCCATATTTATAATTTAACATCAACATTTGAAGTGCCTTCTTGAATTTATTAGCTCGACTCCTCGTAATCGGTCCGCATGGCAACTCCAATGGATCTCGAACTCCCTTGTCACTCGATCCACATGTGAGCTATCCATGATCGCATCACCTTGTTATATTGTCTGACAACGGGAGATTCAATGTTGACTGGGACTGACATTACTGTGGTTCGGACGAGTGTGTGGATGTACCCAACAGAGTTAACCCCGATGGTACTACATACTCATTGGCGCCCAAACTGATCAGATATTGAGATAACTAGTACCCCGTCATATTCATGCATCATAGTAGGTTTGTAAACTCGTGCTTATTGTTTTAAGCGTATTCGCTCATGTCCATGTTGTATTTGTTGGAAACCCCATTCGACGGGGCAGGTTGCAGGTGGACCAAGAGCGAGACCCTAGTAAATCTGATTAAGTTTTCTGATTATCATATTGCATGCTTAAGACTTTGGTTAGTAGGTGATCCGGGTAGGGTCACTACATTTATGGTATCAGAGCATGCATTAATATCTTTGGGACATAGTTGAGATTGGTGATATTGTTAGTGTAGTGACCCTTACCCGGATCACCTACTAAACAGAACTTATGCATGCAATTAACTTAATTAAACAGATATCAGAATAAAACTGCGGAATCCAATAACATTATACAATCCCAAGTAAAGGAATCTGTAATTATCCAATAATATACAACCAAATCGAATAGCTGTATAACCCAAACAATAGTAATAAAACCTAGACGAAGCTCCAGCTGGCCAACCACTGACTAGCCCCTCCTGGATCCACCCTCCTCGTCCAATCGCAAACCTGCCCCATGGAATAGGATGTCCAGAAAATACAGAGTACGAGACGTGAGCATAAAACGCTCAGTGCGAGAGTATGAGTATACATGCATGCAAAGTGAACTCCCTATAGACTCGAGGTCAAGGATCAGATAACAGAGACAGACCGGGCCCTGGTATGTAGCACGCTGTGCCGTCGCTTCAGGAGGTGGCTCCCATACCGAGATAATCGTGGATACGCCGAACCCAAATCGATGGAAGTCCATCCACTAACAGGATAGGGTACAACCCTACTACAGACATCTCGAAGGAGATACAGCAAGATGCAAATGAATGCAGCATAATATCATGGCATATAAATCATGCAGTCATATAATACATGCATACTCAGTCAGGATATCTCGAACAGTACTTTCGTACCTCAAAACAGTGAAAGCTCTACCAACTCTAGGTCCACGCCTATAGTCTGCTCTACACTGCCAGATGATACTACTATCATTAAAGTGCTCTAAAAGCCTTAACTAAGCTATTGCATACTCCTAAATATTTATAGGGAGCAAAGCTATACCTTCGTCCGTCGTTAGCCCTTTGATGTCGATGCCTCCAGAACTTGGGCACGACTCCGCTACGACTACCGAACGCCTCTCCGACCTCCGGACCAAGCCTAAGAAGACTAGAACAGCTCCAAAAGGACTAGAAAGGAAAGGAGAACTCGGAATTGGCAAAAGAAAGTGAAGTCTCGGCCTTCTATTTATAGACAACGATCGGAACTTCCGATCCTTGATCGGAACGTCCGAACCTCGATCGGAACGTCCGATCCTGTCATCGGAGCTTCCGAAGATCCTGATCTGCCACGTGTCAAAATATCACTTGATGACTCCGGATAGGGGTGATCGGAGCTTCCGGTCCTGATCGGAGCTTCCGATCCAACCACACGTCATCCTGACGTAATAACATCGGTGCCTCCGATCGCTTATCGGAGCTTCCGATCCTGTTCGGAGCTTCCGATCGTGCCTTCGGAGCTTCCGATCCGTCCGATACCTAATTCAATTAATTAACATTAATCCTTTAATTACTCAATTAGGGCACGGGCTACTACATTCTCCCCCACTTAAGATATTTCGTCCTCGAAATCAGATCTTAAGTACTGAATGCAAATACAGAAATCAGAAACATTCTTTATTCAAATCAAACGTTTACAGAGTTTGCAAATGAATACAACTTAAAGAATGAAATCAAAACAACTCAGGATGGTCTTTACGCATCCTGTCCTTAAGCTCCCACGTAGCTTCCTCAGTGCCTCGGCGCTGCCACTGCACTAAAACCAAAGGAATGACTTTGTTCCGTAAAATCTTATCCTTATAATCAAGGATGCGAAGAGGTTTCTCAACATAAGTCAAATCCTTGTCTACCCGAACCTCAGATCGCTGCAGAATATGAGATTCATCCGCCACATACCGTCGCAACAGAGATACGTGGAACACGTCGTGAATGCTGGATAGATGCGATGGCAAAGCTAGTCGATAAGCCAAATTGCCAATGCTCTCTAAGATCTCAAACGGACCGATAAATCTGGGAGACAACTTGCCCTTAAGGCCAAATCTGAGAATCTTGCGGAAAGGTGACACTCTCAGAAACACTTTCTCCCCGACCTCGAACTGCAAAGGCCTACGCTTGATATTAGCATAACTGGCCTGACGATCCTGTGCAGTCTTAATCCGTTTCTTGATCTGATCAACAATGTCTATCGCCTGCTGGATAAACTCTGGTCCTTCAGCCTGTCTCTCCCCCACTTCTTCCCAGAAGAGTGGAGTACGACAATGTCGCCCATACAACGCTTCAAAAGGTGCCATCCCAATACTAGTGTGATAGCTGTTGTTGTAAGCGAACTCGATCAACGGCAAATGATCCTGCCAAGCTGAACCAAAATCCATGACGCACGCTCTAAGAATATCTTCTAACGTACGGATAGTGCGCTCTGACTGACCATCAGTCTCCGGATGATAGGCTGTACTCAAACTGAGAGTAGTACCCATCGCACGCTGAACACTCCCCCAGAATCTAGAAGTAAACCTGGGGTCCCGATCGCTGACAATGCTCACAGGCACTCCATGAAGTCGGACGATCTCCTGAATGTACATCCGTGCCATGCGATCCACAGAGTACTCTCGGCTATAGGAAATGAAATGCGCTGACTTGGTGAGTCGGTCCACCACCACCCAGATAGCATCACAGTTCCTCGGGGATACCGGCAAATGGGTCACAAAGTCCATAGTGATAAACTCCCATTTCCATTCAGGAATAGGCAGACTGTGAAGCAATCCTCCAGGTCGTCGGTGCTCTGCCTTGACCTGTTGACACACCAAACATCTCGAAACAAACTAATAAACACTGTGTTTCATTCCCTTCCACCAGAAACGAGTACGTAGATCCTTGTACATCTTGTTGCTCCCAGGATGAATACTCAACTTAGTGCGATGTGCCTGAGATAAAATCTCCTCTCGCAACTCTTCATCCTGTGGAATCACAAGCCTACCAGACAAACACAGAAAGCCATCTGACTGATAATGAAATCCAGATGAGCTACCCTCGTTAGCTAGACGAGCTAAACGCTGGGTCTTTGAATCAGACATCTGAGCATCTCGGATCCGCGAGTACAAGGCTGGCTCAGATAATATCGCAAACATCTGGATACTCTGCATACCTTTCTTATGCTTGAAGGTAAAACCTGAAGTACAACAGTCACTGATCGCACTAGACATCGAACAAGTCTGAAGTGCGGATAGTCGCACCTTGCGACTCAAAGCATCAGCGGTGAGATTAGCAGCTCCCGGATGGTACTTAATCTCGCAATCATAGTCCTTAAGCAAGTCCATCCAACGTCTCTGTCTCATGTTCAATTCTGCCTGAGTGAACAAATACTTGAGACTCTTATGGTCGGTGAAGATCTCAAATTTCTCGCCATAAAGATAATGACGCCAGATCTTCAAAGCGAACACAATGGCTGCCAATTCCAAATCATGAACTGGGTAGTTGTCCTCGTGAAGCTTCAGCTGTCTAGAAGCGTATGCGATCACATGCCCATTCTGAGTCAGGACACAACCTAACCCCTGAAGAGAAGCATCCGTGTAAACTACATACCCTCCAGATCCTGACGGTAATGCTAACACCGGCGCAGAAGTCAACCGCCGTCGAAGCTCACGGAAATTCTCCTCACACTCGGAGGACCACTCAAAATCCACACCCTTGCGGGTAAGCTGTGTCAACGGTCGAGCTAACTGAGAGAAGTTCAGAATGAAGCGACGATAATACCCTGTTAGACCCAGAAAACTACGGATCTCAGCAACTGTCGTCGGACGCGACCAATTAAGTACCGCTTTGATCTTGCTTGGATCAACAGAAATCCCCTCCCTGGATATGATATGGCCAAGAAAAACCACTCTATCCATCCAGAACTCACACTTGCTCAGCTTGGCGTACAATTGCTCATCTCGAAGAGTCTGTAGTACCAACCGCAAGTGAGAAACATGCTCTTCCGTATTACGCGAATAAACCAGGATGTCGTCAATGAAGACCACGACAAACTTGTCCAAATACTCCCTGAAGACACGGTTCATTAGATCCATGAATATAGCCGGCGCATTAGTCAAACCAAATGGCATCACTAGGAACTCGTAATGCCCATAGCGAGTACGGAATGCAGTCTTGGCTACGTCCTGATCACGGACTCTCAACTGATGATATCCAGATCTCAAGTCAATCTTGGAGTAAATTGATGTGCCCTGCAGCTGGTCAAACAAGTCATCAACACGAGGCAACGGATACTTGTTCTTCACAGTCACTCGATTCAGCTGCCGATAGTCAATGCACAGCCGCATCGACCCATCCTTCTTCTTCACGCAGAGAACAGGAGCTCCACAAGGAGATACACTAGGACGAATGTACCCCTTGTCCAAAAGATCCTGTAGCTGATTCTTTAACTCACGCATCTCTGACGGAGCCAGACGATACGGTGCTCTAGAAATAGGCGAAGTACCCTGCATCAACTGTAGTGACCCTGCATGGAATCACCTACTAACTGGCAACTAATAGCATGCATTAAACTTAAATACAGCAAAATACTTAACAGAGTAAAAACGTGCGGAAACATAATCCATAATTTACATATCAGCTTTGTAATATAATCCAGGCTTAAATCTGTAGTGATACAACCATATCAAAATTCTTAAAAGTAAACATTATACAGCTAATAAATCGTGCTGTATAAAAACTTTCAAAGCTCCTGCTCCCTAGTCCTGCCTTGAACTACCAGCTCCGTCCATCCTGCGACCTGCCCCATGGAATAGGGTGTCCAAGATAACAACTAGGACATGAGCGCTATGCCCAGTACATAAACATGAGTAAACATATATATATAATGCATGCAACATGAAGACTGGTACAGGGTCATCTGAAAAGTCATGCTCAGAACCGGCGCCACATGAGTGCTGCCACCGCACGGATCAACCTCTGGGTGCAACCACACTCGTCTAGTACACCAGAGTAGACAGACATAAATGCCCCCGCCGTCGCGGTACTCTCAGTGACAGACTATCGAGTATAGAGCTGAGCGGCTCTATAGTCAGGTATAACAAGGTATAGGCTCAACGTGTATATGCACATGATATATGAATATAGAAAACAGTAAATCATATCTCATGCCATATAATAATGCCAAATAAATGCAACATATAAACATGTATACTCGCTGGCAATCTCAGTCAATGTGTACGTACCTCTAGGCTAGTTCAAGTATAATAGATCCTAGGTTCCAAGCCTATATTCAAAAGTTCACCGTATCACTACATAAATTCTATAAGTCTTAACTAAGCTAATAAGTACTCCCAAAACTTAAATAGATTCCCAGACCATACCTTCGTCCGTAGTTAGCCCTTTGGAGTCGCTAGTCCTAAATGACTATAACCTCACCGTGGTTATTTCAGAACCTCACTATTAACCGATAGGGCCCTCAAGTGTATATCTCACACTATATAACTGAAGAAGGAAACGCGGGAATTCGTATTTCAAAACTAAAGCAAATGAGCCCTATTTATAGCCAAAATCTCGGCAACGATCGGAACCACCGATCTCGGGATCGGAGCTTCCGATTCCAGCTCATTCTGTGCATGTCCGACACGTCGGGATCGGAACCACCGTTCCGGGATCGGAACTTCCGATCGAACCCCCGATCAACACTTGTCAAAACTTACGGCTGAGTCATCGAGCATTGCTGGCTGGCTGAGATCGGAACCTCCGTTCCTGATCGGAACGTCCAATCCCCGTGCATCCGATCTGCTTCCGAAGTGGTCAGGATCGGAGCTTCCGAACTGGGATCGGAGCTTCCGATCTGGCCCAAAGTCAAAAGCCCAAATTCCTCTTCCGAAGTCCAATAACACTCCGAAATAGATCAATTACCAACCCTAAATCATGTTTAACATATTATTATCTTAAAATGGTATCTGGGTTACTACATTCTCCCTACCTTTAGATATTTCGTCCTCGAAATAACATCTAAAGATAAATCAAGATAACAATATGAAACATCAAACCATGTCTTATTACAACAACGGTAATTACATCTTATATGGTAATCAAAAATACAAAGCAAACAACTCAGGATATTCTGCTCGCATACGACTCTCAGTTTCCCAAGTTGCTTCTTCAACGCCTCGGCGCTGCCACTGTACCATCACAAGTGGTATAGTCTTGTTCCGAAGAACTTTCTCCTTCCTGTCTAGGATACAGATTGGTCGTTCAACAAAAGACAGATCTGGCTCTAGCTGAATATCAGTAGATTGAATCACATGAGATTCATCAGCTATGTACTGTCGAAGCAACGACACATGAAAAACATTGTGTATACTGGAAAGAGATGGCGGTAAAGCCAAACGATAAGCAACATCTCCGATCTTCTCCAGTATCTGGAAAGGCCCAATGTAACGAGGAGACAACTTGCCTTTCACACCAAATCTCATCACCTTCCTGAAAGGTGATACTCGCAGAAAAACATATTCACCAGGCTCAAACTGAAGTGGCCTGCGGTGAATATTCGCATAACTGGCTTGTCTATCTTGAGCAACTTTGATCCTATGCTTGATCAAATCTACCTTGTCTACAATCTGCTGCACCAATTCAGGACCCTCGACTTTCCGTTCCCCGACTTCATCCCAGAATAACGGAGTACGACACCGTCGACCATACAATGCCTCGAAAGGTGCCATATCAATACTACGATGATAACTGTTATTGTAGGCAAATTCAATCAAAGGTAACTGATCCTGCCAAGATAAGCCAAAATCCATGACAGAAGAACGTAGCATATCCTCCAGCGTACGAATAGTGCGCTCTGACTGCCCGTCAGTCTCCGGATGATACGCAGTGCTCAAACTCAGAGGGGTACCCAACGCTTCCTGAAAACTACCCCAAAAACGTGAGGTAAATCGCGGATCTCTATCACTGACAATGCTTACTGGAATCCCATGTAATCGCACTATCTCCTGGATGTATAAGCGTGCCATGCGATCATAAGAATACTCCCGGTTATAAGGAATGAAATGTGCTGATTTTGTCAAACGGTCAACAACGACCCAGATAGCATCACACTGACGTGAAGTCATAGGCAAGTGGGTGACAAAATCCATAGTCACGTGCTCCCACTTCCATTCGGGAATCTCAAGATTCTGCAGTAATCCACCTGGTCGTCGATGTTCAGCCTTGACCTGTTGACAAACCAAACATCTCGAAACAAATTGATACACACTTCGCTTCATCCCCTTCCACCAAAATCTAGTTCGCAAGTCCTTATACATTTTCATACTTCCAGGATGAACTGATAATCGACTCCTGTGAGCTTGAGATAGAATATCATTCCTGAGCTCCGCAACATTAGGTACAACCACTCTATTGGATAGGCACAATAAACCATCTGCCTGAAAATGGAATCCAGATGTATTAACTCCATTGGCTAGACGTGCCAATCGCTGAGTCTTAACATCAGATATCTGAGCATCTCTGATCCGAGAATACAATGCTGGCTCAGATAGAATAGTATACAAACGAATACCATTCCTCCCTTTCTTGTGCTTGAGCGTAAAACTCAATGAACAGCACTCTTGTATCATATGAGATATTTCATTAGTCTGAAGTGCAGACAGTCTCACCTGCCGACTCAAGGCATCAGCAGTAAGATTAGCAGAACCTGGATGATATTTGATTTCACAATCATAATCCTTCAGGAGATCCATCCAGCGTCTCTGTCGCATATTCAACTCTTCCTGAGTGAATAAATACTTCAAACTCTTGTGATCCGTAAATATCTCAAATTTCTCGCATAAAGATAATGTCTCCAAATCTTGAGCGCAAATACAATGGCGGCTAACTCGAGATCATGCACTGGATAATTACTCTCATGCAACTTCAACTGTCGAGAAGCATAGGCAATAACATGTCCATGCTGTGTCAAAACACATCCTAACCCCTGACCAGAGGCATCAGTATAGACAACATAACCTCCTGATCCAGAAGGTAGAGCTAGCACAGGTGCAGTAGTAAGACGTCTACGCAGCTCGTGAAATGACTCCTCACAATCCGAGGACCAAATGAAGGCAACATCTTTCCGTGTAAGCTGAGTCAAAGGCCTGACCAACTGTGAAAAATTCTCGATGAACCGACGGTAATATCCCGCTAGACCCAAGAAACTACGAATCTCAGCAACCGTCGTCGGTCGAGACCAGTTCAGCACTGCCTCTATCTTACTAGGATCAACAGATATCCCTTCATTAGAAATCACATGACCGAGAAATACTACCCGATCAAGCCAGAATTCACACTTGCTTAATTTCGCATATAGCTGCTTATCTCGTAACGTCTGTAGAAAAATCCTCAAATGCTGTGCATGCTCATCCTTGTCATGAGAATAAACAAGAATATCATCTATGAAGACGATGACAAATCTATCCAGATAATCTCGAAATACCTGATTCATTAGATTCATAAAGACTGCCGGTGCATTCGTCAAACCGAATGGCATCACCAGAAATTCATAATGCCCGTATCTGGTCCTGAAAGCAGTCGTAGATATATCTGAGTCTCGTACCCGCATCTGATGGTATCCAGATCTCAGATCTATCTTCGAATAAACAGAAGTACCCTGTAGTTGATCAAACAGATCATCAATCCGCGGTAAAGGATACTTATTCTTGATGGTGACACGATTCAACTGCCTGTAATCAATACATAATCGCATCGATCCATCTTTCTTCTTGACAAACAAAACAGGTGCTCCCCACGGAGAAACACTCGGACGAATATATCCCTTATCAAGCAGATCCTGTAACTGCTGTTTCAATTCCCTCATCTCTGACGGTGCCAGACAATAAGGTGCTCGGGATATAGGCGTAGTTCCTGGTACTAGATCAATACCAAATTCAACCTCTCGAACCGGAGGAAAACCAGGAATCTCATCATGGAATACGTCAGGAAACTCGCTGACAACCGGTAGCTGATCAATACCCATACTACTCATGGACATATCAATTGCATAGATGAGGTAGCCCTCCCCACCTGACTCCAAGACATGACATGCCTTCAGAGCCGAAACAAGTGGCATCGGAGGTCGCGCACCCTCACCATAAAAGTACCAGCTATTACCCTCAACGGGATGAAACTGTACCAGATGCTGATAACAATCCACAGTAGCGTGATACAAAGTCAGCATATCTATTTCCAAGATACAGTCAAAATCCGTCATCGCTAATATCATCAAATTAGCCGATAACACATTACCCTCAAACTCCAGAAGGCAACCCATCACTAGACGCTTAGTTACTACCTCCTGCTCCAACGGAGTAGATACAACTAAATCCATATCTAATGATACATAAGGTAATCTATGTCTCTTAACGAAGAGAATAGAAATAAAGGAATGCGATGCTCCCGTATCAATTAATACAAGTGCAGGAATACCACATAACAAGAAGTTACCTGCCAACATGCGATCGCTTCCCTCCGTAGCCTGCTCCTGAGACAGAGCAAACACCTGCCCTTGAGTCTGGGGACGATAACCAGAAGAACTCTGTGGTGCTGGCTACTGACGTGGAAAAGTAGAAGCCTGAGATCCAACCTGGGATCCCGATCCACTAGCAGAACCCATGCGCTGAGGACAATCTCTCTGCAGATGTCCCTGCTGACCGCAAATATAACAAGCACCAGTAGCTCTCCGACATGAAGCTGCAGGATGCTTCCCACCACAATGGCTACAAAACTCCTCCTTCTTCTTCTTCTTCCCAAAACGGAACATACCTCGTGAACCACGAGATCCAGATGAAGTAGTAGGAGTAGAAGAAGACGTAGGTCCGGATTGCACAACAGATTGAGCTCGAGGCTCAACAAATCCACTAGGCTGTGCTGGCATCATCAACTGTCCACGCCTGTTGCTGGTCTCCACAAGACGGCAACAGTTTACCAAAGTCTCATAAGATACCGGGTCATCACAGACGACAACCTGAGAGTAGATATCTTGGTTCAGGCCTTGCAGAAAGATATCATATTTCGACGCATCACTCTCATTGATATGAGGACTGAAAGGTAGCAGATCAAGAAATCGCTGTTGATACTGATCAATAGTCATTGATCCTTCCCTCAAAGTAAGCAACTCCATAGATCGTGCTTGGCGAACAACCGGAGGAAAATACAATTTCTGAAACTCCCGACAGAAATCCCCCCAAGTCACCTGTCCTCTTTCAGTACGTGCCTGAGCAACCTTGGCATCCCACCAAAAACGTGCTCTATCCTCTAGAACGAATTCTAGAACTTCCAGTTTCTGCTCCTCAGTACACTCAAAAGCTCGGAATGTGCTCTCAAGTTTAGACATCCAGCTTCTAGCTTGTTCAGGATTCTCGCCTCCCACTAAGGGTTTCGGTCCTACTTGCATAAACTTATTAATAGTATAGCGACGTCGACCCTCATGAGGACGATGTTGATCATCCTGATGATGATGGCGACGATGATGATGACCACCTCCCTGGCCAACACTACCGTGACTCTCGTCAGCCATATCCTGAAAAGAATTGCACATTAAAATCCCAAATGCGCAAGAATTACTCAAGACTAAACTAACTCCCAAGTACTAATCCCAAAATCTATGCATGCTCTGATACCAAAAATGTAGTGACCCTGCATGGAATCACCTACTAACTGGCAACTAATAGCATGCATTAAACTTAAATACAGCAAAATACTTAACAGAGTAAAAACGTGCGGAAACATAATCCATAATTTACATATCAGCTTAGTAATATAATCCAGGCTTAAATCTGTAGTGATACAACCATATCGAAATTCTTAAAAGTAAACATTATACAGCTAATAAATCGTGCTGTATAAAAACTTTCAAAGCTCCTGCTCCCTAGTCCTGCCTTGAACTACCAGCTCCGTCCATCCTGCGACCTGCCCCATGGAATAGGGTGTCCAAGATAACAACTAGGACGTGAGCGCTATGCCCAGTACATAAACATGAGTAAACATATATATATAATGCATGCAACATGAAGACTGGTACAGGGTCATCTGAAAAGTCATGCTCAGAACCGGCGCCACATGAGTGCTGCCACCGCACGGATCAACCTCTGGGTGCAACCACACTCGTCTAGTACACCAGAGTAGACAGACATAAATGCCCCCGCCGTCGCGGTACTCTCAGTGACAGACTATCGAGTATAGAGCTGAGCGGCTCTATAGTCAGGTATAACAAGGTATAGGCTCAACGTGTATATGCACATGATATATGAATATAGAAAACAGTAAATCATATCTCATGCCATATAATAATGCCAAATAAATGCAACATATAAACATGTATACTCGCTGGCAATCTCAGTCAATGTGTACGTACCTCTAGGCTAGTTCAAGTATAATAGATCCTAGGTTCCAAGCCTATATTCAAAAGTTCACCGTATCACTACATAAATTCTATAAGCCTTAACTAAGCTAATAAGTACTCCCAAAACTTAAATAGATTCCCGGACCATACCTTCGTCCGTAGTTAGCCCTTTGGAGTCGCTAGTCCTGAATGACTATAACCTCACCGTGGTTATTTCAGAACCTCACTATTAACCGATAGGGCCCTCAAGTGTATATCTCACACTATATAACTGAAGAAGGAAACACGGGAATTCGTATTTCAAAACTGAAGAAAATGAGCCCTATTTATAGCCAAAATCTCGGCAACGATCGGAACCACCGATCTCGGGATCGGAGCTTCCGATTCCAGCTCATTCTGTGCATGTCTGACACGTCGGGATCGGAACCACCGTTCCGGGATCGGAACTTTCGATCGAACCCCCGATCAACACTTGTCAAAACTTACGGCTGAGTCATCGAGCATTGCTGGCTGGCTGAGATCGGAACCTCCGTTCCTGATCGGAACGTCCGATCCCCGTGCATCCGATCTGCTTCCGAAGTGGTCAGGATCGGAGCTTCCAAACTGGGATCGGAGCTTCCGATCTGGCCCAAAGTCAAAAGCCCAAATTCCTCTTCCGAAGTCCAATAACACTCCGAAATAGATCAATTACCAACCCTAAATCATGTTTAACATATTATTATCTTAAAATGGTATCTGGGTTACTACATCAACTCTATGCCAAACTCGACTTCCCTAGCAGGAGGAATACCCGGAATCTCATCAGGAAACACATCTGGAAATTCATCCACAACAGGAATTCTCTCTATCCCAATACTCTCAGCGGACAAATCAACTGCATAGATAAGGAAGCCTTCCCCGCCAGACTCTAGAGCTCGACAGGCTCTCAAAGCGGATACCAAAGGCATCGGGGGTCGCGCTCCCTCACCATAGAAAAACCAACTCTCACTCCCTTCCGGATGAAAGCGTACTAATCTCTAATAGCAGTCCACTGAAGCTCGGTAGGTAGTCAGCACATGTATTCCCAGAATGCAATCAAAGTCGTCCATCGCCAGGACCATGAGATTCGCCAACAGAACGTTCCCTTCGAACTCTAAAGGGCAACCCATCACTAGACGCTTAGCCAAAGCAGATTGGCCCGTCGGAGTAGAAACAGACATCACTACGTCTAGTGCAATGCATGGTAACTTATGCCTCTTAACAAAACGTGCAGAAATGAAGGAATGAGATGCACCAGTGTCAATAAGTACAAGAGCAGGTATACCATAAAGCATAAATGTACCTGCGATGACTTTCTCATTCTCCTCCACAGCCTGATCATGTCTCAGGGCAAACACCTGGCCAGAAGCTCGTGGCCTCAAATGAGAACTCCCAGCAGACTGTCCCTGCGACCTCTGCTGTACGGTAGCCTGAGAACCCGATCCTGAACCAGAACCCGAACCACCTCCCCCAGACATTGGACAATCTCTCCGGATATGACCAGTCTCTCCACAATGGAAACAAGCTCCAGAAGCTCTACGGCACTTGTCGGATGGATGGTTCTTCCCACAGTGATCACACTTGTCCTTCTTACCATAACGGACAATACCTCCAGAACCAGAGGAAGAAGAAGATCCAGACTTCTTGAAAGTTTGGGCACGGGGACCCAAAGAACTAGCAGGCCTCGATTGAGGGAAAGACCTGTTCCGCCGAATGCTATCCTCCGCCTGGTGACAACGGCTCACCAAACCCTCGTAGGACATGTCGTCGCCAACCGCCACACGGTCATGGATCTCAGGGTTAAGGCCCTGAAGGAACAGATTATACTTCATCTCTGAGCTATCAGCAATCTCGGGGCAATAGGATAGCAGATCAAAGAACCTCTGCTGATACTCATCGATAGACATGGTTCCCTGTCGCAGACTCAGTAGCTCGCCTGCCTTCGACTGTCGGAGTGTAGGAGGAAAATACTGCTTTTGGAAAGCTATGCGAAACTCGGCCCAGGTGGCCACTCCTCTCGCCGCAACAAAAGGTGTAGAAGTAAACCTCCACCACCTGCGCGCACGCCCATCCAGAAGATAGCCAAGGGTCTCCACCTTCTGCTCATCGGTGCATTGGAAAGTCTGAAAAGTTGTCTCCATGCGGTCTAACCAGTTCTCCGCATCCTCCGGAGACTCACCTCCAACTAAGGGCTTGGGACCCATAGCTAAGAATCGACGCACAGTGAAACGCTCGTCGTCATGATGATGATGACGCCGTTCTCGACGAGGCTCCCGGTCGGCATCACCCCAACGCCCACCAACACTGCCATGAGAACTCTGGTCGTCACGATTTGACATCTACAAAAATACCTCAAGATGAGACTAAATCCCAAGAAATCTTTTGCATGCTCTGATACCATAAATGTAGTGACCCTTACCCGGATCACCTACTAAACAGAACTTATGCATGCAATTAACTTAATTAAACAGATATCAGAATAAAACTGCGGAATCCAATAACATTATACAATCCCAAGTAAAGGAATCTGTAATTATCCAATAATATACAACCAAATCGAATAGCTGTATAACCCAAACAATAGTAATAAAACCTAGACGAAGCTCCAGCTGGCCAACCACTGACTAGCCCCTCCTGGATCCACCCTCCTCGTCCAATCGCAAACCTGCCCCATGGAATAGGGTGTCCAGAAAATACAGAGTACGAGACGTGAGCATAAAACGCTCAGTGCGAGAGTATGATTATACATGCATGCAAAGTGAACTCCCTATAGACTCGAGGTCAAGGATCAGATAACAGAGACAGACCGGGCCCTGGTATGTAGCACGCTGTGCCGTCGCTTCAGGAGGTGGCTCCCATACCGAGATAATTGTGGATACGCCGGACCCAAATCGATGGAAGTCCATCCACTAACAGGATAGGGTACAACCCTACTACAGACATCTCGAAGGAGATACAGCAAGATGCAAATGAATGCAGCATAATATCATGGCATATAAATCATGCAGTCATATAATACATGCATACTCAGTCAGGATATCTCGAACAGTACTTTCGTACCTCAAAACAGTGAAAGCTCTAACAACTTTAGGTCCACGCCTATAGTCTGCTCTACACTGCCAGATGATACTACTATCATTAAAGTGCTCTAAAAGCCTTAACTAAGCTATTTCATACTCCTAAATATTTATAGGGAGCAAAGCTATACCTTCGTCCGTCGTTAGCCCTTTGATGTCGATGCCTCCAGAACTTGGGCACGACTCCGCTACGACTACCGAACGCCTCTCCGACCTCCGGACCAAGCCTAAGAAGACTAGAACAGCTCCAAAAGGACTAGAAAGGAAAGGAGAACTCGGAATTGGCAAAAGAAAGTGAAGTCTTGGCCTTCTATTTATAGACAACGATCGGAACTTCCGATCCTTGATCGGAACGTCCGAACCTCGATCGAAACGTCCGATCCTGTCATCGGAGCTTCCGAAGATCCTGATCTGCCACGTGTCAAAATATCACTTGATGACTCCGGATAGGGGTGATCGGAGCTTCCGGTCCTGATCGGAGCTTCCGATCCAACCACACGTCATCCTGACGTAATAACATCGGTGCCTCCGATCGCTTATCGGAGCTTCCGATCCTGTTCGGAGCTTCCGATCGTGCCTTCAGAGCTTCCGATCCGTCCGATACCTAATTCAATTAATTAGCATTAATCCTTTAATTACTCAATTAGGGCATGGGCTACTACAGTTAGGATTAACAATTGTGGTTTCTTGTAGATGACCTATAGTGACCCGCCCGGATCATCTGCTAACTAGCAATCTTAAGCATGCCATTAGCTTAATATAAAATTATCATCAGATAAATCAAGCTTAACAGATTTTACTGCGGAAACTTAAAAACCTACTAATTATAAGATATACCGGCAGAATACAAACGATATTACAAACCCAAGTATTTTCACCCAAAATATATACACATGAAACTGACTGTAGCAAATAAATTCTGGCATCTCCAGAGCCTGCAACTAACCCTGCTTTGATCCACCTGCTCTGTCCAGCCTGAGACCTACCTTGTAGAATGAGATGTCCAAGATAATACCAAGGACTTAAGCGTCTAACGTCCAATACGTAACTATGAGTATACAAAACTTACTATGATGCATGCAGCGTGAGATGAAGGGGGTGACTAGTCAACAACCAAGTCCTACTCAGACTAGGCACCAATTAGTATATAGAACCATCTGAGACTCCGTCCTCTGAGTAGCTCACACACTCGTCTATATCACCGTAGTATCAGTCTCCTCTCCGTAAGGTAAATCCCGGTGTCAGAAAGTATAATCAGGTTTAGGGATGAGCGATCCTACAAGAAAAACTATCTCGAAGGAGATACATCTCAACGTGTATGTGCACATGCAGTATGTATATAAAGTAGTAAACATATATCATGGCACATAAATGCAATACAAAAGCATACATAATTAGCTGAAAATCTCAGTCAGTACTTACGTACCTCTAATAGTAGATCAAGCCTAGCAGAGTCTAGGTTCCAATCCTACAGTCAAGTATTCATGGTATCACTAAACATGTTCTACATGCCTTAACTAAGATAACATATACTCCTATAATTTAAATAGAATTCTTAGACCATACCTTCGTCCGTCAGCTGGTTGATGTCGAAAACCTATATTCTACTCTCAACTGGATGTTATTACCAAATCACTTCACTTATATCGTCGGACCCTCAATTATAGACTGAATCAAAGAAGGGAAATTTGTGAATTATGGTCTAAAATCTTGTCTGAAGACCTCTATTTATAGATGGAGATCGGTAGTTCCAAACTGGGGTTCGGATCTTCCGATCTTTGCTTGCTTGCCACATTTACAAAGGCCAGAGTTTGGACGTTCCGATCGGGACTTCGGTGGTTACGATCTCTGCATCTAGTTTCATTGCTTATTCATCGTGCCATGTCATCGGATGCTCCGATCTGGCACTTGAGATGGTCCGAACTATGCCAAATGTTAGTTCATCTCGTGACCAGTCATGAAAACTTTGCTGACAGGGTTTGATAGTTCCGATCGTTATTTCGGACCTTCCGAACTCTACTATTATTTCCGAAGTTGACCATGTTGAATTCGCTGCTTCCGAAGCATATGCTGTTCGGATCTTTCAATCTCAATTCAGTTCTTCCGAACTACCCACAGTTCAATTTATAATTTTTTTTCTAATTGATATTGTTTAATCCCTTAGTTCTTGAGTTAGTAACCATTAATCAAGTTTACTATGTAAGTAATTAAAATAGGGTATGGGTTACTACATGACCAATTAAGAAGACGGTAATAGTTGGGTAGAAATGGGCGTTGGAATGATAATATCCTGAGATATCCTCGTAGTCACTATCATCGTCACCAGGATGATCGTCAGAGATTTGACTTATGTAGGTTCCGGCAGTTTGGACCATAGAGGATGATCGAGTATGAGACTCCGGATGTAGTAGAGGACTGGGAAAAATTCGTGGGACGCCGTTTTCCATCCTTCTTTGACCTGGGAAGGCACATCTAAAGATTCTTCACAAGTAGTTGGAGAGATTTTCATGAATATCGTGTCTCATCTATCAGATACTGGACCCCGCAATATTGGAAGGATCCGGTAGATTGGTAAGGTTTTGTAGATCTTTGGAGGAAGAAGTTCTTCCAGAAGTTGCATTGAAGCATAGTAGAGGTCTCCAACAACCTCACGTTCAAGATCAGATGATACCAAGATGATTACAACAGTTGATTTGTACAGGGTATCATAGACGGAATGTATGATTTCCGCATTTAGTCAGATTGTAAGTACTATAAAGGAACAATTTTGTTGTAACAAGTATTTCTGTTGTAAGAATTTGAATCATCTGTATTATTGATTCCACACACTTGATGTATCAGTTAATATTATCATTGCACATCTTTCGGTGTGATTTGATTTGGGGTTTAGTTGTTTTGTTTCTGTTACTTTAAGTTGTAACAAGATTTGTACAGAACCTCGATATGTGGTCGAGTATTTCAAGTTTTGAGATTTCCCAAAGTATAAATTCATTATTTTGTTGATTGGTATTCAACTACAGTGATTCTAAGAATATTGTATAATCGATTTAGAGTTATACATGCTTGATGAATAATTAGTTCTGGGCAGTTTTCCTAGACCAGTTGATTTAGAGACCTTGTAGTGCCAGGGATGAATAGTTACATCAGGGGCACAATTGTGTTTTCACCAAGTACTGTGGACTGTAAGGTTTTATGACTAGACGTAGAGTATGCGCGACCCTATGCCAAGTGTTGCTCGGGAAGCCTTTCGTTCTTTAGAGGGTGAACATGGAAGGCTACCTCAGTCTTGCGATTTTACAATAGTCACATAAGGGTATAGCTATAGCGATAAATGGACTCTCTTGAAATAGATGTAGTTTGGTATTAGATTTATTACCAAAGGAATTTAGTACCGTTATCTTCTGACTCCATCAGAGATATAGATTGTAATTTTCTGTTGTCAAAATAGTCTGGGAAAGGAGATTCCTCGACAAATGAAAGTTATGAACAGATGTGGTACACAATCGGTATTGAGATTAGAATAGATGGATTCTGTTGAATATATCTAGTTTGTTATTGGATTAGTACCAGTGGTTACTCGAAGTATTCTTCTGACATCGTCAGATATAAGTAAGGTGAAAACTTGGTATGAGACCTCCTTGATTCCAGTATTTTTTGATTAGGTGACTTCTTGTAGACCATGATGTTAAGAGGTGGAAACACTAAGATCAGAGTATGTTGATCCATGGTGTAAGATTTCAGCAGTAATCAGGAACCGAAGAGGGTTGCCTAAACTTGATTAATATTTCCAGGCTGAGCATGAGCCATAGTGGATTGATACCAGTAGATGATACCGATAAGTCTGGTAAGTATCGACTTGTAGTTCGGTACTAAGAGAATGTGGACCCTGAGATAATTGTATTAGTTCTGCAAGCCTGTCGTCCTTAGGGACTTAGCTAGAGGAAGGTACCTTAAAGGAATTTTTAGCTCTACATAGAATTTGACATACATAACTCCTTAGCTATTTGTGATTTATCAGAAATGTTTATATCGAGATTTTAGAATTTCTTCTGTTTGAGGAGATCAATTGAGATTCAACTATTTTTGGAATATAATTTCAAACCATAGATTACATTATTGTCTGAATCCGATAGAAATAAGAGGAACTGGTCAGTACTGTCAGAAATTTTTAGTCGACAGTTTGACTTTACCCAAACAATTGATGTGGTCAAGCAAGGACGTGTTTATGAGTATATCTGTTACATGGTTACAGAAAGTGGATCCAAGTGACAACTAGGGTAAGGAATATGAGTATATATGTTATGGTTATAGAAAGTGGATCCAAGTGACAACTAGGGTAAGTATTGCTTATCTGGAAAAGACAACTTGCTATAAGACTTGATATTGTACGTACCGAGCTTGGTACCATAGATCGTCAACCAAGTCTTCTGAGACTAGCTTGGATAGTTGTTAAAGGACTATTGTAGAACGTTAGTTTTAGAGGCTTGATCGAACATAAATAGTATTCAGAGATTTTCTGCATTCTCTTTGAGATTCAATCTTCAATTTTTGGTTGAACAAGTATATTTGTTCTAGAGGACTCTATCAAGATTGAGTGATTATTAAATAACGTTGTTCAACGTTAGTAGTTGAGACATATTGTAACGTCCGAAAAATCCATAAATCCACTCACGAGTATTAAAGATATTTTTAAATGAATTTTGAATGATTTTATTTTATTTATTTATGAATTAAAAGTTATGTTTAATTAAATATTTTTATGTGATAAATTAATGATTTAAAAGTTGTGTTTAAAAGATTCGTGCTATGTATATTACATGAGATTTTATGTTTTGAAGTTGATTTTTTAGGTGATAAAACTGTAACGTCCCAATTTCTCAATCGAAACGTTACTCAAACATACATACTTAAAATTTTGGGAAAATTAAAACTTTGCGGAAGCATTATCTTCTTTATTAAAAGAGCGTATAATAAGTGCACAAAAATAGAATAGCATCCAAAAATATTTGCCAAACATGGGCATCAACTTAAAAATTAAAACTTGTTTGCCTCTCATCAAATAAAAATGTTTAAAACATCTTCCATTCTAAAGCATTCACACTCATGCATTGCCCGTTGGACCGACCCCTGCTTTTTCTTCATGTCCACCCACGTAATCATCAATAAAAGCATCCACATCATCATTACCTGCACCATTCAAGTATAGTAAGTCAAAAGACTCAGCAAGAACATGCAGAAAAAAGATTTTCTAACTTTAAATTAGAAAACATTAACTTAAAATTTCATGCAATAAACATAACTTTGATAAAGCCATATCATAAAAATATTTGGGGTGATGAAGTATGAGTAGTCTGGCAACCGTCATAGTGAGCCATTCATAGATTCCTGTTGATCAACAAGTATATGGCATTACGCCCGTAAACTTTCATTCTTTGGATAGCCGCTTCGGAGCTCATCCCGAAGTGCATACCCCATATAACCATCCCGTGAGCCATGTTTGGATAGCCGCTCCGGAGCACATCCCGAAGTGCATACCCCATATAACCACCACAAGACGCATAAATCATCAAAATATTTTCCATGTATCACATCATTCATCTTATCATGTCTTTTCATAAACCTCGTAACATACTCATAAAGTTTCTCGTGACGCTACATGCTTAAGATTCTTCAAAACAATTCATGAGGGAATAGCTTTCATGAGAAAATCACATAATCATGCAATACATAACTTGACCGATCCACGTGAGGCATTCCGTCCATTTCGGAACTTGAAAACTTTAAAATTCTTCAAGAACATTCTTAAAAATAATTAAAATACCTTAAAATATCAAAATCATGATTTATAGGACTCAAAAACTCATAAAATGGGGTGGGAAATCGAGCCTGAGGCGCGGCCGCGCTGTCTTAACAGCGCGGGCACGCCCTCTTGGCGCGCCCACCGGCGCGGCCGCGCGTACAACCAACGCGGGCGCGCCGCCCGCTCGCAAAAGTGCGGGCGCTCGGCGCGGGCACACTGCTTCAGCAGTGCGGGCGCGCAGTCGCGATGTCTGATACCGAAAACTGATCTTTTCTGCACTATTTTAAAACCCACAATGCTTTGGGACATTTTCCATCAAAAATACCATTTAAAAACATCAAAATTTCAAAATAACCTGTACCAATACATCAAAAATTTCAAAGATTTTGAATCAAAAACCTTCATAACTAATTTTACCCAAAAATCTGATCTATTGCATTCAAATTTTTCAAAACTCAATAAACATGAACCAAACACATCAGGAATGCTTCACGTATCACAATCAAGCAACATACTCATAAAATTTTCAAGAAAACATTCATAGATCATCAATCAAACACCTAGTGTTTTATCTTGAAAATATCTATATTCTTAAATGGGTTTTTAAAAAAAACAGTAAAAGCTTGCCTGAATCGTCTGATTGAGATTAACCTGGACTGCGGAACGATCTAGCCTTAAGAAGTCGAAGAACCCTACCCTTGATGCAGCGTTTGAGTGAGAGAGATTTGAAAAAAAAGAGAACGTTCAAAATGAGAGTTCAGAATAAAATTCTGAACGCTTATTTCTTTTGTGACTAATGGGCTTCAACACGGCCCATTAGTTACACTTAAAATCCTTTAAAATTTTACCCTCCCATTTAATAAAAAAATACACTGCATCCCTTTAAACTTAATTTAAAATAAACAAATTTTCTTTACTCAAGCCAAGGTAAGGCTCGTCCCTACGATCCAAAATTAATACCAACCTGAAAACTTTAAAATCATACATGTCACATAACATTTCAGGCATTTAATTAAATCACATAATTCACATAACAATTAATTTATCTAAATAACATGCATTAATTCATATAATTCAATCAATTAATCGTGATTAAGCTAGTGGACTTTTCGGACCTTACAACTCTACCCTCTTTAAAAGAATTTCGTCATCGAAATTTGACTTACCAAATAGTTCAGGATAGCGTGCTCGCATATCGTGCTTGGTTTCCCATGTAGCTTCTTCAACCAACTGGTTGTGCCATAAGACTTTCACCATTGGAATCTCTTTGTTTCTCAACCTACGAACTTATCTGTCCAAGATTTGAACAGGCATCTCCTCGTAGGACAAGTCTGGTGTCCATTCCATTGGCTCATGGCGAATAACATGAGAAGAATTTTCCACATACTTTCTTAACATGGATATATGGAAGACATTGTGAATACCCTCCAAGTTTGGTGGTAGTGCCACTCGGTAAGCTCGAGCCCCAACTTTTTCTAGGATCTCAAAAGGTCCTATATATCTTGGACTCAATTTACCCTTTTTTCCAAATCTCATAACACCTTTCCATGGTGACACCTTTAAAAATACATAGTCACCTACTTCAAACTCCAAATCTCTACGTCGTTGGTCGGCGTAACTTTTCTGTCGACTTTGCGCTATCAACATTCTGTCTCTGATCTTGGCTATCACATCTACTGTTTGGGTCACTATTTCCGGCCGCAAAACAGCTCTCTCTCCAACTTCATCCCAGTGTAGGGGAGTTCTACACCTTCTCCCATACAACGCCTCATAAGGAGTCATGCCAATAGTTGCTTGATAACTATTGTTGTAAGTAAACTCCATTAAAGGCAATTTCGATTCCCAATTACCTCCAAAGTCGATCATACAAGCTCTCAACATGTCTTCGAGTATTTGGATCACTCGTTCTGACTGACCATCTATCTGAGGGTGGAAAGCTATACTGAAAGCTAGCTTTGTTCCCAATCCTCTATGTAAACTTCCCCAAAAGTTTGAAGTGAACTTAGGATCTCTGTCAGATACTATCCTTGCCGGTACTCCATGCAATTTGACAATTTCTCGAATGTACAACTCTACATACTGATTCATGGAGAAGTTATTCATGACTGGAATAAAATTAGCTGAATTAGTTAACCTATCAACTACCACCCAAATCGAGTTCATCCTTCGCGGTGAAACTGGCAATCCTACCATGAAATCCATAGTGACATCTTCCCACTTCCATGTGGGTATTGGCAATGGTTTCAGGAGTCCTGCCGGTCTTTGATGCTCGATCTTCACTTGTTGAAAAGTCAAACATTCATTCACAAATTTTACAATATCCCTCTTCATACATGGCCACCAATATAAGGATTGCAGATCCTTATACATTTTCGTACTTCTTGGATGAATGGAATACATAACAGTATGGGCTTCAGCCATCACTTCAACTCTCAGTGAGTCTACTGCTGGCACCCACATTCTACCTCGGTGATGAACAATTCCATCTTTGACAGTGTACAATGTACCACCCTTGGCTTTATCTCTGTTCCTCCACAACGTCAACTGTTCATCAGAAGCTTGGCCTGCTCGAATTCTCTCAAGCAAACTAGGTACTACTGTTAAGGCTGCTAGAGTGCATACCTCCATTGGTTCGAATACCTCCAAAATCATCCGTTCAAATTCAGCAATCAACTCCTTCTAGCTGGACTGTCAATTGGTTCAATGTCGCAGACTTGCGACTCAAGGCATCTGCTACAACATTAGCCTTACCAGGATGATAGCTAATGTCACAGTCGTAGTCCTTCACCAATTCCAGCCATCTTCCTTGCCTCATGTTTAACTCCTTCTGAGTGAAGAAATATTTTAGGCTTTTGTGATCAGTGAAAATCTGACACCTTTTGCCGTACAAGTAGTGTCTCCATAGATTCAAAGCAAAAACAACTGCCGCCAACTCAAGATCATGAGTCGGGTAGTTCCTCTCATGGATCTTCAGCCGTCGAGATGCATATGCTATTACTTTATCATCCTGCATCAAAACAGCTCCTAATCCACTCTTAGAAGCATCAGTATAAACCACAAAACGACCCGTGCCTTTGAGAATTGCTAGCACTGGTGCTGACATCAATCTTTCCTTCAATTCTGCAAAGCTCTTCTCACATTGTTCTGACCACACAAACTTCACACCTTTTCGAGTTAAGGAAGTCAGTGGTAGAGCTATCTTGGAGAAGTCTTGAATAAATCTCCTGTAGTAGCCTGCTAAACCCAAGAAGCTCCGTATTTTTGTAGCATTTTTCGGGGCAGCCCAATTACGAACCGCTTCCACCTTTGACGGATCCACCTCAATTCCCTTAGCTGAAACTATATGACCCAAAAATGAAATCTGCTCCAGCAAAAATTCACACTTACTGAACTTAGCATACAGTTGATTTCTTTCAAAATATGCAACACTGTAGTCAAGTGCTGACGATGTTCCTCCAAACTACGAGAATAGATCAATATGTCATCTATAAAGACTATGACAAACTGATCCAAGAAAGGTTGAAACACCTTGTTCATCAAATCCATGAACACAACTGGTGCATTGGTAAACCCAAACGGCATTACCAAGAACTCGTATTGGCCATAGCGAGTCCTGAATGCTGTCTTCTGCACATCTACATCCTTCACCTTCAGCTGATGGTAGCCTGATCGTAGATCGATTTTTGACAACACCTATGCCCCTTGCAATTGGTCATCTATTCTGGGCAAAAGATATTTGTTCTTCACCGTAACTCGATTCAACTCTCTATAATCAATGCACAGCCTCATTGACCCATCTTTCTTCTTAACAAACAACACCGGTGCACCCCATGGTGATACACTCGGTCTGATGAACCCCTTATCCAGCAACTCTTGAAATTGATCTTTCAGCTCTTTCATCTCAGTCGGTGCTAATCTGTACGGTGCCTTAGAAGCTGGCTTAGTTCCATGCATCAATTCTATCCCAAATTCGACTTCCCTGACTGGAGGCAATCCCGCAACATCATTGGAAAAAACTTCTGGAAAGTTCTTACTACCTCCACTTCCACGAGTTTCGGTCGCTGCACTTCCGACCCGCTAGTTAGACTTGCAAGAAATCCTGTACACCCATTACTCAATAACTGTCAAGCTGTTCCTGCATAGATCATACCTGGTGAGCTCCTCTTAGATGTAGTGCGATACACAAATGGTTTTCCGTTCTGATCTTTCAAAGAGACAGTTCTCCGTTTGCAGTCAATAATAGCCTCATGTTGAGCCAACCAGTCCATCCCAAAAATTGCATCGAAATCCACCATCTTCAAAACGATAAAATCTGCACACAACACTAGATTCTGCATCTGAACCTTGCAATTTCTTACCACACTACTACTTTTCAGTTCTTCTACTGGGGTAATGACACACAAAATTCCGAAATAGATTCTTCCGGCAAGACCCTCAATTTCATCATAAAACTAACAGACATAAAAGAGTGCGTAGCTCTTGTATCTATCAACATGAAAGCAGGTAAATCAGCAATACGGATCATACCTATGACAATTGCAGAATCTGGGTCAACCTGATTGTGAGTCATAGAAAACACTCTTCCCTTGATTGGATCCTTGGATTGCGGGCAATCCTTGGCGAAATGCCCTGGCTTCTTGCAAAGAAAGAAAATATTGGTCCCAAGCATGCATTGACCTGAGTGTGACTTCCCACACTTCTGACAGATAGGTGCATTCGCCGGCCTTGGAGCATTAGCGTTCGGCTGATTATTGTTCGGTCCTCCCGCTTGTGCTTGGATTAAATGTTGGATCTGTTCCCCTTGGGCTCTACTCTGCTCTTGCAACAGAGTCACCAACCTAGCCAAAAACTGGTTATTCTGATTGTCCTCATTGTTTGGATTCCTACGGTTAGCCATGATTCTGATGTCCATACAGTCCACATGCTTAATTACATTATTTAAACATAACATCATAAACAACATGCATAATTTATTAATCATAATTACTATCATGCATCTTAAACAATCCATAACATAAAACTTACAGAAATGAAGACGAAGCATAGGGTCATGGCGAGAATGCATGCGTGCAAACAATCCCAGAGCGAACTGCTCTGATACCAAGCTGTAACGTCCCAAGTTCTCAATCGAAACGTTACTCAAACATACATACTTAAAATTTTGGGAAAAATAAAAACTTTGCGGAAGAATCATCTTCTTTATTAAAAGAGCGTATAATACGTGCACAAAAATAGAATAACATCCAAAAATATTTGCCAAACATGGCCATCAACTTAAAAATTAAAACTTGTTTGCCTCTCATCAAATAAAAATGTTTAAAACATCTTCCATTCTAAAGCATTCACACTCATGCATTGCCCGTTGGACCGACCCCTCCTTCTTCTTCATGTCCGCCCACATAACCATCAATAAAAACATCCACATCATCGTTACCTGCACCATTCAAGTATAGTGAGTCGAAAGACTCAGCAAGAACATGCAGAAAAAATATTTTCTAACTTTAAAAGAGAAAACATTAACTTAAACTTTAATGCAATAAACATAACTTTGATAAAGCCATATCATAAAAATATTTGGGGTGATGAAGTATGAGTAGCGTGGCAACCGTCATAGTGAGCCATTCATAGATTCCTGTTGATCAACAAGCATATGTCATTACGCCCGTAAACTTTCATTCTTTGGATAGCCGCTTCGGAGCTCATCCCGAAGTGCATACCCCATATAACCATCCCATGAGCCATGTTTGGATAGCCACTCCGGAGCTCATCCCGAAGTGCATACCCCATATAATCACCACAAGACGCATAAATCATCAAAATATTTTCCATGTATCACATCATTCATCTTATCATGTCTTTTCATAAACCTCGTAACATACTCATAAAGTTTCTCGTGATGCTACATGCTTAAGATTCTTCAAAATAATTCATGAGGGAATAGATTTCATGAGAAAATCACATAATCATGCAATACATAACTTGACCGATCCACGTGAGGCATTTCGTCCGTTTCGGACCTTGAAAAATTTAAAATTCTTCATGAACATTCTTAAAAATAATTAAAATACCTTAAAATATCAAAATCATGATTTATAGGACTCAAAAACTCATAAAATGGGGTGGGAAAATCGAGCCTGAGGCGCGGCCGCGCTGTATTAAAAGCGCGGGTGCGCTCTCTTGGCGCTGCCACCGGCGCGGCCGCACGCACAACCAGCGCGGGCGCGCCGCCCGCTTGCAAAAGTGCGGGCGCACTGCTTCAGCAGCGCGGGCGCGCCGTCGCGAACTCTGATTCCGAAAACTGAACTTTTTTGTACTATTTCAAAACCCACAATGCTTTGGGACGTTTTCCATCAAAAATACCATTCAACAACATCAAAATTTCAAAATAACCTGTACCAATACATCAAACATTTCAAAGATTTTGAATCAAAAACCTTCATAACTACTTTTACCCAAAAATCTGATCTATTGAATTCAAATCTTTCAAAACTCAATAAACATGAACCGAACACATCAGGAATGCTTCACGTATCACAATCAAGCAACATAATCATATAATTTTCAAGAAAACATTCATAGATCATCAATCAAACACCTAGGGTTTTATCTTGAAAATATCTATATTCTTGAATGAGTTTTTTTATTAAAAAAAACAGTAAAAGCTTGCCTGAATCGTCTGATTGGGATAAACCTGGACTGCGAAACGATCTAGCCTTGAGAAGTCGAAGAACCCTACCCTTGATGCAGCGTTTGAGTGAGAGAGATTTGAAAGAAAAAGAGAACGTTCAAAATGAGAGTTCAGAATAAAATTTTGAACGCTTATTTCTTTTGTGACTAATGGGCTTCAACACGGCCCATTAGTTACACTTAAAATCCTTTAAAATTTTACCCTCCCATTTAATAAAAAAAATACACTGCATCCCTTTAAACTTAATTTAAAATAAAAAAATTTTCTTTACTCAAGCCAAGGCTAGGCTCGTCCCTACGACCCAAAATTAATACCAACCTGAAAACTTTAAAATCATACATATCACATAACATTTAAGGCATTTAATTAAATCATATAATTAAACCTAATCAATTAATCGTGATTAAGCTAGTGGACTTTTCGGACCTTACAAAAAATATGTTTAAATGTTGTGTTAAATGATTTAATTTTATGTAAATGTCCTGGTGTTTAATGGTTGCAAGTTAGTTTTAATGTGTTTCAAGAATGAGTTTAATCCCCGTGACGAAGGAATCGAGACTAGCCTACGAACGAGTTTCATGGATTTTAAAGAGGTTGGTCATTAAGGATTTAAAAAATGATGTATGCTATTTAAGTTTTAAGTTAAAGTGTTTTTGGTGCAAATTATTTAAAGTTGGGCTTGACAGCCATATTTTAAAGTAATAGAGAGAGAAATTTAAAAGTCAGTATTTCTTTATTTAATGGGCCAGGTTTCGGACCATTAGATACAATCATAGTTGACGTACAAGGGGAGAATTCTCTCCTCCCCTAGCCGCAAACCCCATTCCCTTTTCCCCCAAATTATCAAAAGATACACCTGTGGAGTTTTTAAGAAGAAATAATTCGATGATCCGTTCATGACAAGGCTAGGTGGAAATCCCGAGGAACCGATTACTCCCTACCAAGTGGAAAAGAAGTTTTAAACGCTTTTGAAATCACAAATCGATAATATATGTATTTTGATATGAAAAAACAGTATTTAACACACTGGGTCGTCTCATCTTGATATACTCCCATACCATAAATAATAAGTGGAATATCCGGACCTAAATCCATGGCATCCATCCACAAAAACCTCGGAGCTGAGCAACCCCTGAACGGGTAATATCAAGTTTTAGGCTCAACGTGATAATGCATGCAACATAATAATTGTAGAGACTCGCACTGTGACCATCTACTAATTAGAAGCTTAAGCATACAATAATGTTAATTAAAACATAACCAGATAAAAACACAGCAAAAACTAAAACAAGATTACAACCCAAGTTACTGATTCTGTAAATACTATATTTAGTGCAACCATATCAAATAAAAGTACTCAGCATCCAACCAACTAGCAAAATGCTGACAAAAAGCCCTGCTGAACTAACTCGCACTAGCTTCCAAAACTTGCAACTAAGTCCTCCTTGAGCCTCCTGCTCCACCAACCTCAGGACTGCCCCATCGAATGGGGTGTCTAAGAAACACAGAAACATAGATGTGAGTTAACTACACTCAGCACGAGATTATGAGTATACAAATACTATATGAGCATAAATGCAAGTGTACGGGTTCTCAAGACTCAAGGTCAAGAATAATTCTAAACAGACACATACCCAAGGTATTTAGCACTTTGCGTCGTCGCACCAGGAGGTTGCTCACAAACCCAACAGTGGATATAGGTGATCTGATCACGAGCCCACGTGTCCAACAATCCACTGACACTTAGGGTGAGCACCCTACTACAGGCTATCTCAAGGATAAAAGCTCAATATGATAATGAAAAAAGCATAACATCGTGACAAAATATGCAGATAAAATAATGTCATATAAGTCATGCCATATAAACCATACAACATGTAGGACATCTATACTCAATCAGGGTATCTCGAACAGTACTTTCGTACCTCAATAATATCAGATAGGCTATACCATCTTTACTGTCCAAGCCTATAATTACTAGATTAATTTATCACTAATCATCGTCCAAAAACCTTAACTAAGCTAATTGATATTTCCAAACTATTTATAGGAACTAGGATATACCTCCGTCCGTCGATAGCCCTTTGATGTCGATTGCTCCAAAACTTGGGCACAACTCCGTTACAATGCCAGAAACGCTTCGCCAATGTCTGTCCCTCCCAAAATAAGGCCGGAAACCACTAAAACTTCTAAAGAAATGAGAGGGAGAGACTTGAATTTGGTGTGAAAATCTGATTCTCAGATGCCATATTTATGAAAGAGTGGGTGCCTGGTGAGCCAACTTGTGGCTAAGGGCTTTGATGACTCTTTGTATAAACAATCTTTTGTTTAATATAATTTACACTTTTATTAATGACAATGACTTTATCTTTCTTCATATTGTTATATTGTGATATACTATTGTTGTTTTGATAAAGACCTTGAATATACTATAGTGTATGTAAGATGTGGTAGTACAGGGGGATGACTATCATGAAACACATCTTATAGTCACTGTATATTCTAAACAGTTCCTAGTCGATTGAGCCGTCCGATAATAAGGATAAGGATCGCTCGAGTTTGAGACTAGCATTTGCGATGCAGAGTACCACGTTTCATTGGTAAGGAACATAGAGATGTTCGAAGCATGCAAATGGATATTCATACGATGAATGATCGAACTACCCTATCCAGACTTTCCAAGTGGTTATCACTTATTGAGTGGATAAAGTCCGCGGTTTTGGTTGTACACCATTAGTCCTTACTACTTGAAACATCATTGAGACTCTATATGCTAGTACTGTGCTTTGAATCGTTTACCGACTCTATTGGGGTCATCAGGTGTCGGGATTGGGTACAGTTACAACACATATAGGAGTCGATGCTTTGTTGTCAAGGATTCACCACATACTTGCGAGTGTGGATATCCTATGCAATCTGAGGAGATATTAGTGTGACGAATCTCTGGCCAGAGTACATGATGTGTTTTAAGAAATGGTTTCTTAGTAGCACGTGCGATGTCACTATTTGATCTTCAAGATGTATTGCATAGTTATCGAATCTCGAACGACTCTCGATTTACCAATGGTTGTTGATTCGATCGGGATATATGGATGAAGGGACCGTACTGTACGCTAACCAAAATCTATTGGTTCTTGCATGCACTATCAGTGATACCTAGGGAATCATGGGGCGATGTTGCTAGGCGCTCTTACCATGATTCGATGGGCAAGTCAGAAATTGTTGTTCCGAGTCACAAGGAGTTGTGAGCCCACGGCTAGCTATATCCCTGAACCATTGAGGGTCACACAGAGTAATGGATTTTTAATCCCCGTTGAGATAGTTAAATTTAAAGAGTTAAATTTAATGAACAAAGAAGTGGGACTTCTTATTTAAGAGTAGAGGAGTAAGATTTCCTAAAATGACATAGGGATGGGCATTTTTGGAAATCACTGAATTCGGATTCAGAAAAATTTATCTTGACTTTAAAAGATGCAGAAATGGTTTCTGTGCACATTGGTGAAATTGGTTTATCAATCTGAGTCACGATGAATTTTATATTAATTTCTGAACATGCGGGCTTTGCTTGTCAAGCTTGAACTTATGACTAATGGGCCCTAAGGTGTTAGCAGCCCACATTATAAATAAGTTATGGCAGTACAGAAATTATACAACAGAGGTCACAATTTTCGAAAACCCTAGTTTTTCTCTCTAAAAGGTGGCCGCCCCCCTCCCCTCTGCTCGGGAAAAATCCAGCCTGTGAATTTTGAATTTGCAGTCTGGTTTAACGGATCAAATTCGTTAATTCTCTTCGTAGAAAATTCTGATAGATTTTCTAGTGCAATCTATCAGAGGGATTAAATCTCTGTTCGTGGACCTGATTGAAGAACAGTTCGTCCATCAGTTCCAGAGATATACAACAAGAGCAGAGTAATCTGTTGGTGTCCATAATCTCGATTCGAGATTGAAGGTAAAAATTTATAATTGTTATTTAATTTTTACACACACAATTTAATCGTAAAGTTTTGATACCCATTATGGAATCGTTCCATATAAATTTTTTAAACTTCCGCTGCACCGGGTATCAATTCTGATTGATCTGATCAACGTTCTCCAACAATTTATAGGCGGAGATCGGAACTTCCGAACTAGAGATCGGACGTTCTGATCCTGCATGCATGGACACGTCATCTGTTTCTCTGATCGGGTCTTCGGACCTTCCAATTCTGTGCATGCTCGAACAAGTGTCAAAATCCTTGCCTTTTGTTGTGTCAAATCATTGGAAGCTCTGATTGTCTATTCGGAAGCTCTGATCATCGCCATGTGTCGAAATGGTGTTGACAATACATCGGCCACCTCACTACTGGAGTTCGGATGCTCCGATCTTGGGATCGGACATTTCGATTGTACCCTTGGATTCCGAATAATGATCCTTTCTTCCAAAGTGGTTCAGACCATCCGAACTGGTTCAGAACTTCCGAACTCGCCCGAGACACAATTTCCAAAAATTTATATTAAAATCAAATTAAATCCTTAATCAATCCTAATCATTTTTAGTCACCTAATCAAGTAAAATGAGACTGGGCTACTACATTCTCCGAAAGAACGATCAAAACAACTCTGGATGCTCTGCTTGCATACGGCTCTCTAATTACCAAGTGGCTTCCTCGGTGCCTCGGTGCTGCCATTGAACTAGAATGAGAGGAAAGATATTGCTCCACAACACCTTGTATTTATGATCCAAAATACGCAATGGTATCTCCACATATGTCAAATTTGTATCCAGTTGTACCTCTGACGGCTGCAATATGTGAGAATCATCTGCCACATACTGTCACAACAGTGATATATGAAACACATTGTGGATTCTATACAGATACGACGGTAATGATATTCTATAAGCTAAATCTCCAACACTTTCCAAAATCTCAAATAGACTGATGAATCTCAGAGATAGATTACCTTTTAGACCGAATCTCATAATCCTGTGGAATGGTGAAACTTTCAAGAACACTTTTTCACCTCTCTGGAAATGAAAAGGTCTACGCTTGGTATTAGCATAACTGGCTTGACGATCCTGTGCAGTTCTTTTGTTTCTTGATCTGATCAACTATATCAAAATCTTGTGCTTTAACTTTAGTCCTTCCACATGTCGATCCCCAACTTCCTTCCAGAACAAAAAGAGTACGACAACGTCGCCCGTACAACACTTCCAATGGTTCCATACCAACACTACATTGATATGTTGTTGTATGTGAACTTAATTAGTGACAAATGATCTTTCCAAGTTGGACCAAAATCAATAGTACAAGCTCGCAACATATCCTCAAGAGTACGGATAGTGCACTCTGACTGACCATCAGTCTTCGGGTGATAAGCAGTACTTAAACTGATATTAGTACCCAAAGCACGCTGAAACCTCCCAAAAATTGAGATGTAAACCTAGGGTCTCTATAACTAACAATGCTCACAAGCACACCATGGTGTCTCACAATGTCCTGAATGTACAAGCGAGCCATCAGATATCATCACAATTCCTCGAGGATACCGAAAAATGGGTCACAAAGTCCATCGTGATAAACTCCCATTTCCACTCAGGAATCGGTAAACTATGAAGCAGTCCTCCAGGTTATCGATGTTCTGCCTTAACTTTTTGACACACCAGACAGCTAGAAACATACTGGTACACACTATGATCCATTCCTTTCCACAAGAACCGAGTCCGTAAATCTTTTTACATCTTATTGTTTCCTAGATGAACACTCAACTTAGTAAGATGTGCTTGAGATAGAATTTCATCTCTTAGATTATTATCCTCGGGTACCACAATACCGCCAGATAAACACAGAAAAACATCTGAATGATAATGGAATCCAGATGTACTGTCAATGTTGGCTAACCAAGCCAATCGCTGAGTCTTTAGATCAGAAATCTGAGCATCTCAAATTTGAGAATACAAATCTGGCTCAGATAAAAATGAAAAAATTTGAATGCTCTTCATCCCTTTTTTATGCTTAAAGGTATATCCAGAAGAAAAACGATCCTAAATCGTACGAGAGATAAGACAAGTCTGAAGTGTAAATACTTTCACCTTGCGACTCAAAGCATCCGCGGTAAGATTAGCAGCACCTATATGATATTTAATCTCACAATAATAGTCTTTCAGCAAATCCATCCAGCGATGCTATCTCATATTCAACTCAGCCTGAGTGAATAAATAACTAAGACTCTTATGATCACTAAAAATCTCAATTTCCAGCCACACAGATAATGACGTCAAATCTTCAGTGCAAAGGTAATAGCTGCTAGTTCAAGATCATGTACTGGATAATTCCTTCCGTGAATCTTCAGCTGCCTAGAAACGTGTGCAATCACATGCCCATTATGATTCAGGACGCAACCTAACCCTTATAGAGAGGCATAGGTATACACAACATATCCTCTAGATACAGACGGTAGTTCCAGCATAGGCGCAGAACTCAACCGTCGACGAAGTTCATAAAAAATTTCTTCACATTTCGAGGACCATTCAAATGGTATGCCTTTCCAAGTAAGTTGTGTCAAGGGTCGATCTAGCTGCAATAAATTCACGATGAAACGATGATAATACCCTGCTAGACCCAGAAGACTACAGATCTCAGCCACTGTCATCGGATGCGACCAGTAAAATACAGTCTCAATCTTGCTCGGGTCCATTGAAACTCCTTTACTGGATATAACATCACCAAAAAATACCACATGATCAATCCATAATTCACACTTACTCAGGTTTGCGTAAAGTTTCTTCTCCCAAAGAGTCTGCAAAACAAGCCTCAGATGATATGCATGCTCATCAAAATCATGCGAATAAACCAGGATATCATCAATGAACACAACCACAAACTTGTCTAAATACACCCTGAAAACATGATTCATCAAATCCATTAATACAGCCGGTGCATTATTCAACCCAAATGGCATTACTAAGAACTCATAATTCCCATATCTAGTCCGAAATGCAGTCTTGGTTATATCCTGCTCCTTAACTCGCATCTGGTGATATCCAGATCTCAAGTCAATCTTGGAATATACCAAAGTACCCTGAAGCGGATCAAACAAGTCATCTATTCGAGAAAAAATATACTTATTCTTGATGGTCACGTGTTTCAACTGCCGATAGTCTCCATCTTTATTTTTAACAAAGATAATAGAAGCTCCCCAGGGAGATACACTAGGATGAATATATCCCTTATCCAAGAGATCTTGAAATGGTTATTTCAACTCATGCATCTCTGACGTATCTAGACGATACGGTGCTCGTAAAATAGGCGAAGTCCCGGGCATTAACTCAATGCCAAACTCAACTTCTCGAACAGGAGGAAAACACAGAATCTCATCAAGAAAAACGTCAGGAAATTCATTAACATCTAGAAAATCCCCTATATCAACACTCTCAGTGGATAAATCAACTGCATAGATGAGGTAGCCTTCACCGCCTGACTCCAGAGATAGACAGGCTCTCAAAGCAGATATCAAAGATATCGGAGGTCGCGCTCCCTCACCATAAAAAACCAACTATCATCCCCAACCGAATGAAACCGCACAAGTCTCTGGTAACAATCCACTGAAGCTTGGTACGTAGTCAACATATCAATACCCAATATGTAATCAAAATATTTCATCGCTAATATCATGAGATTTGCTGTCAAGATGTTACCTTCAAATTCTAAAGGACAACACACTACTAGACGTTTAGCCAATGCTTACTGACCAATCGGTGTAGAAACAGAAAGTACTATGCCTAATGTAACATAAGGTAACTTGTGACGTTTGACAAAATGTGCAGATATGAAGGAATGAGATGCACCAGTATCGATAAGAAGAAAATTAGGTATACCTCATAAAAGAAATGTACCCGCTATCACTTTCTCATTCTCCTCCACAGCCTAGTCATGGCTCATTGAAAACACTTTTCTCGAAGTACGGGGTCGCAGATTAAAATCTCCCGATGATTGCCTTGGTGGCCTCTGCTGAACTGTAGTCTGAGAAACTGAAACAGAACTTGCTTCCGTGGCCTGTGGACAATCCCTCTTGATATGACCAATCTCCACGCAACAAAAACAAGCCCCCGTAGCTTACGACATTTCTCTGACGGGAGATTCTTACCACAATGGTCACACTGACCCTTCTTCCCAAAATTCATGAAACCACCGGATTCTGAAGATGAAGAAGTGGAAACATACTTCTTAAAATACTGGCCTCAAGGACCCAAAGAGATATCTGGTCGAAAAGAAGAAGAGAAGTTCTAGTTCATCTTGAAAGTGTTCTCAGCTTGGCGACAATGGTTCACCAACACTTCATACAACGTTGGATCGTCATTGATATCTACTTGCGCATAAATCTCCGGGTTAAGGCCTTGCAATAACAAATCATACTTGGCTTCCGAGCTCTTAGCAACATACAGGCAGCAATGTAGTAGCTCAAAGAACTTCTGCTGGTACTCGACAATGTACATGTTTCCCTGCTTCAAACTCATCAGCTCATTCGTCTTTGTCTGGTGGAGTGCTGCAGGAAAGTAAAACTCTCGGAACACCAAACGGAATTCCCTCCAAGTAGCTGAAACTCGCTCGAATATAAAAGGTGCGGAAGTAGTCATCCACCACTTGCTAGCACTTCCATGTGGAAGGAATTTGGCCACCTTCATTTCCTGCTCATCAGTGCAATGGTACACTTCAAAGCAGTTCTCCATCCCTTCCAGCCAATTCTCAGCAACCTTGGGAGTTTCTCCGCCCTCCAATGGCTTAGGAGCCATCTGCACAAACCTATGCAAGTCAAATCTGTGTATGTCATCCCTATGGTGATGGTGTAACCGAGGTGGCGCTCGCTCGTCATCTCCCCAATGACCACCTATACTTTCATGACTCTCATCTCCATGACCAGCCATCTGATAAAGTAACAAGAATAAACCTCAGAACTGTTTATCTAGAACCCAATTCAATGATTGCTCTGATACCATAAATGTAGTGACCCACATCGTAACCACCTACTAATCATAATCTTAAGCATGCAATAATATTAATTAAAACATAACCAGATAAAAACACATTAGAAACTAAAACAATATTTCAACCCAAGGTACTGAATCTGTAAATACTGAATTTAGTGAAATCATATCAAATAAAAGTCCTTAATATCCAACTAACCAGCAAAATATAGACAAAAAGCCATGCTGAACTAAATCCCACTAGCTTCCAAAACCTGCAACTAAGTCCTCCCTGAGCCTCCTGCTCCGTCCAACCTGAGGTCTGCCCCGTTGAATGGGGTGTCTAAGAAACACAGAAACATGGACGTGAGCGAACTATGCTCAGCACGATAGTATGGGTATACAAATACTATATGAGCATGTATGCAAGTGTACAGGTTCCCAAGACTCAAGGTCAACAATACTGCTCAACAGACTCGGGCCCAAGTTATGTAGCACTCTATGTCATCGCACCAGGAGGTGGCTCACATACCCAACAGTTGATATAGGTGACTTGATCACGAGTCCACATGTCCAACCATCTACTAACACTTAGGGTGAGCACCCTACTACACGCTATCTCAAGGATAAAAGCTCAATATTATAATGCATGAAGCATAATATCGTGACATAAAATATGCAGATAAAATCATTCCACATAAACATGCAACACATAGGACATGTATATTCAGTCAAGGTATCTCGAACAGTACTTTTGTATCTCAACAATATCAGATAGGCTATACCAGCTCTACTCTCCAAGCCTATAATCACAAGATTTCTTTATCACTAATCATCGTCTAAAAGCCTTAAATAAGCTAATAGATAGTCACAAACTATTTATAAGAACTAGGGTATACCTCCATCCGTCGATAGCTAGTTGATGTCGATTGCCCCAAAACTTGGGCACAACTCCGTTATGACTCCTGAAACGCTTTCCCAAATTTTGTCCCTCGCCAAAGAAGGCTGGAAACCACTAAAATCTCTAAAGAAATGAGAGAAAGAGACTTGAATTTGGTTTGAAAATCTGATTCTCGGATGCCCTATTTATAGCTGGAGATCGGAACTTCTGAACTAGAGAACGGACGATCCGATCCTGCATGCATGGACACATCGTATGTTGCTCTGACAAAACTTCCGATCGGGTCTTCTGACCTTCCGATCTTTTTATGCTCTAAAAAGTGTTAAAATCCTTGCCATTTGTTGTTCCAAATAATCAGAAGCTCTGATTGGCTCTTCGACAGCTCTGATCATCGCCATGTGTCGAAATGTTGTTGACAACACAACGACCACATTACTGCTGAAGTTCGGATGCTCCGATCTTGGGATCGGACGTTCCGATTGCACCCTTTGCTTCCGAACTTCGATCCTTGCTTCCAAAGTGGTTAGTACCTTCCGAAATCGCCCGAGACACAATGTCCAAAAATTTATATTAAAATCCAAATTAAACCCTTAATCATTTTTAGTCACCTAATCTTGTAAAATAGGACTGGACTACTACAATAATCATGATATAAGAAATGCACATAAGTCATGACATATAACCCATGCAAACATAGAACATGCATGCTCCACCAGGGTATCTTCAATAATACGTCTGTACCTCGGAATAAGAAACCTAGCAATAACGGCACTCTAGTCCAAGCCTATAAGTATACAATCACCATATAACTAAACATCTACTAAAAGCTTTAACTGGACTAATAGCTACTCACTGAAGCTAAACAGAAGCTAGCGATATACTTACGTCTGTAGTCAGCCCTTTGATGGTGATGACCTCAACACCTAGTCACAACTCTACTACGATCTCGGTAGCACCTCTCTATATCAATTGGCCATCGAAGCGTCACCCAAAAACCCCCAAAATATAGCTAGAAAATGATAGGAAACTGAGGGAATCAGTGAAGAAAAATGAATCTCTCGGTCCCTATTTATAGACCACGATCGAAACTTCCAATCTCTAGTTCAGAGCTTCCGAATGCATTTCGGAATTACCGATCTTCCTTCTGAACACCCTATACCAAATGCGTGTCTCTGATTGGACAACACATTGTTGCCGACACAGTTCGTATCCTCCGAACTCTTTCAAGTCCAATCAACAAATCAAAACTCATATCCTGTTTGACTGCCACAAGATCGGAGCTTCCAAAATTCTCGGTACTTCCGATCTCTAACTCTGGATTTCGAACAAGTTTATTGCTTCCGAACTAATTTTCAAAGCTTCCGAACTATCCCAACAATTGAAACCCTTGGAACCATTTATGATCGTTCTAAATCATATTATCAACTCCTTATACTCAAAGGAGAACCACTTAATCATGTTTAAACAGTAGAGCCACTCAAAGGACCCATGACGACGAGCGTTTCACTGTGCGTCGATTCTTAGTTATGGGTCCTAAGCCCTTAGTTGGAGGTGAGTCTCCGGAGGATGCGGAGAACTGGTTAGACCGCATGGAGACGACTTTTCAGACTTTCCAATGCACCGATGAGCAGAAGGTGGAGACCCTTGGCTATCTTCTGGATAGGCGTGCGCGCAGGTGGTGGAGGTTTACTTCTGCACCTTTTGTTGCGGCGAGAGGAGTGGCCACCTGGGCCGAGTTCCGCACAGCTTTCCAAAAGCGGTATTTTCCTCCTGCACTCCGACAGTCGAAGGCAGGCGAGCTACTGAGTCTGCGACAGGGAACCATGTCTATCGATGAGTATCAGCAGAGGTTCTTTGATCTGCTATCCTATTGCCCCGAGATTGCTGATAGCTCAGAGATGAAGTATAACCTGTTTCTTCAGGGCCTTAACCCTGAGATCCATGACCGTGTGGCGGTTGGCGACGACATGTCCTACGAGGGTTTGGTGAGCCGTTTTCATCAGGCAGAGGACAGCATTCGGCGAAACAGGTCTTTCCCTCAGTCGAGGCCTGCTAGTTCTTTGGGTCCCCGTGCCCAAACTTTCAAGAAGTCTGGATCTTCTTCTTCCTCTGGTTCTGGAGGTATTGTCTGTTTCGGTAAGAAGGACAAGTGTGATCACTGTGGGAAGAACCATCCATCCGACAAGTGCCGTAGAGCTTCTGGAGCTTGTTTTCGTTGTGGAGAGACTGGTCATATCTGGAGAGATTGTCCAATGTCTAGGGGAGGTGGTTCTGGATCTGGTTCAGGATCGGGTTCTCAGGCCACCGTTCAGCAGAGGTCGCAGGGACAGTCTGCTGGGAGTTCTCATTTGAGGCCACGAGCTTCTGGCCAGGTGTTTGCCCTGAGACATGATCAGGCTGTGGAGGAGAATGAGAAAGTCATCGCAGGTACATTTATGCTTTATGGTATACCTGCTCTTGTACTTATTGACACTGGTGCATCTCATTCCTTCATTTCTGCACGTTTTGTTAAGAGGCATAAGTTACCATGCATTGCACTAGACGTAGTGATGTCTGTTTCTACTCCGACGGGCCAATCTGCTTTGGCTAAGCGTCTAGTGATGGGTTGCCCTTTAGAGTTCGAAGGGAACATTCTGTTAGCGAACCTCATGGTCCTGGCGATGGACGACTTTGATTGCATTCTGGGAATAGATGTGCTGACTACCTATCGAGCTTCAGTGGACTGCTATCAGAGATTAGTACGCTTTCATCCGGAGGGGAGTGAGAGCTGGTTTTTCTATGGTGAGGGAGCGCGACCCCCGATGCCTTTGGTATCAGCTTTGAGAGCCTGTCGAGCTCTAGAGTCTGGCAGGGAAGGCTACCTTATTTATGCAATTGATTTGTCCGCTGAGAGTTTTGGGATAGAGAGCATTCCTGTTGTGGATGAATTTCCAGATGTATTTCCTGATGAGATTCCGGGTTTTCCTCCTGCTAGGGAAGTCAAGTTTGGCATAGAGTTGATGCCGGGTACTTCGCCTATTTCTAGAGCACCGTATCGTCTGGCTCTGTCAGAGATGCGTGAGTTAAAGAATCAGCTACAGGATCTTTTGGACAAGGGGTACATTCGTCCTAGTGTATCTCCTTGGGGAGCTCCTGTTCTCTTCGTGAAGAAGAAGGATGGGTCGATGCGGCTATGCATTGACTATCGGCAGCTGAATCGAGTCACTGTGAAGAACAAGTATCCGTTGCCTCGCATTGATGACTTGTTTGATCAGCTGCAGGGCACGTCAGTTTACTCCAAGATTGACTTGAGATCTGGGTATCATCAGTTGAGAGTCCGTGATCAGGACGTAGCCAAGACTGCATTCCGTACTCGCTATGGGCATTACGAGTTCCTAGTGATGCCATTTGGTTTGACTAATGCGCCGGCTATATTCATGGATCTGATGAACCGGGTCTTCAGGGAGTATTTGGACAAGTTTGTTGTGGTCTTCATTGACGACATCTTGGTGTATTCACGTAATACGGAAGAGCATGTTTCTCACTTGCGGTTGGTACTGCAGACTCTTCGAGATGAGCAATTGTACGCCAAGCTGAGAAAGTGTGAGTTCTAGATGGATAGAGTGGTCTTTCTTGGCCATATCATATCCAGGGAGGGGATTTCTGTTGATCCAAGCAAGATTGAAGCGGTACTTAATTGGTCGCGTCTGACGACAGTTGCTGAGATCCGTAGTTTTCTGGGTCTAGCAGGGTATTATCGTCGCTTCATTCTGAACTTCTCGCAGTTAGCTCGACCGTTGACGCAGCTTACCCGCAAGGGTGTGGATTTTGAGTGGTCCTCCGAGTGTGAGGAGAATTTCCGTGAGCTTCGACGGCGGTTGACTTCTGCGCCGGTGTTAGCATTACCGTCAGGATCTGGAGGGTATGTAGTTTACACGGATGCTTCTCTTCAGGGGTTAGGCTGTGTCCTGACTCAGAATGGGCATGTGATCGCATACGCTTTTAGACAGCTGAAGCTTCACGAGGACAACTACCCAGTCCATGATTTGGAATTGGCAGCCATTGTGTTCGCTTTGAAGATCTGGCGTCATTATCTTTATGGCGAGAAATTTGAGATCTTCACCGACCATAAGAGTCTCAAGTATTTGTTCACTCAGGCAGAATTGAACATAAGACAGAGACGTTGGATGGACTTGCTTAAGGACTATGATTGCGAGATTAAGTACCATCCGGGAGCTGCTAATCTCACCGCTGATGCTTTGAGTCGCAAGGTGCGACTATCCGCACTTCAGACTTGTTCGATGTCTAGTGCGATTTGTGACTGTTGTACTTCAGGTTTTACCTTCAAGCATAAGAAAGGTATGCAGAGTATCCAGATGTTTGCGATATTATCTGAGCCAGCCTTGTATTCGCCGATCCGAGATGCTCAGATGTCTGATTCAAAGACCCAGCGTTTAGCTCGTCTAGCTAACGAGGGTAGCTCGTCTGGATTTCATTATCAGTCAGATGGCTTTCTGTGTTTGTTTGGTAGGCTTGTGATTCCACAGGATGAAGAGTTGCGAGAGGAGATTTTATCTCAGGCACATCGCACTAAGTTGAGTATTCATCCTGGGAGCAACAAGATGTACAAGGATCTACGTACTCGTTTCTGGTGGAAGGGAATGAAACACAGTGTTTATCAGTTTGTTTCGAGATGTTTGGTGTGTCAACAGGTCAAGGCAGAGCACCGACGACCTGGAGGATTGCTTCACAATCTTCCTATTCCTGAATGGAAATGGGAGTTTATCACTATGGACTTTGTGACCCATTTGCCGGTATCCCCGAGGAACTGTGATGCTATCTGGGTGGTGGTGGACCGACTCACCAAGTCAGCGCATTTCATTGCCTATAGCCGAGAGTACTCTGTGGATCGCATGGCACGGATGTACATTCAGGAGATCGTTCGACTTCATGGAGTGCCTGTGAGCATTGTCAGCGATCGGGACCCCAGGTTTACTTCTAGATTCTGGGGGAGTGTTCAGCGTGCGATAGGTACTACTCTCAGTTTGAGTACAGCCTATCATCCGGAGACTGATGGTCAGTCAGAGCGCACTATCCGTACGTTAGAAGATATGCTTAGAGCGTGCGTCATGGATTTTGGTTCAGCCTGGCAGGATCATTTGCCGTTGATCGAGTTCTCTTACAACAACAGCTATCACACTAGTATTGGGATGGCACCTTTTGAAGCGTTGTATGGGCGACGTTGTCGTACTCCACTCTTCTGGGAAGAAGTGGGGGAGAGACAGGCTGAAGGACCGGAGTTTATCCAGCAGGCGATAGACATTGTTGATCAGATCAAGAAACGGATTAAGACTGCACAGGATCGTCAGGCCAGTTATGCTAATATCAAGCGTAGGCCTTTGCAGTTCGAGGTCGGGGAGAAAGTGTTTCTGAGAGTGTCACCTTTCCGCAAGATTCTCAGATTTGGCCTTAAGGGCAAGTTGTCTCCCAGATTTATCGGTCCGTTTGAGGTCTTGGAGAGCATTGGCGATTTGGCTTATCGACTAGCTTTGCCACCGCATCTATCCAGCATTCACGACGTGTTCCACGTATCTCTGTTGCGACGGTATGTGGCGGATGAATCTCATATTCTGCAGCGATCTGAGGTTCAGGTAGACAAGGATTTGACTTATGTTGAGAAACCTCTTCGCATCCTTGATTATAAGGATAAGGTTTTACGGAACAAAGTCATTCCTTTGGTTTTAGTTCAGTGGCAGCGCCGAGGCACTGAGGAAGCTACTTGGGAGCTTGAGGACAGGATGCGTAAAGACCATCCTGAGTTGTTTTGATTTCATTCTTTAAGTTGCATTCAGTTGCAAACTCTGTAAACGTTTGATTTGAATAAAAGAATGTTTCTGATTTCTGTATTTGCATTCGGTACTTAAGATCTGATTTCGAGGACGAAATATCTTAAGTGGGGGAGAATGTAGTAGCCCGTGCCCTAATTGAGTAATTAAAGGATTAATGCTAATTAATTGAATTGGGTATTGGACGGATCGGAAGCTCCGAAGGCACGATCGGAAGCTCCGAACAGGATCGGAAGCTCCGATGAGCGATCGGAGGCACCGATCGATATTACGTCAGGCATGACGTGTGGTTGGATCAGAAGCTCCGATCAGGACCGGAAGCTCCGATCACCCCTATCCGGAGTCATCAAGTGATATTTTGACACGTGGCAGATCAGGATCTTCGGAAGCTCCGATGGCAGGATCGGACGTTCCGATCGAGGTTCGGACGTTCCGATCAAGGATCGGAAGTTCCGATCGTTGTCTATAAATAGAAGGCCGAGACTTCACTTTCATTTGCCAATTCCGAGTTCTCCTTTCCTTTCTAGTCCTTTTGGAGCTGTTCTAGTCTTCTTAGGCTTGGTCCGGAGGTCGGAGAGGCGTTCGGTAGTCGTAGCGGAGTTGTGCCCAAGTTCTGGAGGCATCGACATCAAAGGGCTAACGACGGACGAAGGTATAGCTTTTGCTTCCTATAAATATTTAGGAGTATGCAATAGCTTAGTTAAGGCTTTTAGAGCACTTTAATGATAGTAGTATCATTTGGCAGTGTAGAGCAGACTATAGGCGTGGACCTAGAGTTGGTAGAGCTTGCACTGTTTTGAGGTACGAAAGTACTGTTCGAGATATCCTGACTGAGTATGCATGTATTATGTGACCGCATGATTTATATGCCATGATATTATGCTGCATTCATTTGCATCTTGCTGTATCTCCTTCGAGATGTCTGTTAGTAGGGTTGTACCCTATCCTGTTAGTGGATGGACTTCCATCGATTTGGGTCCGGCGTTTCCACGATTATCTCGGTATGGGAGCCACCTCCTGAAGCGACGGCACAGCGTGCTACATACCAGGGCCCGGTCTGTCTCTGTTATCTGATCCTTGACTTCGAGTCTATAGGGAGTTCACTTTGCATGCATGTATACTCATACTCTCGCACTGAGCGTTTTATGCTCACGTCTCGTACTTTGTATTTTCTGGACACCCTATTCCATGGGGCAGGTTTGCGATTGGACGAGGAGGGTGGATCCAGGAGGGGCTAGTCAGTGGTTGGCTAGCTGGAGCTTCGTCTAGGTTTTATTACTGTTGTTTGGGTTTATACAGCTATTCGATTTGGTTGTATAATATTGGATAATTACAGACTCCTATACTTGGGATTGTATAATGTTTTTGGATTCTGCAGTTTTATTCTGATATCTGTTTAATTAAGTTAATTGCATGCCTAAGTTCTGTTTAGTAGGTGATCCGGTTAAGGGTCACTACAATATCACTCTAAGCAACTCATATCAATCAACATTCAACCAAAACAATCCAATTCCAACAAATCACAAAACTCACTTTTTCGAAAATCCCTTCAAAAATTCATAACAAATCCGAACGTCGCTCTAATTCAAAACTGACAGATAATAAACGATCAGAACTCCGCCAGGAACAACATACTAGAATCTAAATCGATTCTAACCACCTCCGAAAAACAAAACATAACCGATCGGAGAAATACTTACGGTATAACGAAGCTCTCTCAGCCGTGATCGCTAATCTGCCTTCAGAAATAATTTCTAACGGACGGATCGAGCTCGGGAGGAAATCCAAAAGCTTGAAACTCACGTTGAGTTCTTCAATGGGGGAGAGAAACGTTTGGGAGGGATGAAGGGAGAATGGGAGACTTAGTCAAAGTCTAGATATTATAACAATTCCATTTTTTGCGTTTTAGTCCCTGAAAATTCCGAAATTTGCAAAGTAGTCCCTGATCAAATACAAGTCGTCTCTTGAACTCTGGAATCTCCGATTATCTCAAATAAACTCATTTAAGATAAAAACGGGGCGTTAAAATTCTCCCCCTCTAAGAAAAGATTTCGTCCTCGAAATCGACACGGTTCCAACACGAACTCTGTTCTCCAAACTACTCCTTCAAGTTTGTCAATCAAAAGTCGACTCCTTCTCTACAGAAAATCCTCCTAAGCTCAGTCACAATTGAATCATCTTTGGTTTCAACTCAAGGCATAACATCCAAAGTTCGACTCGTCTAATCTGGCTGTCCGTCGTTCTGAGGATATCGAACTGAAAAAGTTGAAATCAGGCAACAAAATCTCATCAAAGTCCTTGCCGAAAGAATGAGCGCATCAAGGATCTCTGTCTAAACTAACCGACTTCGGCCAAACATAACATCTGACGACCTCTGACAAGATCTCAATCCTCTAATCTTGAATGAAAGTCATTCTGTACGGAAAACGGTAGCAGATTCCAACAATCGGTCAATCAAATCAGACAGTAGATAAAATAAGAACAGCATACAATTCCTCAGATAAAATTCGCAGTAAGAAATCTCATACAATCTAATCCTCTCCTCTGCTTTCAAATCAGTTCCATCTGCTAAAATAATTACTCCAACTCTTAAGATTAGAACAGATCACGTGAATTTCCGCATAAGACAAATAGAAGAACAGGTCTTCAAATCAATAAGATCGCTACGAGCTCAAAGTCCAGATTCAAACATTGAGTCTCGAGCGTCTTCAACTGTCTTGACGTCTAGACTATAGCGCAATTCCACTTAATAAGAATACATCTCCAAAATCTCGATAAGAAAAGATCGCTGATCGGCATAAATTCCATCATCAAATCATACAATCGAAGAAGACCATTCAATCCAAAATAATTCAGACATCGAAGAATAACGTACAACTGCTTGGTACCACAATCTGCTATCCAATTCTCAAAAGCTCCGAAAGATCAGTATAATTCTCATTCCACAAAGATAAGAAATCACAATAAGAATTCATAACCTCTACTAATTCTTCTGAAAGATCCGGTTAATAGAACAACACTACTGGAGTATTCATCAATTCGACAATTCAACAATTTAATAGAGGCATGTTAAACATAAACAGATTCTTCAATAAGAAGGCAAGAGACTCGCCAGAATCTAACATTCCAATAAGAATAGGGAACTCAATATCGAACGTTACCTGATCTGTCATTATCGGGTGCAGCCTGAGTCTGCTGATCCTCAGACAAAGCAAAGACTCGTGCCTGCTGTCTGGGAGGCTGGCTTCCATACTGATTACCTTCCTGCCTATTCTGCTGCTGAGGTTGGAAAGAGTGAACATAAGGTGCTTGCTGCTGAGGCTGAGCTATCTGTCTTGGGAAAATTCCACTTTGAGCTTGCTGAGGAACACGCTGAGGACATGTTCTCGCAAAATGCCCCGCCTGGTTACAAATATGACAGCTTCCAAAAATACCTCTACACTGATCACTGGAGTGACGACCTCCGCAGTTGGCACAAGACATGCCTGACTGTCCCGAACTCTGTCCCGATCCATACTGCCTCGAACCACTCGAGCTCGAAGAACTGGTTCCGTGCTTCTTAAACTGCTTTCCCTTCGGGAGATAGTAATCCTTCCTGTTACCTCCACTGCTACCACCCTCAGAACTCGGTGGTTGGTTCTGAAACTGAAAGGATTGATTCTGGTAATGGAACGGTTGGTTTTGGTATTGAGAAGATTGTGCCTGAAACTATCCTTGCTGCTGCTGAGGCACAAACTGATTTCCTCTCTGTCTCCACAAACCTGCTTCTGCTCCCTTTGCCTGATTCATGGCATCCGCAAAGTTATTAGGCCTGTTGGTATTTAACAACGTGAAGACGTCAGGGTTCAAACCATTGATGAACTGATCTGCCTTAGCTTCTTCATCTCCGGCAATTAGCGGTGCAAAACGCAACAGACTATCGAACTTAGCCACGTACTCTTCAATGTTCAGATTCCCTTGCCTCAGGTTGGCAAACTCTACTCCCTTATCTTTGAGATACGAGATAGGGAAGAACCGCTTATAGAACTCAGACTTGAAAAGAGCCCAAGTAATTTCCATACCTCTACTCTCCATTGCTTTCTTCGTCATAATCCACCAGTTCTTAGCAACACCACGAAGCTGATGAATGACTAACCTGGTTCGGCGGTCATTTGAGTAATCGATAGAATCAAACAGCTGATCGATATCATCCAACCAATTCTCACAATCAACTGGATTTTCAGTGCCCATCAACAACGGCGGATTAAAAGACTGAAACCTCTTCAGCAGGGTTTCCATAGGTGTCGCTGTAGCATCCATCTCAACAGTTTCAGTACTAGCTTGCTCAGTAGCAGGAATAACTGGTGGTGGGTTCCTGTTAATAACTCGTCAAGGACCCATCTGATTATCAAAGGTTAGGACACAAGATAACTCAATCGCTGCAATCGGTGCCCTTGCAACCTCTCAGAATTCCGGATACAGGTGAATTACAGTTCATATCTCAAATAATTCATGCTTTAAAATTCAATCACGTAATCATGTAACTCAGATAATTCTCAACAAATAAAATATGCTCGCATGGTATTTAAATAAATCGATTTAAATAACTCAATCACATGCGAGAATTCAATTCATGCGGACTCGATCTACCCCGCTCACTTCTAAATTCAGTCCAAAGAATCTTATCGCTCTGATACCACTTAATGTGAGACCTCGATTCTAATCATCTAATCTTAGAATAAATAATAATTACTCATACAAGATCTAAGATTAAAAGCAAAGTTTTTTTTTTTTTTTTTTTTTTACACAGGGTGACGCGCGGGCGCGCCACCCGAGGCGCGGGCGCGCATACAGCCCTGCCCGGGCCTCCGAGAAAGGGAGCAGAACGCGCGGGCGCTCCTCACCAGGCGTGGGCGCGCATGGCCTACTGTTTTAGCTCAAAATAAGGCTCCAAAAGTGCAATCCAACACCCGGAAAGGCTCCGACATGATCCAACTAACACTTTTCCAACAACGAAGTATTCAATTACAAGAAAGAGTAGAACATGCATCAATTCTAAGTTCCAAAATCCAAAATACAAATCGAGTTCGAATACAATCTAAGTTCGATTTCAAATTCAACTTCTACAATAACAAGGCCTCACTCTATCAACTCATCCACCTAGCCATGCGATCTCTGACTCGGTCCTGCCCCACCTGTTGCCAAGCACACATACAAAGACAAGACAACAGCCGGATAATTCGGTGAGAATAATATTCCCAGTAAAAGAGACAAACATGCAATATCATAAAAACATCTCAAACGAAATGCACCATCTTCTACATATTCAAATAACAACCATGCAATTCCACAAGCATGTCTAAAACTCAATTCATATGCATAAATGCAATGCATGTCTTTAAATCTGAGATTATCAAGTCGGATAATCAAAACATTGTAAGAGTGGGTGCCCAGTGAGCCAACTGTGTGGCTATGGGCTTTGTTGACTCTTTGTATAAACAATCTTTGTTTAATATTATTTACACTTTTATGGCAATGACTTTATATTACTTCATATTGTTATATTGTGATATACTATTGTTGTTTTGATAAAGACCTTGAATATACTATAGTGTATGTAAGATGTGGTAGAACATGGAGATGTCTATCATGAAATACATCTTATAGTCACTGTATATTCTAAAACCGTTCCTAGTCGATTGAGCCGTCCGATAATAAGGATAAGGATCGCTCGAGTTTGAGACTAGCATTTGCGATGCGGAGTACCACGTTTCATTGGTAGGGAACATGGAGATGTTCGAAGCATGCAAATGGATATTCATAGGATGAATAGTCGAACTACCCTATCCGGACTTTCCAAGTGGTTATCACTTATCGAGTGGATAAAGTCCGCGGTTTTGGTTGTACACCATTAGTCCTTACGACTTGAAACATCATGGAGACTCTATATGCTAGTACTGTACTTTGACTCGTTTACCGACTCTGAGGGGGTCATCAGGTGTCGAGATTGGGTACAGTTACGACACATATAGGAGTCAATGCATTGTTGTCAAGGATTCACCACATACTTGCGAGTGTGGATATCCTATGCGATCTGAGGAGATATTAGTGTGACAAATCTCTGGCCAGAGTACTTGATGTGATTTAAGAAATGGTTTCTTAGTAGCACATGCGATGTCACTAATTTGATCTTCAAGATGTATTGCATAGTTATCGAATCTTGAGCGACTCTCGATATACCAATGGTTGTTGATTCGATCGGGATATATGGATGAAGGGACCGTACTGTACGTTAACCAAAATCTACTGGTTCTTGTAGGCACTATCAGTGATACCTAGGGAATCATGGGGCGATGTTGCTAGGCGCTTTACCATGATTCGTTGGGCAAGTCGGAAAGTGTTGTTCCGAGTCACAAGGAGTTGTGAGCCCACGGCTAGCTGTATCCTGAACCATTGAGGGTCACACAGTGTAATGGAGTTTTAATCCCGTTGAGATAGTTAAATTTAAAGAGTTAAATTTAATGAACTAAGGAGTTGGACTTCTTAAATAAGAGTAAGGGAGTAGGATTTCCTAAAATGACATAGGGATGGACATTTTTGGAAACCACTGAATTCGGATTCAGGAAAATTTATTTTGACTTTAAAACGTGCAGAAATGGTTTCTGTGCACATTGGTGAAATCGTTTCATCAATCGGAGTCACGATGAATTTTATATTAATTTCTGAACGAGCGGGCTTTGCTTGTCGGGCCCCAGCTTATGACTAATGGGCCCTAAGGTGTTAGTGGCCTGCATTATAAATAAGTTATTTCAGTAGAAATTACACACAACAGGTCATAATTTTTGAGACAGAAAAAAAAAACGAAACCCTTCTCTCTCAAAGAATTTTCGGCCGTCCCCTTCCTGCTCTGCCCGAGAAAATTCCGGTCTGTGATTTTGAATCGCAGTAAGGAATAACGAATCAAATTCGTGTATTCTCTTCGCAGAAAACTTCTGATAGATTTTCTAGTGCAATCTATCAGAGGGATTAAACCTCTGTTCGTGGACCTGATTGAAGGCGTTCATCGGTTCCAGGGAGAGACAACAAGAGCAGAATTGTTCTGTTGGTGTCCATTAATCTCGTTGCGAGATTTGAGGTAAATTTATTTAATTGTTATTTAAATTTTACACACACATAATTCAATCGATGAACGGTTGATACCCATACCATGGAAACGTTCCATGAAAAATTTTTAAACTTCCGCTGCACCGGGTATCAATCGTAATTGGTCTGGGAACTCGCCAGTTTTCCAACAGTGGTATCAGAGCCAGGTTGCTCAGATCAATCGATTGAATAATCAATTGTACAAAATTTTTGAGTCTCGGTTTATGAAACAAAATAAATATTTTTAATAAAAAAAAAATTTTTCGGGGCAAAACCCGGGCAGCGATTGGATCGCTGCCCGGTGGGGCAGCAATTGTTGCTGCCCCGGGCGGCGCACGGCGCCGCCCAAAGGGGGCGCACAGCGCCGCCCAAGGCGGCGACCGTCGCCGCCCAGGGCGGCGCACGGCGCCGCCCAGGGCAGCGCTGTGCGCTGCCCAGCGCAGCGCTGGGCGCTGCGCAGGGCAGCGCTCGGCGCTGCCCAGGGGCGGCGCTCGGCGCCACCCAGGGGCGGCGCCAGGCGCTGCCCTAAGGGGGCAGCCGGGCTGCCCCCGGCCCGCGCCCGGGTGCGGGCCGGCCGGGAGTGTCCCGGGCGGCCCGCGGGAAAAATTATATTTTTATTAATTTTAATATTTAAAATTTTATTTTTGGTCCAGTCAAAAATTGTTTTTGATTGGTTCACGAGATTTCGGATCGAATTGTTCGAGTCCGTAAATTTTAAAATTGATTTTGGATAAATTTGAATTTTTGGAAAATTTTAATATTTTATCCGTAAATTGAATTTTGAAATCAATTATTTTGGTACAATTGATGATAAGATATGATCTTATGATATATTAGATAAAATATGATTTTATTTGTAAAATTGGATTTTATAGATAAAATATGATTTTATTTGATATGGAGATAAAATATGATTTTATATGTGAAATGTGATTTTATATATAAAATATGATTTTATCTTCTTTAAATTTGAATTGCCACAGCATGTTATCCAATAAATTAATTTTGAATTAAATGTTATTGGATAAGGATGATCGATTGCCATGACCAATTTTGTAGGTGTATGTTAGGAATTTACATTTTGTCTTTATTGTTGTTGGTTTTATTAATGGGCCTGGTTTATGGCCCGATATGAATGTCATATGTAATAAAAGTGGGCTTGGTTTATAGCCCGTTCCCACCCCCTAAAAATGTATCCCCTACTTGTCATTGTTATTTATTGTAAATACATTAGATTTAGTGGGAGATCAAGATTTGAAGATGGTGGGCCCAGCAGACAATGAAGACTGAAGAAATGTAAATTGGAAGCATATGTAATAGGATTGCATTTGCATACTGCATATTACCTAGGATTGGACTAAGACCCGTGATTGGCAACCACGGGTCAATTAGAAATGGAATCGATCATCCTATATAATATGTGATATTATGATTGTATGCATGTTTAGACATAAATTGCGTGAATCCGGCAATGCATGCAATAAATTAAATATGATGAGACAAATATTTTTATAAATAAAATCCCTCATTTTAAATATGATTTAAAATTTATATCAAGATAAATAAAGGAAATTTAAATATTGTTTAAATGTTCCTACCTTCCATCAACGGTCAATGTATGTGATGCTACCCGCGGATACGGTCCGGCTCATATTATTGGGGGGGCCCGTCCGTCGGAAAGCTGTACATTGGATCGACAAATGTTGTAAGTTGGGTGGAACTCCCATGGGATCGGCTCATATTATTGGGGGATCCACATGGCGACCGTCCATCACAACTTAATATTGATGGGTCATCTTGACATGTCACTTTAAACGGCGTCATATTATTGGGCCCTTATTGGACATGAGGTAAATACATGGGGGTTGCTTTGGAAGCAATTGGGCTCTACCTTTTGAGAATTATGGTTGGCTGATATTATTCGGGACCATAAGTTTGTCAATTGGACTCCATGTTCTCACTAAGGAAAAAGTTTCCCGTTTTCACTAGAGGGTGGTGAAATCGTTAAAATAGTGGGAGTGAGATTCATAAAATTAAATTCGCCTATTTTATGTCTTAGTAAATTGTTAAACAATCATTGATATATGTCTGTTTTTCCTTTTCAGTATTTCATACAATGAATTCGCGAAATCCTTTATTCTCGATCCTCGAACAAAACAAGCTGACTGGCGCCAACTATACGGAATGGTTCCGGAAGTTGAAGATTGTCTTAACTTCGGAGAAAATGCTCTACGTGTTAGAGAAAGCACCTCCGAAGGAAGCACCAGCTGACATAAGTCCGGAGGAATTGGCCAAACTTGATGCATGGTGTGACCATGACATCAAGACCAAATGCTATATGCAAGCCTCGATGTCTGATGAACTCCAGAGGCGATTTGAGGACACGGTGAATGCTGCTGACATTCACACGCAACTCAAGGAACTTTTTGGGGCTCAGTCGAGGGCTGAAAGGTTCTCTACTGTTAAGGAGTTGATGACGTGCCGCATGCGTGAAGGGACTTCGGTCCGTGATCATGGGGTACGAGTGATTTGGCTCATACAGAAGTTAGCGACCCTTGATTTGGTGTTGGAGCATGAACTCAATGTGGACTTGCTGCTTCTATCTCTTCCTTCTTCATTTGATGGATTCGTGATAAATTTTAATATGAACAAGATAGAGGCCACCCTTGAAGAGATGGTCAATATGCTCGTTACATATGAATCCACACTTAAGAAGGATAAGCCAGCTTTCTTGGTGGGCTCCTCATCTTCTGCTAAGAAGGGGCCAAGTATGAAGGGCAAGAAACGTTCTGCCCCACCCAAGAAAGTGGAACCCGAGAAGAAGCAAAAGACAAAGGCTTCAAACGATGGAAAATCCAAGGATGTTTGCCATTACTGCAAGAAGCCGGGTCATTGGAAGCGCAACTGCAAGGAGTATCTTGAGCAGTTGGGAACTGCAAAGGGTATGTTCTATATCGAAATAAACATGTCACTTAATACAACTTCTTGGGTATTGGATACCGGATGTGGATCTCACATTTGCAATGATTTGCAGGTGATGACAAGAAGTCGCAGGCTTAGAATGGGTGAGACCCAGCTGAGGCTCGGGAATGGTTCCAGAGTTGAAGCTACGGCCATTGGAGATGTTTGTTTGATTTTGCAGAACGGTTTTAAATTATTGTTGAGAGATGTTTTATTTGTGCCAGATTTAATTAAAAACATTATTTCTATTTCTATGCTTGATAGAGATGGTTATTCTTGTAATTTTGTGAATGGGATTTGCAATATTTACAAGAATGAATGTTTAATTGGAAATGGACAACTTGAAAACGATCTATACAATTTAAAACTAAAAGACGTTCCAGTAAATTGTATTGACAAACCGGCGACAACAAACAAAAGGAAAATCGATAGTCAAAACCCGGCAAACCTTTGGCACGCTAGACTAGGTCATATTTCCTCAAGGAGGATGAACAAGCTAGTGGGAGAGGGCATGTTTGATATGTCTGATATTAACTCTCTACCTACTTGTGAATCCTGCCTAAAAGGGAAAATGACTAAATCTCCTTTTAAGGGGAAGCCTGAACGTAGTCAAAATCTGTTGGATTTGATCCATACAGATGTTTGTGGTCCATTTAGAGTAGGGACTCAACATGGCCACACCTACTTCATTACCTTTACTGATGATTATTCTAGGTATGGGTATTTATATTTAATGAAATATAAGTCTGAAGCATTTGAAAAGTTCAAAGAATTCAAGGCTGAAGTAGAAAACAAGCTAGGTAAAAGTATTAAAGCACTTCGATCGGATCGAGGTGGAGAATACTTGAGTACCGAGTTTTTGGACTATCTAAAAGAGAATGGGATTCTCTCTCAGTGGACTCCTCCTATGACACCACAGCTTAATGGTGTATCGGAGCGTCGTAATCGAACTTTGTTGGACATGGTTCGATCCATGATGAGCTTCACTGAGCTTCCACCTTCGTTTTGGGGCTATGCGCTTGAAACGGCGGTATTGTTGTTGAATAACGTCCACACTAAAGCAGTGGACAAAACACCATACGAGTTATGGAATGGCAAAGCTCCTAAGTATTCATACTTGAGGATTTGGGGATGTCCTGCTTACGTGAAGCGGACAGTGGGAGATAAGTTGGATAGTCGATCCAGCTTGTGTTATTTTGTGGGGTATCCGAAGAATTCAATCGGATATTATTTCTATTATCCTGCTGAAACAAAGGTGTTTGTTTCACGGAATGCCACCTTCTTGGAGAAGGAGTTCTTATTGGATAAGAAAGGCGAGATGATGGAACTCGAAGAAGTTCGAGAAGAACCCGAAATACAAAATAACGATCCCACACCTCAGGAACCATTGCTGGACACGCCTGCACCTAGAAGATCCGAGAGGACTTCTAGACCTCCAGTTCGATATGGTCTTCTTCTTGAAGAGGGTCAAGATGAACCCGACATTGGATGTGATCCAAGAAGCTTCAAGGAAGCAATTTCTGATGCGGATTCGAATTTATGGCTTGAAGCTATGCAGTCTGAATTGGATTCGATGCATACTAACCAAGTCTGGTCTTTAGTGGATCCTCCCGATGGAATTGTTCCAATAGGGTGTAAATGGATCTACAAAAGAAAGCTTGGGCCTGATGGTAAGATATTGACTTACAAGGCGCGATTGGTGGCGAAAGGTTATACTCAAAGGCAAGGAGTTGACTATGATGAAACCTTTTCACCAGTCGCAATGTTCAAGTCCATAAGAATCCTAATTGCCATAGCTGCATGGTATGACTATGAGATATGGCAGATGGATGTGAAGACTGCCTTTCTTAATGGAGACATTAAGGAAGAAATCTATATGAAGCAGCCTGAGGGGTTCACATCCATGGGAAGCGAGCATAAGGTATGCAAGCTTCAGAGATCAATTTATGGTCTAAAACAAGCATCAAGAAGTTGGAACCATAAATTTGATGAAACAATTAAAGATTTTGGTTTCATCAAGAACCCGGAGGAACCTTGCGTGTACAAGAAAGTAGTTAAGGATGCGGTGACATTCTTAGTACTTTATGTTGATGACATCCTACTCATTGGGAATGATGTAGGGATGTTGCAGTCAACAAAGATATGGTTATCAGGTAGATTTTCGATGAAGGATTTGGGTGAGGCATCCTACATTCTTGGGATACAGATCTATAGGGATAGATCTAAGAGAATGATAGGACTCACTCAATCAACCTACATCGATACCATATTGAAACGGTTTTCAATGGATGGGTCCAAGAGAGGACATCTACCCATGTGTCATGGAGTTTCTCTATCCAAGTCTATGTGTCCCAAGACTGATGCAGAGATAGAGAATATGACACATGTACCATATGCGTCAGCTATAGGTAGTATCATGTATGGGATGATATCTACCAGACCGGATGTAGCATTTGCTCTGAGTGTCACGAGCAGATATCAGTCTAATCCTGGTCAGATGCATTGGAAAGCCGTGAAGGACATTCTTAAGTACTTGCGAAGGACTAAGAATATGTTCATGGTTTATGGAGGACGAGAACTCAAACTGGAAGGCTATACCGACTCTAGCTTCCAAAGTGATGTGGATGACTCGAAGTCAACCTCTGGATTTGTGTTCATGCTCAATGGTGGTGCTGTCTCTTGGAAGAGTTCCAAGCAGGACACCACAGCGGATTCCACCACTGAGGCTGAATACATTGCAGCATCAGCTGCTGCTAAAGAGGCCGTTTGGATGAGGAATTTCGTCCAAGAGTTGGGCGTCATTCCTGAATTTGTTGGTCCAGTCCCGGTGTACTGCGACAACACGGGTGCCGTTGCTCAAGCAAAGGAACCAAGGTCTCATCAAAGATCCAAACACGTACTGAGGAAATACCACATAATCCGGGAGATTGTGGAAAGAGGAGACATCAGTGTCGAACGAGTGGCCTCTGCAGACAATATCGCTGATCCACTTACTAAGCCTTTGCCAGGACCATTGTTTGACAAACATCGCGAAGCAATGGGTCTACGTAGTATGACTAGTTGGCTATAGGGCAAGTGGGAGATTGTAAGAGTGGGTGCCCAGTGAGCCAACTGTGTGGCTATGGGCTTTGTTGACTCTTTGTATAAACAATCTTTTGTTTAATATTATTTACACTTTTATGGCAATGACTTTATATTACTTCATATTGTTATATTGTGATATACTATTGTTGTTTTGATAAAGACCTTGAATATACTATAGTGTATGTAAGATGTGGTAGAACATGGAGATGTCTATCATGAAATACATCTTATAGTCACTGTATATTCTAAAACCGTTCCTAGTCGATTGAGCCGTCCGATAATAAGGATAAGGATCGCTCGAGTTTGAGACTAGCATTTGCGATGCGGAGTACCACGTTTCATTGGTAGGGAACATGGAGATGTTCGAAGCATGCAAATGGATATTCATAGGATGAATAGTCGAACTACCCTATCCGGACTTTCCAAGTGGTTATCACTTATCGAGTGGATAAAGTCCGCGGTTTTGGTTGTACACCATTAGTCCTTACGACTTGAAACATCATGGAGACTCTATATGCTAGTACTGTACTTTGACTCGTTTACCGACTCTGAGGGGGTCATCAGGTGTCGAGATTGGGTACAGTTACGACACATATAGGAGTCAATGCATTGTTGTCAAGGATTCACCACATACTTGCGAGTGTGGATATCCTATGCGATCTGAGGAGATATTAGTGTGACAAATCTCTGGCCAGAGTACTTGATGTGATTTAAGAAATGGTTTCTTAGTAGCACATGCGATGTCACTAATTTGATCTTCAAGATGTATTGCATAGTTATCGAATCTTGAGCGACTCTCGATATACCAATGGTTGTTGATTCGATCGGGATATATGGATGAAGGGACCGTACTGTACGTTAACCAAAATCTACTGGTTCTTGTAGGCACTATCAGTGATACCTAGGGAATCATGGGGCGATGTTGCTAGGCGCTTTACCATGATTCGTTGGGCAAGTCGGAAAGTGTTGTTCCGAGTCACAAGGAGTTGTGAGCCCACGGCTAGCTGTATCCCTGAACCATTGAGGGTCACACAGTGTAATGGAGTTTTAATCCCCGTTGAGATAGTTAAATTTAAAGAGTTAAATTTAATGAACTAAGGAGTTGGACTTCTTAAATAAGAGTAAGGGAGTAGGATTTCCTAAAATGACATAGGGATGGACATTTTTGGAAACCACTGAATTCGGATTCAGGAAAATTTATTTTGACTTTAAAACGTGCAGAAATGGTTTCTGTGCACATTGGTGAAATCGTTTCATCAATCGGAGTCACGATGAATTTTATATTAATTTCTGAACGAGCGGGCTTTGCTTGTCGGGCCCCAGCTTATGACTAATGGGCCCTAAGGTGTTAGTGGCCTGCATTATAAATAAGTTATTTCAGTACAGAAATTACACACAACAGGTCATAATTTTTGAGACAGAAAAAAAAAAACGAAACCCTTCTCTCTCAAAGAATTTTCGGCCGTCCCCTTCCTGCTCTGCCCGAGAAAATTCCGGTCTGTGATTTTGAATCGCAGTAAGGAATAACGAATCAAATTCGTGTATTCTCTTCGCAGAAAACTTCTGATAGATTTTCTAGTGCAATCTATCAGAGGGATTAAACCTCTGTTCGTGGACCTGATTGAAGGCGTTCATCGGTTCCAGGGAGAGACAACAAGAGCAGAATTGTTCTGTTGGTGTCCATTAATCTCGTTGCGAGATTTGAGGTAAAATTTATTTAATTGTTATTTAAATTTTACACACACATAATTCAATCGATGAACGGTTGATACCCATACCATGGAAACGTTCCATGAAAAATTTTTAAACTTCCGCTGCACCGGGTATCAATCGTAATTGGTCTGGGAACTCGCCAGTTTTCCAACAAACATTTCAGCTTTTGCTTTTGGGATCCCGAGGACGAGATCACGTAAACAACTCACCGACTCTCCCGATCGAGGTGGTGCTACGTATCTCCATCCTCTAGACTTTGGTGCAACTATAAGGAGTATGCTAGCACTAGGTGAAACAGCTACACCCAGGCCACTCACAATATAATTCCCAAAACGTCTATCATCAAAAGGGCCGTCCTGCCCGCTATTCAAATCAGGGTTCAGATGCTCAATATGAATGCAATGCAACATAACTCAAATAATCAATTAACATGCAAGTATGTGATTTTTCCAGAACACTCGAATCAAGTCGGATTCGAGTCATTCGTTCCATTCCATTCCAAGTCATCTTATACCTCTTTTCAACAACGTCGATTCTCCAAACCTGGAAACAACATTGATACAAGAATTCCAAATCAAAATTCAATGATAAAGATAATTCAATTCAACTTTCGAGGATGGATCAACTCGATACCAAACCTCGATCAACTCTTCAACGATTCGAAAGTTGCCAATTCGGAACTCCATGATCTTCAACTAATCTGCGGAGATAAAATCAATCCAATATCAATCCATTCAAAACGAGCAACTCCCAAAAACTCAAACGAATCTCCAATTTCCAAAATCTCAAACCGGCGGCATAACGGCTATAAATTCAACTAACCGAAAATGCAAACAGCATAATATCACTCTAAGCAACTCATATCAATCAACATTCAACCAAAACAATCCAATTCCAACAAATCACAAAACTCACTTTTTCGAAAATCCCTTCAAAAATTCATAACAAATCCGAACGTCGCTCTAATTCAAAACTGACAGATAATAAACGATCAGAACTCCGCCAGGAACAACATACTAGAATCTAAATCGATTCTAACCACCTCCGAAAAACAAAACATAACCTATCGGAGAAATACTTACGGTATAACGAAGCTCTCTCAGCCGTGATCGCTAATCTGCCTTCAGAAATAATTTCTAACGGACGGATCGAGCTCGGGAGGAAATCCAAAAGCTTGAAACTCACGTTGAGTTCTTCAATGGGGGAGAGAAACGTTTGGGAGGGATGAAGGGAGAATGGGAGACTTAGTCAAAGTCTAGATATTATAACAATTCCATTTTTTGCGTTTTAGTCCCTGAAAATTCCGAAATTTGGAAAGTAGTCCCTGATCAAATACAAGTCGTCTCTTGAACTCTGGAATCTCAGATTATCTCAAATAAACTCATTTAAGATAAAAACGGGGCGTTACAATTCCAGTGCAAGCAAGGAATTTGATTGAGAATATGGCTGCCAATTCTCAGTAATTTGGCACCAACAGGAATGATCAGGCACCAAGGAAAAATAACGAGGTAAATGTCTGTTCTCTTGAGCAACAATTGATTGAATTGACGTCTCTTGTGCGTCAAATGGTTGTAGGGAACGTACAAAATGTGAAGGTTTGTGGAATATGCACTGCGATGGGACATGCAACTGACATTTGACCCACACTTCAAAAGGAACAAGCGCACAAGTCAATGCAGCTGGAGTATTTCATGGGCCACCACAACAGAGAAATTATGATCCTTATTCGAATACATTCAATCCAGGTTGGAAGGATCATTCAAACCTTAGATATAGAAATCTTTCGATGAACCAGCCTGTACCTTATGCACCACCGTAAAATCAAGCTTATAGGCCACGATATCATCCTCCACCACAACGTCCTCAATTTCCTGCGCCTGGTGAGTTTTTAGAAAACATTGTTAAGGATATCGCTACTAATACCGTAACTTTTCAACAAGAAACAAGAGCAAGTATGCAACACTTGAACACTCAAGTGGGGCAGTTGGAAACATCAATAAACAGGTTGGAGGCACAAAATTCTAGCAGCTTACCATCGCAGACAGTGGTGAATCCAAAAGAAAATGTGAGTTCAATCACCTTAAAGAGTGGAAGATGTTGGAAAAATGTGTTCAGATCAATTAAGAATTGATACCCGGTGCAGCGAAAGTTTAAAAATTTTTATTTTTCGATATGGAACGATTCCATATCATGGGTATCAAAACTTTACGATTAAATTATGCAAGTAAAAATAAAATCATAATTAAATTTTTACCTATTCAAGCAATGGCTTGATTATGGACACCAACATAATTTAATCTGCTCTTCTTGTATATCCCGGGAACCGATGGCTTCACGATCAATCTCCGAAATAAGGTCCAGGAACAGAAAACAGAAAACCTCTGATTGATTGCACTAGAAATCAATCAGATGTTTATCGAAGAGAATAAACAGATTTGATCTGTTAATTCGGAATGTAATTTTTCACAAAAATCAAAGACCGAATTTTCTCAAAATGGGACAGAGGATTTTAGAAAATCCCCTTGAATTATTTTATGTGAAATTCGAAAATTGCTAGAATTAATTGTGTCAATTTTCGAACACTACACATGCATTTATAGATAATTTCTAGACTAGATTAAGTTATAATTGTATTAGGACTCTAACTCCTTAGGGCCCACAATCCATAACTTAAGCCCAACAAGCCAAGCCCGTTGTTATAGAAATTAATATAAAATTTATCATGACTCCGATTGATAAACCGATTTCACCAATGTGCACAGAAACCATTTCTGCACATTTTAAAGTCAAGATAATTTTTCTGAATCCGAATTCAGTGATTTTCAAAAATGCCCATCCCTATGTCATTTTAGGAAATTCCACTCCCTTTTAGATAAGAAGTCCAAATTCTCTTTCATTAAATTTAACTCTTTAAATTTAACTATCTCAATGGGGTTTAGTAATACATTACTTGTGTGACCCTCAATAGTTCAGGGATACAGCTAGCCGTGGGCTCACAACTCCTTGTGACTCGGAACAACAATTTCCGACTTGCCCAACGAATCATGGTAAGAGCGTCTAGCAACATCGCCCCATGATTCCCTAGGTATCACTGATAGTGCCTACAAGAACCAGTAGATTTTGGTTAGCGTACAGTACGGTCCCTTCATCCATATATCCCGATCGAATCAACAACCATTGGTGCATCGAGAGTCTTTCGAGATTCGATAACTGTGCATTACATCTTGGAGATCAAATAATGACATCGCATGTGTTACTAGGAAAACCGAGTAACCTAAAACACATCATGTACTCTGGCCAGAGATTCGTCACAGCAAGAATGAACGAGGTATCGAGCCACAAATGAGTGGTAATACCACTAAGTAGAGCATCCATCCTGTTAAAATTGGCGGTAGCAGCAGCCATGAATTCATTCTGGACAAGAGAAAAAGCAGTAAGCTCATGAATGGCCTCAGCAAATGGCCGATGATGGGGCTGTGGTGGCGGCGGCGTAGGAGCGGTGCTAGAGCTCGCTAGTCCTCCCTGCGGAAAGTCTTTCTTCCTTTTCGCTTCCTTCTGCTTGACCAATGCAGATCAACAAGTTTTCTCGGCTGTAACCACTCTTCGTCTGTTCTAACTTGGACACCAGCCTGAATGCATAACTCAGAGATAATGCTGGGGAAGAAAAGGCCCAAGGACGACGTGTAGATAGAACGCCGAATCTCACTGTGAATAACACGACCGACATTGATCGGCCATCTCAAACCCAAGGCATAGAGAAGAATGGCATTCGCCATGTTTACACTGCTCGTATGAGAAGTAGGCATTAAACGCTTTTCAGTAAATGCAAACCAAACCGACTCATCCACCAATAAAAATTTCTCCGAAAATGAAGATACGTGTTTGGGTCATGCCAAGCCGCCCCATCAAAACACAATTGTTCCAAAATCTCATTATAATCGGGTTTGACTGTCAAAATCTGATATAACATATCATCTACAACAGGAATTTGAAGTAAGACATTCAAAGTATATTCATCAAAAGAAACTAGTTTACCCCAAACATACGCTTTACCATCCTCTCTCTCAGCAGCATTGGCATAAAACTCTCGTACTAAAAGCACAACGGCCGCCTTTGGTTGTTGACAGAAAAATTCCCAATTCCTATGGCCAATCTGCATAGCTACACCACTATCCCTATGCGTTAATTCCACAGCCCTCTCAGGAATAGGGGTGCAATTCAGTTTAGCCTTGTCGTACCTTTCTTTTGCCGCGACATTGACAAATTTTCCGGCGATACCCGATGATGATGAAGAAGCCAAAACTCTTTGGGAAGATGATGCACCATCAAACCTTGCTCGTTTAGGCACCATGGAATTGAAATTGGACTAGAAAATTCTGGCACGACGAATTTGAAAGTGGCAAACGGACTCCGGAACAAAATAGCCGATGGGTGATGGTGGTCCGGTAGCGGAGATGGATGACTGAGATGAATGGAGATGTAAGGCCGACTATGGATGGAAGACCTGCGGCGACGATGGAGGATGTACGCTGGTGGATGGCCGACTGCAGATGTGCAGCAACAAGAAAACAGCCGGCAAAGAAGATGGATTCGGAGAGGAGATGGTATGCGGCGGCTGGCTGTTGAACGGCGGCGGGTTGGTGGTGTACGACGGCAGAGACAATGAGCCAAGATCAATTTCTGCAAGAAAAGTGCCGGAATGAGTTAGATGGAGAATTGGGGGTTTAGGGATTGAAAATATGAGAGAGAAAAAGTGAGGGAGAAAGTGAGAAAGAGCCCCGATTTATTCGATTAAAAACACGCTCACTCGAGCGAGCCCAAAATTTCATTGGGCCTAGAGTACCTCTCGCTTGAGCGAGTTTGGGTGCTCGCTCGAGCGAGCCTAAACTGATTTTTGGGTCAGAAAGCCTCTCGCTCGAGCGAGACACAGAAATAAAAAAAATTATTTTGATTTTTCAAAAATTTTCGAGGGGAACACAATAAATTTAAAAAAAAAAGAACTCAAAAGCAATAAAAATAACTAAAGCAAAATAGAAAATGGAAAAGAACACTGGTTTGCCTCCCAATCAGCGCTAAATTTATAGTCTATAGCCCGACTGTACCTCCATTTTTAATTTGTCGGGTCATGCAAGTTGACGGTGTGATGTGATGATATTTTCCTATATTTATTTATGTTAATTCGTGTGAAGAATAATTTGCATTGATTAAATCTGTTGTATCATTTCTAATCATTATCTTTGAATTAATATAGGAAGAGAGGAGAAAAGTAGATAAGAAGAATGGAAGATGCAGCTGCATCTATACCTTGAGCGCGATTGCGCTTGGAACAATGTAATCAGCGCAAGAACATGAACTGTTGGGGAGTGAAATTGTTGGGGAGTGCGTTGCTGTTGGAGAGTGAGTGAGTTACTATTGGGGAGTGAGTTTTTGTTGGAGAGTGAGTGCGTTGCTGTTGGGGAGTGTGTTACTAGGTGCTGTGATGCGTACAGATTTGAAGCATAAATTATGCCTCTCGATCCGCAGACTTCAACCGATCGAGTGGCCGCAAGAAATATGAAAACAATGGGACATGGAATTTTAGCTCACTCGATCGGTCAATCTTTACCGATCGAGCGAGATGCGCAGTTTGGGAAAGAATTTTTATTTTTGAAAACTCTTTTATTAAGAACTCTAGCCTTAATTAAAATATATATCTCGAATTTTGGAGTCATTATTATCAGATTTAGACGGCAGAAAGCAGAGAACTCTCTTGGCGGCTAGGTTTCTTCTCTCTTTTCTTAGATTTAATTTTTATTTCATGAAATTTTTTGTAGAATTCATGAATATTGTTTGCTAAGTTCTAGAACTTGGTTGAGGAAGACGAACCCTTGATTTTGTTTATTTATGAAATTTTGATTTTCAGTGTTTGATTATTATCGAGTATCAAAAGACGTTTTGGATTGATTGCCATGCTTGTGTATGAGATATTTGGATTGGTCATCTTAGGATTTCATTATACAATCTACTGCTAAATTAGAAATCAAATCCATAATTGTTTGAATCATCTAATTTGTGAAGCAACTGCGTTTAATATTTTCCGCTGGTGAACTTGTTAAATCGTAGGAACAACAATTGACTAGATTAAATACAATCGTTGGTATTTTTGTTGTCTAGATTCATCAATTTTACTCATTTGAATGCTACCTTAAATTTAAATCTAGATCACTGGTATCCAGGTTGATTTATTGGTAAGGATTAATCTAGAACGCTGATGTCTAATTAACTAAGATTAAGGTGAAACAAGAATTAAATTTTCAATGATGAATATTTGATAGGATTAATTATTTTTAGGTAATCGATGATTGAATGAATGATATCAAGGGTGTAGTCGACCGATAACAAGGCTTGTTTCTCATTGAATTCTTCGTTATAATTTAATCTTGCATGGTAGTGATAAAATTTCATTTGAATTGTTTTAATTTTTCAGTAGCTAATTTCAAATAAAAAATCCTTTTCTTTTATTTTAGAACACAATAAATTTTCCTTTTCTTGTGGGAACGATCCCTACTCTCACTATTGCATATCTTATTTATCTGAGTTGAGTCGGGTAATTTGGGCGTGAAACGATTAAGCATTACCAAATTTTGGCGTCGTTGCCGGGGAAGGGCGTTTAATTTATTTGTGCTTATTTTTGCTTTATTTATTTATTTTTATTCTTTCCCCCAGTGCTTCTCGGGTTTGTTTATGCTTTTAGGTGACTCTTCGGAAGAAAATTTTCCATACGACCCGGAGATAGAAAAAACTTTTCATAGACGAAGGAGAGAAGCTCGTAAGAAACAAGGAGAAGATGAGCGAGTGTGTGAGGATCTTAGAGGAGCAATGGCTAAAAACGCAAATCTGAGTTTGATACAATTGGGCACTACTGATCTGAACCAGCAGCCTTTATGAATTACTTTCCCTACCTTAGATACTAATGCTACTTTTGAATTAAAATCTGGGCTAATACATTTGTTGCTTGCTTTTCATGGTCTTGCAGGTGAGGATCCCCACAAGCACTTATTGGAATTTTGTGTGGTGTGCACAAGCATGAAACCCCATGGAGTAACAGAGAAGCAAATCCAGCTGAGAGCCTTTCCTTTTTCTTTAAAGAATGCTGCTAAGGATTGGCTATACTACCTACCTCCTGCATCCATTACCACCTGGACAGAGATGAAAAGGATCTTCTTAGAGAAGTACTTTCCAGCTTCAAGAGCAGCAAATATCAGAAAAGAGATCTATGGGATCAAGCAATTTACAAAGGAATCACTTGATGAATATTGGGAGCAGTTCAAAAAGCTTTGTGCTAGCTGTCTGCAACATCAGATAAGTGAAAACTTATTAATTCAATATACCTATGAAGGTTTGTTACCTCACGATAGGAGTATGTTAGATGCGGATAGTGGAGGAGTCTTTGTGGATAAAACTCCAGTGCAAGCAAGGAATTTGATTGAGAATATGGCTGCCAATTCTCAGCAATTTGGCACCAACAGGAATGATCAGGCACCAAGGAAAAATAGTGAGGTAAATGTCTGTTCTCTTGAGCAACAATTGATTGAATTGACGTCTCTTGTGCGTCAAATGGTTGTAGGAAATAGACAAAATGTGAAGGTTTGTGGAATATGCACTGCGATAGGACATGCAACTGACATTTGACCCACACTTCAAGAGGAACAAGCGCACAAGTCAATGCAGCTGGAGGATTTCATGGGCCACCACAACAGAGAAATTATGATCCTTATTCGAATACATTCAATCCAGGTTGTATGGATCATCCAAACCTTAGATATGGAAATCTTTCGATGAACCAGCCTGTACCTCATGCACTACCGTAAAATCAAGCTTATAGGCCACGATATCATCCTCCAACACAACGTCCTCAAATTCCTGCGCCTGGTGAGTTTTTAGAAAACATTGTTAAGGATCTCGCTACTAATACTGTAACTTTTCAACAAGAAACGAGAGCAAGTATGCAACACTTGAAAACTCAAGTGGGGCAGTTGGCTGAAAGAGTGGGTGCCCGGTTAGCCAACTTGTGGCTAAGGGCTTTTATGACTCTATGTAAAACAATCTTTTGTTTAATATAATTTACACTTTTATAATGGCATTGACTTTATCTTTCTTCATATTCTTACATTATGATATACTATTGTTGTTTTGATAAAGACCTTGAATATACTATAGTGTATGTAAGATGTGGTAGCACATGGGGATGGCTATCATGAAACAAATCTTATAGTCACTGTATATTCTAAATTGTTCCTAGTCAATTGAGCCGTCCGCAAATAAGGATAAGGATCGCTCGAGATTGAGACTAGCATTTGCGATGCCGAGTACCACGTTTCATTGGTATGGAATATAGAGATGTTCAAAGCATTCAAATGGATATTCATATGATGAATGATCGAACTACCCTATTTGGACTTTCCAAGTGGTTATCACTTATCGAGTGGATAAAGTCCGCGGTTTTGGTTGTACACCATTAGTCCTTATTACTTGAAACATCATTGAGACTTTATATGCTAGTACTGTACTTTGACTGGTTTACCGACTCTATTGGGGTCATCAGGTATCGGGATTGGGTACAGTTACGACACATATAGGAGTCGATGCTTTGTTGTCAAGGATTCACCACATACTTGCGAGTGCGGATACCCTATGCGATCTGAGGAGATATTAGTGTGACGAATCTCTGGCCAGAGTACATGATGTGTTTTAGGTTACTTGGTGTTCCTAGTAACACATGCGATGTCACTAATAGATCTCCAAGATGTTATGCATAGTTATCGAATCTCGAACGACTCTCGATATACCAATGGTTGTTGATTCGATCGGGATATATGGATGAAGGGACCTTACTGTACGCTAACCAAAATCTACTGGTTCTTGTAGGCACTATCAATAATACCTAGGGAATCATGGGGCGATGTTGCTAGGCGCTCTTACCATGATTCGATGGGTAAGTCGGAAATTGTTGTTCCGAGTCAGAAGAAGTTGTGAGCCCACGGCTAGCTGTATTCCTGAACCATTTAGGGTTACACAAGTAATGGATTACTAAAACCCCGTAGATATAGTTAAATTTAAAGAGTTAAATTTAATGAAAGAGAAGTTGGACTTCTTAACTAAAGGGAGTGGAATTTCCTAAAATGACATAGGGATGGACATTTTTGGAAATCACTAAATTCGGATTCAGAAAAATTATCTTGACTCTAAAAGATGCAGAAATGGTTTCTGTGCACATTTGTGAAGTCAGTTTATCAATTGGAGTCACGATGAATTTTATATTAATTTCTATAACAACGGGCTTGGCTTGTTGGGCTTAAGTTATGGATTATGGGCCCTAAGGAGTTAGAGTCCAAATATAATTATAACTTAATCTAGTCTAGAAATTATCTATAAATAGTACTGCAGTGTTCGAAAATTTGGTGTGATTTCAGTCTTGCAATTTTCGAATTTCAGCCTATATTATTCAAGGGGATTTTCGAAATCCTCTGTCCCTTTTGGAGAAAATTTGGGTTGTGTTTTTGTGAAAAATTACAATCTGAATTAACAGATCATATCTGTTTATTCTCTACGCAAACTTCTGATTGATTTCTAGTGCAGTCATTCAGAGGGTTTTGTTTTCTATTCGTGGACCTGATTGAAGAAACGTTCGTTCATCAGTTCCTGGGATATACAACAAGAGCAGATTAAATTCTGTTGGTGTCCATAATCTCGCTTCGAGATTTTAAGGTAAAATATTTAATAGTGATTATTTGTTTTACTTACACAAATTTAATCGTAAAGTTTTGATACCCAGATATGGAATCGTTCCATATTAATAAAATAAATTTTTTAAACTTTCGCTGCACCGGATATCAATTCTAATTGATCTGAACACAGTATTCCAACAGTGGTATCAGAGCCAGGTTGCTCAGATCAAACGATTAAATTAATCGATTGTACAAAAATTTTAAGCCTCGGTTTTTTGAAACAAAATGAAAATTTAAAATTAAATTTTAATGGGCAAATCGGGCAGCGAGCGTCGCTGCCCAGCCCGGGATTGTCCCGGGCAGCCCGGGAAAATTATTTTTTAATTTTTAATTAAAATTTTAATTTTTTGAAATTCTAGTTTTTGATCCGATTGAAAATTTTTTTTGATTGGTTCACGAGGCATCGGATCGAATTGTTCGAGTCCGAAAATTTTAAAATTTATTTTTGGATAAATTTGAATTTTTGAAAAATTTATAAATTTTATCCGTTAAATTAAATTTTATACAATTAATTATTTTGGTACAATTGATGATAAGATATGATCTTATGGATGGATAAGATAAAATATGATTTTATCTTTTAAATTATGATGTCTTTGCATGTTTATCCAATTATTTAATTATTGAATTAATTAATGGATAAAGGATGATCGATTGTCATGACCAATGTGTTAGGTGATTTACATTTGTCTTATTGTTGTTGGTGTTTATTAATGGGCTTGGTTTATAGCCCAATATGATTGTCATATGTAATAAAAGTGGGTCTGGTTTATGGCCCGTTCCCACCTCTAAAAATGTATCTCATATTTGTCATCGAAATTTATTGTAAATTTATTAGACTTAGTGGGAGACAAAGATTTGAAGAAATGGTGGGCCCAGCAGACAATGAAGACCGAAGAAATGTAAGTTGGAAGCACAATGTAATAGGATTGCATTGCATACTTGCATATCACCTAGGATTGGACTTAGACTCGTGATTGGCAACCAGGGGTCGATTAGTTAATGGGATCGATCATCCTTAAATAATATATGATATTATTGATGTATGCATGTTTGGACAAAATTGTATGAATCCCGCAAGCATACATAAATTGCATGATGAGACAAATTTTCAAAAATTAAAAAACCCTCATTTTAAATATGATTTAAAATTGATATCAAGATTAATAAAAAGGGAATTTAAATATTGTTTAAATATTCCTACCTTCCATCAACAATCAATGTATGAGATGCTACCCGCGGATACGGTCCGGCTCATATTATTGGGGGGCCCGTTCGTCGGAAAGCTGTACATTGGATCGACACATGTTGTAAGTTGGGTGGAACTCCCATGGGATTGGCTCATATTATTGGGGATCCACATGGCGACCGTCCATCACAACTTAATATTGATGGGTTATCTTGACATGTCACAATAAACGGCGTCATATTATTGGGCCCTTATTGGACATGAGGTAAAAACATGGGGGTTACTTTGGAAGTAATTGGGCTCTACCTTTTGAAAATTATGGTTGGCTGATATTATTCGGGATCATGATTTGTCAATTGGACTCCATGTTCTCACTAAGGAAAACAGTTTCCCGTTTTCACTAGAGGGTAGTGAAATCGTTAAAATAGTGGGAGTGTAATTCATAAAATTAAAATTATCCATATTTTATGTCTTAGTAAATTAATTAAACAATCATTGATTATTGTCAGTTTCCTTTTCAGTATACTATTACAATGACTTCTCGCAATCCACTATTTTCAATTCTCGAACAAAACAAATTGACTGACGCAAACTTTACGGAATGGTTCCGTAAGTTGAAAATTATTCTTACTTTGGAAAAAGCTTTATACGTGTTAGAGAAGCCGCCTCCGAAGGAAGCCCCAGCTAATACAAGTCCGGAAGAGTTGGCCAAACTTGATTTATGGTGGGACCATGATATCTGTAGTGGCCCGTATCCAAAACTAATGAGTAATGAGTAATTAAATCGTATAATCATGTCGGGATTTAGTGAAACATGATTAAGGAAATTCCAGAAGGGTTAACGGATTCCAGAAATGGATCCAGGACACTCGAAAATGGCTTAGAGGGTTTCATGACTCGAGTGGGATCGGAACCACCGATCCAGGATCGAAGCCTCCGATCTTGGTGAGTTCGGAACCACATCGGAAGCAGGGAGATCGGAACGTCCGATCAGGATCGGAGCTTCCGATGGCTGTCGATGACAGGTGTGTGGTTGCATGTGGACCGAATTGACACGTAGCGAACGGAACTTCCGATCGGGGAACGGAGCTTCCGATCTAAACGAACGGAGCTTCCGATCGAGGAACGGAGCTTCCGATCGATGCCTATAAATATGAGGTCCGAGCTCCTCATTTCTTGCCAGTTCCGAGTTCCTCTCCTTCGCCTAGTTGCTCTATTTTAGGGCTTTGGGTACTCTTATTTTAGAGTTGGAGTAGGGAATATATTTTAGTATAGTCAGACAGTGTTTGACATAGTAGCGGAGCGGTGCTCGAGTAGCGGAGCAGCGCTCGTGTAGCGGAGTAGTGCTCGAGGCTGTGGAGTTGCAGCAGGGGTGTGCCCCTAGTTGCGGGATAGTCGCCATCAGTGGGCTAACGACGGACACAGGTATAGCTATGGTCTCCTTAAATTATTTAGGAGTATGCAATAGCTTAGTTAAGGCTTTTAGAGCTTATTGAATGATGCATGGGTATTTGCATTGTAGACTTGATGATAGGCTTGGAACCTAGAGTGGGACTACTAGGACTACCTTAGAAAGGTACGTAAGTACTGACTGAGATTGCCAGCGGATATGCATGCTTATATGTTGCATTTATGTGTTTGCATGTTATTATTGTTATGCGGCATGTGCATATCATCTTGTGCCTGTACATCTGTATACCTTTCGAGATGAGCCAGTTAGGGTTGCTCAGCCCTGTTAGGACGTTTGATATCGAGTACCCCTAGGTACTGATACCGGAAGGACTCCGTGGTCTGCGTCTGTGATTCGGGAATGAGTGGTCGCACACAGTGGTTAGCTACCCCGATGTGAAGAGCTTATATCCCAGGCGCCAGTCTGAGTAGTTTGTATACAGTTATCCCAGATATGGATACCCTGTCATTTGCATGCATCATATTTGTATGTTTATCCGTGCTTTCGTATTGAGCTTAGTGCTCATGTCCAGTATTTTCTGTATATTTGGATACCCTATTCGACGGGGCAGGTGTAGGTGCAGGATTGAGCACCAGGAGTCTGGAGTAGCCAGTGACCTTGAAGACAGCAAGATTAGCTGTAGGTTTTATTTAAATTCGATTGGGTTGTATAATCGAGTTTGTTTAGCCGGTTGTATTCCGCCGGTCTTTTTGTATTTAAGACTTCCGCAGCGATTTATTTAATGCATGCTTAATTATGCTCTTAACTCTGATTAGATAGTGGATCCGGGATGGGTCACTACATTTATTGGTATCAGAGCAATGCATGCAAGGGACTTAGGAAATTTATATTAAGACTTCTTGATTATCCTTGTAGGATTGATTGAGGCCCAGCGAAAGAAGATTTGGTTCTTCATTGCCGAGGTTTGCGGCATAAGTCTTTACTATAAGGAATGCAACAGTGATGAGAACACCAGTAGTAGCACATCGATAGAAAGACTGACTGCTGTGGACAGTTCATCATTCGATGCATTGGGATGTTGATCGAAGAATATATGGATTCCAGCCAAGGAAGACTGGAAGAGAAGATCGAGTATATCGCGTCAGATACCTCTGAGGGCTTTTTGGAACGAATGATGTTTAATAATCCATGTGGTTCCAGTCCTCGAATATTCTCCACTCGTAGTTGGAGAGATTGTCAGATAGACCTTTACCAGGGAATATTTCGAGTGCCTAAGGCATGGCAGGTTCCTAGCGTAAGGTCTGTAAACTCATGCAGAACATGGTTTTGCCGGTATGCTTGCATAGATGCTTTTGTTAGGCATACGGGAAACTTTATGTTCAAAAGCATGATTCGGATACAAGAAGAACGCTGATGGTAGATCGCGAGCAAAAGAAGTCGACCGACATACACTGACGCAGAGCATAGCTGGTTAGCTATTACGTGCCATTTCTCCGGAGTTCTTCGCGGGAGGACATGTAGAGAGACTTGGACGGGAGTATGCTTGTATCGATGCGTGTGTCGATGAGAAGCTTCGTGCTCAAGGAACGAAGACAAGATTTGATGATTTTAAATACTGTATTGTTGTAGTTGTAAACAGTATTTCAGTTGTAATGAATCATCAGAATTTGGTTGTATCAGTTCAAGTTATTGGATGTACATTTGTTGTATTTTGAATACTGTATGTATTACATGGGATTGTAATAAAGGAAATTTTACATAACTTGAAGTAATGATACATGTTTTATTTATTCAGCAATTCATGATTGATTGCAAGTAATTTTATAAAGTTTGGCTTGGAATTAGTTGATTGGTAATCAACTAGGTTAGCTCATGGATTTTGGGTAAGCCAGCGGTAACGAATTGAAGTGTGGTTAGTCTAGGTGTTTTCCTAGGATTGACCTATTTAGTCATTTGACTGGATTAGTGCCATTGATGAGGTGATTCATCTGGGGGCATGGGATTATTGATCTTGTTTTGGAATTTTGAGTTTCGTTCTAGGTGATTTCCGTAGATCAATAGCTTGATTAACCTTCATAAGTTGAGACTTCGTGATGATGGGATTTCACCGGGATACCAAGTCGAGTATATATACCGAGAGTTGTGGACTATGACCATGACTAGACATGATGGAGCGCGACCCTATGCCAATGTTACTCTGGGAGTCTTTCGTACTTTGGAGAATGTCTGGAAGCCTTCGTGCTTCAGGATTGGCGGTGGGAAGGCTACTAGTCTAGAGTTGTGGTAACAGTCACAACGGGGTATGAATTTGGATTAGTTGCCTTGGTAGGTATCAGTGGTTTAGATATCGTCTGACTGTCGTCAGAGATATTGGCTGGTTAAGTATCTGTGGTTTAGATATCGTCTGACTGTCGTCAGAGATATTGCTTTGGATTTTTTCATAAGGACCAGTCTTGGAGGGATTTCCTTGACAAGTGCGTACTCTGAGCAGATAGTTTTAGACTATTGGTTACTGCTAGACTGGTGGATCTAGTCGGTGTTTGGATGCTCTGGTGATAGGGGCTAACTAGGAGTTTGGTTTGTGAACTTCCTATAACGTTTGACTCGGGGATTAGTATTTTTTCAGCATTGATGGTTTCCTTCAGTGATAGATTATATCCGATGCTAAGGATTGTACATGACGATTTGAGGCGTGAGGATAGCGTGATTTATGCCAGTGTACACTTGGTGGTGATTTCAGGTGGAACACCGCGGCAAGTAACCTCAGTCTCGATTTGTTGCAGTCTTAGCAAGAGATATAATTATCAGGAGTATGTTCAACAATAGTTGAAATCATTCGGACTTGTATTGCGGCTTGAGTTGAACAAATCCTTATGATCATCTTGGATGAAGATAGACAGTGGATAGTATGTCTAGACTGGTGCAGGTTTAGCACTAGTGACTACTTGTAACTGTTGTCTGATTCTGTCAAAGATGAGCGATTGAATCAGCTGTGATTCTTTTGATTTCAAGTATTTGGGATCTGCGGACGTGTGGCATTGAGATCATTGATAGTGATCGGCCATGGGATTTTTCATTGATCTGTGATTGTCTGATTAGAATTTGTATCGTCAGGCATAGCAAGAGCTACAGTAGATCAACTTGATTGATCAAAATATTCCAATTGGTACTGATTGGGATATAGTGAATCAAGAAGTGCTGGAATAGTACTTAAAAATGGTATGCTATGATATAGCGATTCAAGTGCATTTAGGAAATTCTTTAGTCGCTAAGGAATCTCCAGGGATGCGGGAATTGAGACTTTTGGATTCTCCGGATCACGAAAGTGGTCATTAGTTTTCTTTTGCAATCGTAGTTGTTGGTAACGTTGCTTTGGCTACCAGTGACGGATTTTGATCTGAACATTGCTTGGTTTTAGCAATGATTTATTCAGTTTGCGGAAAAAGGATTCAGTGATTGTTCCAGGGTTGTTAGTGAACGAATTTTGGAGACTGTTAGTCGGAATGATCAGCTTGGGTGCTTCCAGCAGATTTCTCAAGAGTTGTTCTTGAGCGGTAATTCGACAAGTGCTTTTGGATTTCAATGAGCATTAGCATGATAGCATTAGTTGTTTCATGGGATGAGACAACAGCTGAGACTTGTGTTCCTGAGTCTGGCAGGATTGTTGTCACCGATATCCCAGTGCGTTCTGATATGCTGTGTCATTGAAAGGATTTGATAACGTAATTGACATCCGTATTGATAGATTCTGTACGGGATCGCGGTGAATCAGTTTGGTTATCCCCGCTAGAGAGCCAAGGGTTTGGTTATCTGGAACAGGATTAACCGGAATCGTTTTCGTTGATACTATCTCTAGTTCTGATATGGAAGTAAACATCTGATTGAGACTACTGCTGAGGATGGTGTGGTCCATCTGGGAGTTTCAACATGATTTTAGTAAATTTCGAGACGACGACCTCGAAGAATGCTTTTAGACAAGAAATTGTGTATAAGGATCTTATCACAATTGGGGTTAGTAATCTTTGTTTGCTAGTTGTTGTTCTTTGGGAACATTTGTTGGCCAATGGCAGGGTGAGTACTGAAAGTACATACTATGACGCCAGGAATTGTCAGGATTTTGTTGTTACCCATGGCAGAATGACTAATGTAATCGAGTAGATGCTATCTACGATGGCGAGATTCGGATCAAGGTTTATCGCAATTATTCTAAGGATTTCAAATGGTTGGAGTCGCGTGCAGTGGTGCGATTGCTCTGCGAGCGGGTGGCCGGTGGCTGCCATTTCTATTCGCATAAGGTACTGTTTTGGAAAATATATTTTATCCTTCGTGATAAAAAGTAACTCACACGAGTTCTTGGAAAAAGGATATCTAGGATTTGACCGAGAGTTGAATCTAGGTCGATTGTTTAGGGCTTTTCGATAACATCAAGAGATGAGATGTTACCGTTAGACCAGTGAGATACAATGTGTTGTATCTTGTTCTCTAGTTGGACTGCGATGGAGTTCGTACATATCTATAGATAACTGCTGATTAATTACTATCTTAGCAAGGGTGTCATCGCTAAGATTTGTAGGCAGTGTGACTGATTCAATGGGCAATTTGGACCGAAGGTGCCGTGTTGTTGAGGTTATCGATGGATAACTGACGGTAGTCAATAGTGTTACACTATTTTATCAAGGATTGGGTCTGTCGAAGGTTATTCGACCCAATATTTGGAACCGGAACTATTGCTGAATTGGACAAGTGGTTTGTACTATATTCCGAGGTTTACCTTAGATTTCGAGGACGAAATCCTTTTAAGGTGGTGGGAATGTAGTGGCCCGTATCCAAAACTAATGAGTAATGAGTAATTAAATCGTATAATCATGTCGGGATTAAGTGAAACATGATTAAGGAAATTCCAGAAGGGTTAACGGATTCCAAAAATGGATCCAGGACACTCGAAAATGGCTTAGAGGGTTTCATGACTCGAGTGGGATCGAAACCACCGATCCAGGATCGGAGCCTCCGATCTTGGTGAGTTCGGAACCACATCGGAAGCAGGGAGATCGGAACGTCCGATCAGGATCGGAGCTTCCGATGGCTGTCGATGACAGGTGTGTGGTTGCATGTGGACCGAATTGACACGTAGCGAACGGAACTTCCGATCGGGGAACGGAGCTTCCGATCTAAACGAACGGAGCTTCCGATCGAGGAACGGAGCTTCCGATCGATGCCTATAAATATGAGGTCCGAGCTCCTCATTTCTTGCCAGTTCCGAGTTCCTCTCCTTCGCCTAGTTGCTCTATTTTAGGGCTTTGGGTACTCTTATTTTAGAGTTGGAGTAGGGAATATATTTTAGTATAGTCAGACAGTGTTTGACATAGTAGCGGAGCGGTGCTCGAGTAGCGGAGCAGCGCTCGTGTAGCGGAGTAGTGCTCGAGGCTGTGGAGTTGCAGCAGGGGTGTGCCCCTAGTTGCGGGATAGTCGCCATCAGTGGGCTAACGACGGACGCAGGTATAGCTATGGTCTCCTTAAATTATTTAGGAGTATGCAATAGCTTAGTTAAGGCTTTTAGAGCTTATTGAATGATGCATGGGTATTTGCATTGTAGACTTGATGATAGGCTTGGAACCTAGAGTGGGACTACTAGGACTACCTTAGAAAGGTACGTAAGTACTGACTGAGATTGCCAGCGGATATGCATGCTTATATGTTGCATTTATGTGTTTGCATGTTATTATTGTTATGCGGCATGTGCATATCATCTTGTGCCTGTACATCTGTATACCTTTCGAGATGAGCCAGTTAGGGTTGCTCAGCCCTGTTAGGACGTTTGATATCGAGTACCCCTAGGTACTGATACCGGAAGGACTCCGTGGTCCGCGTCTGTGATTCGGGAATGAGTGGTCGCACACAGTGGTTAGCTACCCCGATGTGACGAGCTTATATCCCAGGCGCCAGTCTGAGTAGTTTGTATACAGTTATCCCAGATATGGATACCCTGTCATTTGCATGCATCATATTTGTATGTTTATCCGTGCTTTCGTATTGAGCTTAGAGCTCATGTCCAGTATTTTCTGTATATTTGGATACCCTATTCGACGGGGCAGGTGTAGGTGCAGGATTGAGCACCAGGAGTCTGGAGTAGCCAGTGACCTTGAAGACAGCAGGATTAGCTGTAGGTTTTATTTAAATTCGATTGGGTTGTATAATCGAGTTTGTTTAGCCGGTTGTATTCCGCCGGTCTTTTTGTATTTAAGACTTCCGTAGCGATTTATTTAATGCATGCTTAATTATGCTCTTAACTCTTATTAGATAGTGGATCCGGGATGGGTCACTACAATATCAAGGCCAAATGCTACATGCAGGCTTCGATGTCTGATGAGCTTCAAAGGAGATTCGAGGATACCGTGAATGCTGCTGACATTCACAAGAACCTCAAGGAACTCTTTGGAGCTCAGTCAGGATCGGAGAGGTATGACACCGTCAGAGAGCTCATGACGAGCCGCATGCGAGATGGGACTTCAGTCCGTGAGCATGGGGTGCGCATGATTGGGCTCATTGAAAAGTTGGTAACACTCGACTTGACTTTGGAGCATGAACTTAGCGCGGACTTGTTGCTTATATCACTTCCTTCATCGTTTGACGGTTTTGTGATGAACTTCAATATGAACAAGATAGAGGCCACCCTTGAAGAGATGGTCAATATGTTGGAGAACGCGGCGTTCAGATCAAACAAGATTGATACCCGGTGCAGCGGAAGTTTAAAATTTTTATTATATGGAACGATTCCATATTGGGTATCACATCTTTACGATTAAATTGTGTGTGTAAAAATTCAAATAACGATTATATAATTTTTACCTTTAATCTCGAATCGAGATTCTGGACACCAACAGATTTCTCTGCTCTTGTTGTATCTCCCTGGAACCGATGGACGAACAGTTCTTCTATCAGGTCCACGAATAGAGATTTAATCCCTCTGATAGATTGCACTAGAAAATCTATCAGAAGTTTTCTACGAAGAGATTAACGAATTTGATCCGTTAAACCAGACTGTAATTCAAAATCACAGGCTGGATTTTCTCGAGCAGAGGGGAGAGGGGTCGGCCACTTTAAGAAAAATAGCTTAGGGTTTTCGAAAATTTTGTGCCTTGTTATGTGTAATTTCTGTACTGCAATAACTTATTTATAATGTAGGCCACTAACAGCTTAAGGCCCATTAGTCATAAGTTCAGGCCCGACAAGCAAAGCCCGCATGTTCAGAAATTAATATAAAATTCATCGTGACTCCGATTGATAAACCGATTTTACCAATGTGCACAGAAACCATTTCTGCACCTTTTAAAGTCAAGATAAATTTTTCTGAATCCGAATTCAGTGATTTCCAAAAAATGCCCATCACTATGTCATTTTAGGAAATCTCACTCCTCTACTCTTAAATAAGAAGTCCAACTTCTTCGTTCATTAAATTTAACTCTTTAAATTTAACTATCTCAACGGGGATTAAAAATCCATTACACTGTGTGACCCTCAATGGTTCAGGGATACAGCTAGCCGTGGGCTCACAACTCCTTGTGACTCGGAATAACAATTTCCGACTTGCCCATCGAATCATGGTATGAGCGCCTAGCAACATCGCCCCATGATTCCCTAGGTATCACTGATAGTGCCTACAAGAACCAGTAGATTTTGGTTAGCGTACAGTACGGTCCCTTCATCCATATATCCCGATCGAATCAACAACCATTGGTATATCGAGAGTCGCTCGAGATTCGATAACTATGCAATGCATCTTGAAGATCAAATAGTGACATCGCATGTGCTACTAAGAAACCATTTCTTAAATCACATCATGTACTCTGGCCAGAGATTCGTCACACTAATATCTTCTCAGATCGCATAGGATATCCACACTCGCAAGTATGTGGTGAATCCTTGACAACAAAGCATCGACTCCTACATGTGTTGTAACTGTACCCAATCCCGACACTTGATGACCCCAATAGAGTCGGTAAACGAGTCAAAGCACAGTACTAGCATATAGAGTCTCAATGATGTCTCAAGTAGTAAGGACTAATGGTGTACAACCAAAACCGCGGACTATATCCACTCGATAAGTGATAACCACTTGGAAAGTTCGGATAGGGTAGTTCGATCATTCATCATATGAATATCCATTTGCATGCTTCGAACATCTCTATGTTCCCTACCAATGAAACGTGGTACTCTGCATCGCAAATGCTAGTCTCACACTCGAGCGACCCTTATCCTTATTATCGGACGGCTCAATCGACTAGGAACAGTTTAGAATATACAGTGACTATAAGATGTGTTTCATGATAGACATCGCCATTTTCTACCACATCTTACATACACTATAGTATATTCAAGGTCTTTATCAAAACAACAATAGTATATCACAATATAACAATATGAAGAAAGATAAAGTCATTGCCATTAATAAAAGTGTAAATTATATTAAACAAAAGATTGTTTATACAAAGAGTCATCAAAGCCCTTAGCCACAAGTTGGCTCACTGGGCACCCACTCTTTCAATCTCCCACTTGCCCTATAGCCAACTAGTCATACTACGTAGACCCATTGCTTCGCGATGTTTGTCAAATAATGGTCCTGGCAAGGGCTTAGTAAGTGGATCAGCGATATTGTCTGCAGAGGCCACTCTTTCGACAGTGATGTCTCCTCTTTCCACAATCTCCCGGATGATGTGGTATTTCCTCAGTACGTGTTTGGATCTTTGATGAGACCTTGGTTCCTTTGCCTGAGCAACGGAACCCGTGTTGTCACAGTACACCGAGACTGGACCAACAACTTCAGGAATGACGCCCAACTCTTGGACGAAATTCCTCATCCAAACGGCCTCTTTAGCAGCAGCTGATGCTGCAATGTATTCTGCCTCAGTGGTGGAATCCGCTGTGGTGTCCTGCTTGGAACTCTTCCAAGAGACAGCACCGCCATTGAGCATGAACACAAATCCAGAGGTTGACTTCGAGTCATCCACGTCACTTTGGAAGTTAGAGTCGGTATAGCCTTCCAATTTTAGTTCTCTTCCTCCATATACCATGAACATATTCTTAGTCCTTCGTAAGTACTTAAGAATGTCCTTCACGGCTTTCCAATGCATTTGACCGGGATTAGCTTGATATCTGCTCGTGACACACAGAGCAAATGCTACATCCGGTCTGGTAGATATCATCCCATACATGATACTACCTATGGCTGACGCATATGGTACATGTGTCATTTTCTCTATCTCTTCATCTGTCTTGGGACACATAGACTTGGATAGAGAAACTCCATGACACATGGGTAGATGTCCTCTCTTGGACCCATCCATTGAAAACCGTTTCAATATGGTGTCGATGTAGGTTGATTGAGTGAGTCCTATCATTCTCTTAGATCTATCTCTATAGATCTGTATCCCAAGAATATAGGATGCCTCACCCAAATCCTTCATCGAAAATCTACCTGATAACCATATCTTTGTTGACTGCAACATCCCTACATCATTCCCAATGAGTAGGATGTCATCAACATAAAGTACTAAGAATGTCACAGCATCCTTAACTACTTTCTTGTACACGCATGGTTCCTCCGGATTCTTGATGAAACCAAAATCTTTTATTGTTTCATCAAATTTTTGGTTCCAACTTCTTGATGCTTGTTTTAGACCATAAATTGATCTCTGAAGCTTGCATACCTTATGCTCGCTTCCCATGGATGTGAACCCCTCAGGCTGCTTCATATAGATTTCTTCCTTAATGTCTCCATTAAGAAAAGCAGTCTTCACATTTTCCATATCTCATAGTCATACCATGCAGCTATGGCAATAAGGATTCTTATGGACTTGAACATTGCAACTGGTGAAAAGGTTTCATCATAGTCAACTCCTTGTCTTTGAGTATAACCTTTTGCCACCAATCGCGCCTTGTAGGTCAATACCTTACCATCAGGCCCAAGCTTTCTCTTGTAGATCCATTTACACCCTATTGGAACAATTCCATCGGGAGGATCTACTAAAGACCAAACTTGGTTTGTATGCATCGAATCTATTTCCGACTGCATAGCTTCAAGCCATAAATTTGAATCCGCATCAGAAATTGCTTCCTTGAAGTTTCTTGGATCACATCCAACATCGGGTTCATTTTGATCCCCTTCAAGAAGAAGACCATATCGAATAGGAGGTCTAGAAGTCCTCTCGGATCTTCTAGGTATAGGCGTGTCCAGCAATGGTTCCTGAGGTGTAGGATCGTTATTTTGTATTTCGGGTTCTTCTCGAATTTCTTCGAGTTCCATCATCTCGCCTTTCTTATCCAATAAGAACTCCTTCTCCAAGAAGGTGGCATTCCTTGAAACAAACACCTTTGTTTCAGCAGGATAATAGAAATAATATCCGATTGAATTCTTCGGATACCATATAAAATAACATAAGCTGGATCGACTATCCAACTTATCTCCCACTGTCCGCTTCACGTAAGCAGGACATCCCCAAATCCTCAAGTACGAATACTTAGGAGCTTTGCCATTCCATAACTCGTATGGTGTTTTGTCCACTGCTTTAGTGTGGACGTTGTTCAACAACAATACCGCCGTTTCAAGTGCATAGCCCCAAAACGAAGGTGGAAGCTCAGTGAAGCTCATCATGGATCGAACCATGTCCAACAAAGTTCGATTACGACGCTCCGATACACCATTCAGCTGTGGTGTCATAGGAGGAGTCCACTGAGAGAGAATCCCATTCTCTTTCAGATAGTCCAAAAACTCGGTACTCAAGTATTCTCCACCTCGATCCGATCGAAGTGCTTTAATACTTTTACCTAGCTTGTTTTCTACTTCAGCCTTGAATTCTTTGAACTTTTCAAATGCTTCAGACTTATATTTCATTAAATATAAATACCCATACTTTGAATAATCATCAGTAAAGGTAATGAAGTAGGTGTGGCCATATTGAGTCCCAACTCTAAATGGACCACAAACATCTGTATGGATCAAATCCAACAGATTTTGACTACGCTCAGGTTTCCCTTAAAAGGAGATTTAGTCATTTTTCCTTTTAGGCAGGATTCACAAGTAGGTAGAGAGTTAATATCAGACATATCAAACATGCCCTCTCCCACTAGCTTGTTCATCCTCCTTGAGGAAATATGACCTAGCCTAGCGTGCCAAAGGTTTTCCGGGTTTTGGCTATCGATTTTCCTTTTGTTTGTTGTTGCCGGTTTATCAACATAATTTATTGGAACGTCTTTTAGTTTTAAGTTGTATAGATCGTTTTCAAGTTGTCCATTTCCAATTAAACATTCATTCTTGTAAATATTGCAAATCCCATTCACAAAATTGCAAGAATAACCATCTCTATCAAGCATAGAAACAGAAATAATGTTTTTAATTAAATCTGGAACAAATAAAACATCTCTTAAAAGTAACTTAAAACCGTTCTGCAAAATTAAATAAACATCTCCCACGGCTTTTGCTTCAACTCTGGAACCATTTCCGAGCCTCAGCTGGGTCTCACCCATCCTAAGCCTGCGACTTCTTGTCATTACTTGCAAATCATTGCAAATGTGAGATCCACATCCGGTATCCAATACCCAAGAAGTAGTATTAAGTGAAACATTTATTTCAATATAGAACATACCCTTTGCAGTTCGCAACTGCTCTAGATATTCCTTGCAGTTACGCTTCCAATGACCGGGCTTCTTGCAGTAATGGCAAACATCCTTGGATTTTTCCATGTTTGAAGCCTTTGTCTTGTACTTCTTCTCGGGTTCGACTTTCTTGGGTGGGGCAGAACGTTTCTTACCCTTCGTACTTGGCCCCTTCTTAGCAGAAGAAGAGGAGCCCACCAAGAAAGCCGGTTTATCCTTCTTTAATGTGGATTCATATGTCACAAGCATATTGACCATCTCTTCAAGGGAGGCCTCTATCTTGTTCATATTGAAATTTACCACAAATCCGTCAAACGAAGAAGGCAGAGACAGAAGTAGTAAGTCCACGTTGAGTTCATGCTCCAACACCAAATCAAGGGTTACCAACTTCTATATGAGCCAAATCACTCGTACCCCATGATCACGGACCGAAGTCCCTTCACGCATGCGACACGTCATTAGCTCCTTTACAGTAGCGAACCTTTCAGCCCTCGATTGAGCCCCAAAAAGTTCCTTGAGTTGAACGTGAATGTCAGCAGCATTCACGGTGTCCTCAAATCGCCTCTGGAGTTCATCAGACATCGAGGCTTGCATATAGCATTTGGTCTTGATATCATGGTCCCACCATGTATCAAGTTTGGCTAACTCCTCCGGACTTACGTCAGCTGGTGCTTCCTTCGGAGGAGATTTCTCTAACACGTAGAGCATCTTCTCCGAAGTCAAGACAATCTTCAACTTACGGAACCATTCCGTATAGTTTGCGCCAGTCAACTTATTTTGTTCGAGGATCGAGAAAAGTGGATTACGCGAATTCATTGTATGAAATACTGAAAAGAAACAGACAAATATCAGTGATTGTTTAAGCAATTTACTAAGACATAAAATAGGCGAAATTTATTTTATGAATCTCACTCCCACTATTTTAACGATTTCACTACCCTCTAGTGAAAACGGGAAACTGTTTTCCTTAGTGAGAACATGGAGTCCAATTGACAAACTTATAGTCCCGAATAATATCAGCCAACCATAATTTTCAAAAGGTAGAGCCCAATTGCTTCCAAAGCAACCTCCACGTTTTTACCTCATGTCCAATAAGGGCCCAATAATATGACGCCGATTATTGTGACATGTCAAGATGACCCATCAATATTAAGTTGTGATGGACGGTCGCCATGTGGATCCCCCAATAATATGAGCCGATCCCATGGGAGTTCCACCCAACTTACAACATGTGTCGATCCAATGTACAGCTTTCCGACGAACGGGCCCCCCCAATAATATGAGTCGGACCGTATCCGCGGGTAGCATCTCATACATTGATCGTTGATGGAAGGTAGGAACATTTAAACAAATTTAAATTTCCTTTATTTATCTTGATATCAATTTTAAATCATATTTAAAATGAGGGATTTTTAATTATAAAAATTTGTCTCATCATTTTTAAAATTTTGTATGCTTGTCGGATTCACACAATTTAGTATAAAACATGCATACAACCATAATATCACATATTATATAGGATGATCGATTCCATTTCTAATCGACCCGTGGTTGCCAATCACGAGTCTTAGTCCAATACTAGGTAATATGCAGTATGCAATGCAATCCTATTACATTTGCTTCCAATTTACATTTCTTCTGTCTTTATTGTCTGCTGGGCCCACCTCCATCTTCAAATCTTGATCTCCCACTAAATCTAATGTATTTACAATAAATAACAATGACAAGTAGGGGATACATTTTTAAGGGGTGGGAACGGGCCATAAACCAAGCCCACTTTTATTACATATGACATTCATATTGGGCCATAAACCAGGCCCATTAATAAAACCAACAACAATAAAACAAATGTAAATTCCTAACATACACCTACAAAATTGGTCATGGCAATCGATCATCCTTATCCAATAACATTTAATTCAAAATTAATTTATTGGATAACATGCAATGGCAATTTAAATTTAAAAAGATAAAATCATATCTCATACATAAAATCTTATTTTACATATAAAATCATATTTTATCTTTTTATAAAATAAAATCATATTTTATCTATAAAATCCAATTTTATACATAAAATCATATTTTACTCAATATATCCATAAGATCATATCTTATCATCAATTGTACCAAAAATTAATTAATTTCAAAATTCAATTAAAGGATAAAATATTAAAATTTTCCAAAAATTCAAATTCATCCAAAAATCAATTTTAAAATTTTCGGACTCGAACAATTCGATCCGACGCCTCGTGGACCAATCAAAACAATTTTCGATCGGACCAAAAATAGAATTTTAACATATTAAAATTTAATTTAAAATTAAAAATAATTTTTCCCGCGGGCCGCCCGGGACGTTCCCGGGCCGGGCAGCCCGGCTGCCCTTAGGGCAGCGACGATCGCTGCCCTGGGCAGCGCCGTGCGCTGCCCTGGGCAGCGCCGTGCGCCGCCCTGTGCAGCGCCCAGCACTGCGCAGGGCAGCGCCCGGGGCAGCGACCATCGCTGCCCCTCTCGGGCAGCGATCCAATCGCTGCCCGGGTTTTTGCCCGAAAAAAAAATATTTTTATTTTAAAATATTTATTTTGTTTCAAAAACCGAGGCTTAAAAAAAAAAAAAAATTTTTGTACAATCGATTTATTTAATCGCTTGATCTGAGCAACCTGGCTCTGATACCACTGTTGGAGAACGCGGCGTTCAGATCAAACAAGATTGATACCCGGTGCAGCGGAAGTTTAAAATTTTTATTATATGGAACGATTCCATATTGGGTATCACATCTTTACGATTAAATTGTGTGTGTAAAAATTCAAATAACGATTATATAATTTTTACCTTTAATCTCGAATCGAGATTCTGGACACCAACAGATTTCTCTGCTCTTGTTGTATCTCCCTGGAACCGATGGACGAACAGTTCTTCTATCAGGTCCACGAATAGAGATTTAATCCCTCTGATAGATTGCACTAGAAAATCTATCAGAAGTTTTCTACGAAGAGATTAACGAATTTGATCTGTTAAACCAGACTGTAATTCAAAATCACAGGCTGGATTTTCTCGAGCAGAGGAGAGGGGTCGGCCACTTTAAGAAAAATAGCTTAGGGTTTTCGAAAATTTTGTGCCTTGTTATGTGTAATTTCTGTACTGCAATAACTTATTTATAATGTAAGCCACTAACAGCTTAGGGCCCATTAGTCATAAGTTCAGGCCCGACAAGCAAAGCCCGCATGTTCAGAAATTAATATAAAATTCATCGTGACTCCGATTGATAAACCGATTTTACCAATGTGCACAGAAACCATTTCTGCACCTTTTAAAGTCAAGATAAATTTTTCTGAATCCGAATTCAGTGATTTCCAAAAATGCCCATCACTATGTCATTTTAGGAAATCTCACTCCTCTACTCTTAAATAAGAAGTCCAACTTCTTCGTTCATTAAATTTAACTCTTTAAATTTAACTATCTCAACGGGGATTAAAAATCCATTACACTGTGTGACCCTCAATGGTTCAGGGATACAGCTAGCCGTGGGCTTACAACTCCTTGTGACTCGGAACAACAATTTCCGACTTGCCCATCGAATCATGGTATGAGCGCCTAGCAACATCGCCCCATGATTCCCTAGGTATCACTGATAGTGCCTACAAGAACCAGTAGATTTTGGTTAGCGTACAGTACGGTCCCTTCATCCATATATCCCGATCGAATCAACAACCAATGGTATATCGAGAGTCGCTCGAGATTCGATAACTATGCAATGCATCTTGAAGATCAAATAGTGACATCGCATGTGCTACTAAGAAACCATTTCTTAAATCACATTATGTACTCTGGCCAGAGATTCGTCACACTAATATCTCCTCAGATCGCATAGGATATCCACACTCGCAAGTATGTGGTGAATCCTTGACAACAAAGCATCGACTCCTACATGTGTTGTAACTGTACCCAATCCCGACACCTGATGACCCCAATAGAGTCGGTAAACGAGTCAAAGCACAGTACTAGCATATAGAGTCTCAATGATGTCTCAAGTAGTAAGGACTAATGGTGTACAACCAAAACCGCGGACTATATCCACTCGATAAGTGATAACCACTTGGAATGTCCGGATAGGGTAGTTCGATCATTCATCATATGAATATCCATTTGCATGCTTCGAAAATCTCTATGTTCCCTACCAATGAAACGTGGTACTCTGCATCGCAAATGCTAGTCTCACACTCGAGCGACCCTTATCCTTATTATCGGACGGCTCAATCGACTAGGAACAGTTTAGAATATACAGTGACTATAAGATGCGTTTCATGATAGACATCCCCATGTTCTACCACATCTTACATACACTATAGTATATTCAAGGTCTTTATCAAATCAACAATAGTATATCACAATATAACAATATGAAGAAAGATAAAGTCATTGCCATTAATAAAAGTGTAAATTATATTAAACAAAAGATTGTTTATACAAAGAGTCATCAAAGCCCTTAGCCACAAGTTGGCTCACTGGGCACCCACTCTTTCACAATATGCTTGTCACATATGAAGCCACACTAAAGAAGGATAAACCGGTACTCTTGGTTGGCTCTGTTGGAGAACGCGGCTTTCAGATCAAACAAGATTGATACCCGGTGCAGCGGAAGTTTAAAATATTTATTATATGGAACGATTCCATATTGGGTATCAAATCTTTACGATTAAATTGTGTGTGTAAAAATTTAAATAACAATTATAAAATTTTTACCTTTAATCTCGTATCGAGATTTTGGACACCAACAGATTTCTCTGCTCTTGTTGTATCTCCCTGGAACCGATGGATGAACTGTTCTTCAATCAGGTCCACGAACAGAGATTTAATCCCTCTGATAGATTGCACTAGAAAATCTATCAGAAGTTTTCTACGAAGAGATTAACGAATTTGATCCGTTAAACCAGACTGTAATTCAAAATCACAGGCTGGATTTTTCTCGAGTAGACAGGGAGGGGGGCGGCCACACTTGTTAGAAAATTACATAGGTTTTCGAAATTGTGACCTTGTTGTGTTCTAATTTCTGTACTGCGATAACTTATTTATAATGTAGGCCACTAACAGCTTAGGGCCCATTAGTCATAAGTTCAAGCCCGACAAGCAAAGCCCGCATGTTCAAAAATTAATATAAAATTCATCGTGACTCCGATTGATAAACCGATTTCACCAATGTGCACAGAAACCATTTTTGCACCTTTTAAAGTCAAGATAAATTTTTCTGAATCCGAATTCAGTGATTTCCAAAAATGGCCATCCCTATGTCATTTTAGGAAATCTTACTCCTCTACTCTTAAATAAGAAGTCCAACTTCTTCGTTCATTAAATTTAACTCTTTAAATTTAACTATCTCAACGGGGATTAAAAATCCATTACACTGTGTGACCCTCAATGGTTCAGGGATACAGCTAGCCGTGGGCTCACAACTCCTTGTGACTCGGAACAACAATTTCCGACTTGCCCATCGAATCATGGTATGAGCGCCTAGCAACATCGCCCCATGATTCCCTAGGTATCACTGATAGTGCCTACAAGAACCAGTAGATTTTGGTTAGCGTACAGTACGGTCCCTTCATCCATATATCCCGATCGAATCAACAACCATTGGTATATCGAGAGTCGCTCGAGATTCGATAACTATGCAATGCATCTTGAAGATCAAATAGTGACATCGCATGTGCTACTAAGAAACCATTTCTTAAATCACATCATGTACTCTGGCCAGAGATTCGTCACACTAATATCTCCTCAGATCGCATAGGATATCCACACTCGCAAGTATGTGGTGAATCCTTGACAACAAAGCATCGACTCCTATATGTGTTGTAACTGTACCCAATCCCGACACCTGATGACCCCAATAGAGTCGGTAAACGAGTCAAAACACAGTACTAGCATATAGATTCTCAATGATGTCTCAAGTAGTAAGGACTAATGGTGTACAACCAAAACCGCGGACTATATCCACTCGATAAGTGATAACCACTTGGAAAGTTCGGATAGGGTAGTTCGATCATTCATCATATGAATATCCATTTGCATGCTTCGAACATCTCTATGTTCCTTACCAATGAAACGTGGTACTCTGCATCGCAAATGCTAGTCTCAAGCTCGAGCGATCCTTATCCTTATTATCGGACGGCTCAATCGACTAGGAACAGTTTAGAATATACAGTGACTATAAGATGTGTTTCATGATAGACATCCCCATGTTCTACCACATCTTACATACACTATAGTATATTCAAGGTCTTTATCAAAACAACAATAGTATATCACAATATTACAATATGAAGAAAGATAAAGTCATTGCCATTAATAAAAGTGTAAATTATATTAAACAAAAGATTGTTTATACAAAGAGTCATCAAAGCCCTTAGCCACAAGTTGGCTCACCGGGCACCCACTCTTTCAATCTCCCACTTGCCCTATAGCCAACTAGTCATACTACGTAGACCCATTGCTTCGCGATGTTTTTCAAATAATGGTCCTGGCAAGGGCTTAGTAAGTGGATCAGCGATATTGTCTGCAGAGGCCACTCTTTCGACAGTGATGTCTCCTCTTTCCACAATCTCCCGGATGATGTGGTATTTCCTCAGTACGTGTTTGGATCTTTGATGAGACCTTGGTTCCTTTGCCTGAGCAACGGCACCCGTGTTGTCACAGTACACCGGGACTGGACCAACAACTTCAGGAATGACGCCCAACTCTTGGACGAAATTCCTCATCCAAACGGCCTCTTTAGCAGCAGCTGATGCTGCAATGTATTCAGCCTCAGTGGTGGAATCCGCTGTGGTGTCCTGCTTGGAACTATTCCAAGAGACAGCACCGCCATTGAGCATGAACACAAATCCAGAGGTTGACTTCGAGTCATCCACGTCACTTTGGAAGCTAGAGTCGGTATAGCCTTCCAATTTTAGTTCTCTTCCTCCATATACCATGAACATATTCTTAGTCCTTCGTAAGTACTTAAGAATGTCCTTCATGGCTTTCCAATGCATTTGACCAGGATTAGCTTGATATCTGCTCGTGACACTCAGAGCAAATGCTACATCCGGTCTGGTAGATATCATCCCATACATGATACTACCTATGGCTGATGCATATGGTACATGTGTCATTTTCTCTATCTCTTCATCAGTCTTGGGACACATAGACTTGGATAGAGAAACTCCATGACACATGGGTAGATGTCCTCTCTTGGACCCATCCATTGAAAACCGTTTCAATATGGTGTCGATGTAGGTTGATTGAGTGAGTCCTATCATTCTCTTAGATCTATCTCTATAGATCTGTATCCCAAGAATATAGGATGCCTCACCCAAATCCTTCATCGAGAATCTACCTGATAACCATATCTTTGTTGACTGCAACATCCCTACATCATTTCCAATGAGTAGGATGTCATCAACATAAAGTACTAAGAATGTCACAGCATCCTTAACTACTTTCTTGTACACGCATGGTTCCTCCGGATTCTTGATGAAACCAAAATCTTTTATTGTTTCATCAAATTTTTGGTTCCAACTTCTTGATGCTTGTTTTAGACCATAAATTGATCTCTGAAGCTTGCATACCTTATGCTCGCTTCCCATGGATGTGAACCCCTCAGGCTGCTTCATATAGATTTCTTCCTTAATGTCTCCATTAAGAAAAGCAGTCTTCACATCCATTTGCCATATCTCATAGTCATACCATGCAGCTATGGCAATAAGGATTCTTATGGACTTGAACATTGCAACTGGTGAAAAGGTTTCATCATAGTCAACTCCTTGTCTTTGAGTATAACCTTTTGCCACCAATCGCGCCTTGTAGGTCAATACCTTACCATCAGGCCCAAGCTTTCTCTTGTAGATCCATTTACACCCTATTGGAACAATTCCATCGGGAGGATCTACTAAAGACCAAACTTGGTTTGTATGCATCGAATCTATTTCCGACTGCATAGCTTCAAGCCATAAATTTGAATCCACATCAGAAATTGCTTCCTTGAAGTTTCTTGGATCACATCCAACATCGGGTTCATCTTGATCCCCTTCAAGAAGAAGACCATATCGAATAGGAGGTCTAGAAGTCCTCTCGGATCTTCTAGGTGCAGGCGTGTCCAGCAATGGTTCCTGAGGTGTAGGATCGTTATTTTGTATTTCGGGTTCTTCTCGAATTTCTTCGAGTTCCATCATCTCGCCTTTCTTATCCAATAAGAACTCCTTCTCCAAGAAGGTGGCATTCCTTGAAACAAACACCTTTGTTTCAGCAGGATAATAGAAATAATATCCGATTGAATTCTTCGGATACCCTACAAAATAACATAAGCTGGATCTACTATCCAACTTATCTCCCACTGTCCGCTTCACGTAAGCAGGACATCCCCAAATCCTCAAGTATGAATACTTAGGAGCTTTGCCATTCCATAACTCGTATGGTGTTTTGTCCACTGCTTTAGTGTGGACGTTGTTCAACAACAATATCGCTGTTTCAAGCGCATAGCCCCAAAACGAAGGTGGAAGCTCAGTGAAGCTCATCATGGATCGAACCATGTCCAACAAAGTTCGATTACGACGCTCCGATACACTGAGAGAGAATCCCATTCTCTTTTAGATAGTCTAAAAACTCGGTACTCAAGTATTCTCCACCTCGATCCGATCGAAGTGCTTTAATACTTTTACCTAGCTTGTTTTCTACTTCAGCCTTGAATTCTTTGAACTTTTCAAATGCTTCAGACTTATATTTCATTAAATATAAATACCCATACCTTGAATAATCATCAGTAAAGGTAATGAAGTAGGTGTGGCCATATTGAGTCCCAACTCTAAATGGACCACAAACATCTGTATGGATCAAATCCAACAGATTTTAACTACGCTCAGGTTTCCCCTTAAAAGGAGATTTAGTCATTTTTCCTTTTAGGCAGGATTCACAAGTAGGTAGAGAGTTAATATCAGACATATCAAACATGCCCTCTCCCACTAGCTTGTTCATCCTCCTTGAGGAAATATGACCTAGCCTAGCGTGCCAAAGGTTTGCCGGGTTTTGGCTATCGATTTTCCTTTTGTTTGTTGTTGCCGGTTTATCAACATAATTTATTGGAACGTCTTTTAGTTTTAAGTTGTATAGATCATTTTCAAGTTGTCCATTTCCAATTAAACATTCATTCTTGTAAATATTGCAAATCTCATTCACAAAATTGCAAGAATAACCATTTCTATCAAGCATAGAAACAGAAATAATTTTTTTAATTAAATCCGGAACAAATAAAACATCTCTTAAAAGTAACTTAAAACCGTTCTGCAAAATTAAATAAACATCTTCCACGGCTTTTGCTTCAACTCTGGAACCATTTCCGAGCCTCAGCTGGGTCTCACCCATCCTAAGCCTGCGACTTCTTGTCATCACCTGCAAATCATTGCAAATGTGAGATCCACATCCGGTATCCAATACCCAAGAAGTAGTATTAAGTGAAACATTTATTTCAATATAGAACATACCCTTTGCAGTTCGCAACTGCTCTAGATATTCCTTGCAGTTACGCTTCCAATGACCGGGCTTCTTGCAGTAATGGAAAACATCCTTGGATTTTTCCATGTTTGAAGCCTTTGTCTTGTACTTCTTCTCGGGTTCGACTTTCTTGGGTGGGGCAGAACGTTTCTTACCCTTCGTACTTGGCCCCTTTTTAGCAGAAGAAGAGGAGCCCACCAAGAAAGCCGGTTTATCCTTCTTTAATGTGGATTCATATGTCACAAGCATATTGACCATCTCTTCAAGGGAGGCCTCTATCTTGTTCATATTGAAATTTACCACAAATCCGTCAAACGAAGAAGGAAGAGACAGAAGTAGTAAGTCCACGTTGAGTTCATGCTCCAACACCAAATCAAGGGTTACCAACTTCTGTATGAGCCAAATCACTCGTACCCCATGATCACGGACCGAAGCCCCTTCACGCATGCGACACGTCATTAGCTCCTTTACAGTAGCGAACCTTTCAGCCCTCGATTGAGCCCCAAAAAGTTCCTTGAGTTGAACGTGAATGTCAGCAGCATTCACGGTGTCCTCAAATCGCCTCTGGAGTTCATCAGACATCGAGGCTTGCATATAGCATTTGGTCTTGATATCATGGTCCCACCATGTATCAAGTTTGGCTAACTCCTCCGGACTTACGTCATCTGGTGCTTCCTTCGGAGGAGATTTCTCTAACACGTAGAGCATCTTCTCCGAAGTCAAGACAATCTTCAACTTACAGAACCATTCCGTATAGTTTGCGCCAGTCAACTTATTTTGTTCGAGGATCGAGAAAAGTGGATTACGCGAATTCATTGTATGAAATACTGAAAAGAAACAGACAAATATCAGTGATTGTTTAAGCAATTTACTAAGACATAAAATAGGCGAAATTTATTTTATGAATCTCACTCCCACTATTTTAACGATTTCACTACCCTCTAGTGAAAACGGGAAACTGTTTTCCTTAGTGAGAACATGGAGTCCAATTGACAAACTTATAGTCCCGAATAATATCAGCCAACCATAATTTTCAAAAGGTAGAGCCCAATTGCTTCCAAAACAACCTCCACATTTTTACCTCATGTCCAATAAGGGCCCAATAATATGACGCCGATTATTGTGACATGTCAAGATGACCCATCAATATTAAGTTGTGATGGACGGTCGCCATGTGGATCCCCCAATAATATGAGCCGATCCCATGGGAGTTCCACCCAACTTACAACATGTGTCGATCCAATGTACAGCTTTCCGACGAACGGGCCCCCCCAATAATATGAGCCGGACAGTATCCGCGGGTAGCATCTCATACATTGATCGTTGATGGAAGGTAGGAACATTTAAACAAATTTAAATTTCCTTTATTTATCTTGATATCAATTTTAAATCATATTTAAAATGAGGGATTTTTAATTATAAAAATTTGTCTCATCATTTTTAAAGTTTTGTATGCTTGTCGGATTCACACAATTATGTCTAAAACATGCATACAACTATAATATCACATATTATATAGGATGATCGATTCCATTTCTAATCGACCCGTGGTTGCCAATCACGAGTCTTAGTCCAATCCTAGGTAATATGCAGTATGCAATGCAATCCTATTACATTTGCTTCCAATTTACATTTCTTCTGTCTTTATTGTCTGCTGGGCCCACCTCCATCTTCAAATCTTGATCTCCCACTAAATCTAATGTATTTACAATAAATAACAATGACAAGTAGGGGATACATTTTTAAGGGGTGGGAACGAGCCATAAACCAAGCCCACTTTTATTACATATGATTTTCATATTGGGCCATAAACCAGGCCCATTAATAAAACCAACAACAATAAAAACAAATGTAAATTCCTAACATACACCTACAAAATTGGTCATGGCAATCGATCATCCTTATCCAATAACATTTAATTCAAAATTAATTTATTGGATAACATGAAATGGCAATTTAAATTTAAAAGGATAAAATCATATTTCATACATAAAATCTTATTTTACATACAAAATTTTATTTTATCTTTTTATCAAATAAAATCATATTTTATCTATAAAATCCAATTTTATACATAAAATCATATTTTACTCAATATATCCATAAGATCATATCTTATCATCAATTGTACCAAAAATAATTAATTTCAAAATTCAATTAAAGGATAAAATATTAAAATTTTCCAAAAATTCAAATTTATCCAAAAATCAATTTTAAAATTTTCGGACTCGAACAATTCGATCCGACGCCTCGTGGACCAATCAAAACAATTTTCGATCGGACCAAAAATAGAGTTTTAACATATTAAAATTTAATTTAAAAAATTAAAAATAATTTTTCCCGCGGGCCGCCCGGGACGTTCCCGGTGCGCTGCCCGGGCAGCGATCCAATCGCTGCCCGGGTTTTTGCCCGAAAAAAATATTTTTATTTTAAAATATTTATTTTGTTTCAAAAACCGAGGCCTAAAAAATTTTTGTACAATCGATTAATTTAATCGCTTGATCTGAGCAACCTGGCTCTGATACCACTATTGGAGAACGCGGCTTTCAGATCAAACAAGATTTATACCTGGTGCAGCGGAAGTTTAAAATATTTATTATATGGAACGATTCCATATTGGGTATCAAATCTTTACGATTAAATTGTGTGTGTAAAAATTTAAATAACAATTATAAAATTTTTACCTTTAATCTCGTATCGAGATTTTGGACACCAACAGATTTCTCTGCTCTTGTTGTATCTCCCTGGAACCGATGGATGAACTGTTCTTCAATCAGGTCCACGAACAGAGATTTAATCCCTCTGATAGATTGCACTAGAAAATCTATCAGAAGTTTTCTACGAAGAGATTAACGAATTTGATCCGTTAAACCAGACTGTAATTCAAAATCACAGGCTGGATTTTTCTCGAGTAGACAGGGAGGGGGGCGGCCACACTTGTTAGAAAATTACTTAGGTTTTCGAAATTGTGACCTTGTTGTGTTCTAATTTCTGTACTGCGATAACTTATTTATAATGTAGGCCACTAACAGCTTAGGGCCCATTAGTCATAAGTTCAAGCCCGACAAGCAAAGCCCGCATGTTCAGAAATTAATATAAAATTCATCGTGACTCCGATTGATAAACCGATTTCACCAATGTGCACAGAAACCATTTCTGCACCTTTTAAAGTCAAGATAAATTTTTTTGAATCCGAATTCAGTGATTTCCAAAAATGGCCATCCCTATGTCATTTTAGGAAATCTTACTCCTCTACTCTTAAATAAGAAGTCCAACTTCTTCGTTCATTAAATTTAACTCTTTAAATTTAACTATCTCAACGGGGATTAAAAATCCATTACACTGTGTGACCCTCAATGGTTCAGGGATACAGCTAGCCGTGGGCTCACAACTCCTTGTGACTCGGAACAACAATTTCCGACTTGCCCATCGAATCATGGTATGAGCGCCTAGCAAAATCGCCCCATGATTCCCTAGGTATCACTGATAGTGCCTACAAGAACCAGTAGATTTTGGTTAGCGTACAGTACGGTCCCTTCATCCATATATCCCGATCGAATCAACAACCACTGGTATATCGAGAGTCGCTCGAGATTCGATAACTATGCAATGCATCTTGAAGATCAAATAGTGACATCGCATGTGCTACTAAGAAACCATTTCTTAAATCACATCATGTACTCTGGCCAGAGATTCGTCACACTAATATCTCCTCAGATCGCATAGGATATCCACACTCGCAAGTATGTGGTGAATCCTTGACAACAAAGCATCGACTCCTATATGTGTTGTAACTGTACCCAATCCCGACACCTGATGATCCCAATAGAGTCGGTAAACGAGTCAAAACACAGTACTAGCATATAGAGTCTCAATGATGTCTCAAGTAGTAAGGACTAATGGTGTACAACCAAAACCGCGGACTATATCCACTCGATAAGTGATAACCACTTGGAAAGTCCGGATAGTGTAGTTCGATCATTCATCATATGAATATCCATTTGCATGCTTCGAAAATCTCTATGTTCCTTACCAATGAAACGTGGTACTCTGCATCGCAAATGCTAGTCTCAAGCTCGAGCGATCCTTCTCCTTATTATCGGACGGCTCAATCGACTAGGAACAGTTTAGAATATACAGTGACTATAAGATGTGTTTCATGATAGACATCCCCATGTTCTACCACATCTTACATACACTATAGTATATTCAAGGTCTTTATCAAAACAACAATAGTATATCACAATATTACAATATGAAGAAAGATAAAGTCATTGCCATTAATAAAAGTGTAAATTATATTAAACAAAAGATTGTTTATACAAAGAGTCATCAAAGCCCTTAGCCACAAGTTGGCTCACCGGGCACCCACTCTTTCAATCCTCTTCTAACTCTAAGAAAGGACCAAGTGGAAAGGGTAAGAAACGTTCTGCCCCGCCCAAGAAGTGTACCAAATAAAAAGGGAAAGGCCAAGGCTTCAATTAGGATAAAAGATGAAAACGTTTGCCATTACTGCAAGAAACCCGGTCATTGGAAACGTAACTGCAAGGAATACCTCGAACAGTTGCGAACTGTAAAGGGTATGTTTTACATTGAAATAAATGTTTCGCTTAATACTTCTTCTTGGGTATTGGATACCGGATGTGGATCTCACATTTGCAATGATTTGCAGGTGATGATAAGAATTTGTAAGCTAAGGATGGGTGAGACCCAGCTAAGGCTCGGGAATGGTTCTAGAGTTGAAGCCAAAGCTATAGGAGACATTTATTTAGTTTTGCAGAACAATTTTAAGTTATTTTTGAGAGATGTTTTATATGTTCCGGATTTGGTCAAAAACATTATATCTATTTCTATGCTTGATAGAGATGGTTTTTCATGCAATTTTGTGAATGAGATTTGCAATATTTACAAGAATGAATGTTTGATTGGAAATAGACAACTTGAAAACGATCTATATAGCTTAAAATTAAAAGACGTTCCAATTAATTATGTTGATAAACCGGTAACAAAAATTAAAAGGAAGGACGATAGTCAAAACCCGGCAAACCTTTGGCATGCTAGGCTAGGTCATATTTCCTCAAGGAGGATGAACAAGCTAGTGGGAGAGGACATGTTTGATATGTCTGATATTTACTCTCTACCTACTTGTGAGTTCTGCCTAAAGGGAAAAATGACTAAATCTCCTTTCAAAGGGAAACCTGAGCGTAGTCAAAATCTGTTGGATTTAATCCATACAGATGTTTGCGGTCCATTTAGGATTGGTACTAAATGTGGCAACACCTACTTCATTACCTTTACTGATGATCATTCTAGGTATGGGTATTTATATTTAATGAAATATAAGTCTGAAGCATTTGAAAAGTTCAAAGAATTCAAGGCTGAAGTAGAAAACAAACTAGGTAAAAGTATTAAGGCACTTCGATCGGATCGAGGTGGAGAATACTTAAGTACCGAGTTTTTGGACTATCTAAAAGAGAATGGGATTCTCTCTCAGTGGACTCCTCCTATGACACCTCAGCTTAATGGTGTTTTGGAGCGTCGCAATCGAACTTTGTTGGACATGGTTCGATCCATGATGAGCTTCACTGAGCTCCCACCTTCGTTTTGGGGCTACGCGCTTGAAACGGCGGTATTGTTGTTAAACAACGTCCACACTAAAGCAGTAAATAAAACACCATACGAGTTATGGAATGGCAAAGCTCCTAAGTATTCGTACTTGAGGATTTGGGGATGTCCTTCTTACGTGAAGCAGACAGTGGGAGATAAGTTGGATAGTAGATCCACTTTATGTTATTTTGTAGGTTATCCGAAGAATTCAATCGGATATTATTTCTATCATCCTGCTGAAACAAAAGTGTTTGTTTCAAGGAATGCCACCTTCTTGGAGAAGGATTTCTTATTGGATAAGAAAGGCAAGATGATGGAACTCGAAGAAATTCGAGAAGAACCCGAGATACAAAATAATGATCCTACACCTCAAGAATCATCACAAGACACGCCTATTACTAGGAGATCCGAGAGGACTTCTAGGCCTCCTATTAGATATGGTCTTCTTCTTGAAGGGGATCAAAGTGAACCCGACATTGGATGTGATCCAAAAAACTTCAAGGAAGCAATTTCTGATGCAGATTCGAATTTATGGCTTGAAGCTATGCAATCGGAAATAGACTCGATGCATTCTAACCAAGTTTGGTCTTTAGTAGATCCTCCCGATGGAATTGTTCCAATTGGGTGCAAATGGATCTACAAGAGAAAGCTTGGGCCCGATGGAAAGGTATTGACCTACAAGGCACGATTGGTGGTAAAAGGTTATACTCAAAGACAAGAAGTTGACTATGATGAAACTTTTTCACCAGTCGCAATGTTCAAGTCCATAAGAATCCTTATTGCCATAGCAGCATGGTATGACAATGAGATATGGAAAATGGATGTAAAGACTGCATTCTTAATGGAAACATTAAGGAAGAGATCTATATGATGCAGCCTGAGGGATACACATCCATGGGAAGAGAGCATAAGGTATGCAAGCTTCAGAGATCAATCTATGGTCTCAAACAAGCATCAAGAAGTTGGAACCAGAAATTTGATGAAATGATAAAGGATTTTGGTTTTATCAAGAACCCGGAGGAACCATGCGTGTACAAGAAAGTAGTTAAGAATGCGGTAACATTCTTAGTACTTTATGTTGATGACATCCTACTCATGGGGAATGATGTATGGATGTTGCAGACAACAAAGATATGGTTATCAGGTAGATTCTCGATGAAGGATTTAGGTGAGACATCCTATATTCTAGGAATTCAGATCTATAGAGATAGATCTAAAAGAATGATAGGACTCACTCAATCAACCTACATCGACACCATATTGAAAAGGTTTTCTATGGATGAGTCCAAGAGAGGACATCTACCTATGTGTCATGGAGTTTCTCTATCCAAGTCTATGTGTCCCAAGACTGACGAAGAGATAGAGAAGATGACACACGTGCCATATGCGTCAGCCATAGGTAGTATCATGTATGGGATGATATCTACCAGACCGGATGTGGCCTATGCTCTGAGCGTCAGAGCAGATACCAAGCCAATCCCGGTCAAATGCATTAGAAAGCCGTGAAGGATATTCTTAAGTACTTGCGAAGGACTAAGAATTTATTCATGGTTTATGGAGGGAGATAATTGAAGTTGGAAGGCTATACCGACTCTAGCTTCCAATGTGACGTGGATGACTCGAAATCAACCACTGGATTTGTATTCGTGCTCAATGGCGGTGCTGTATCTTGGAAGAGTTTCAAGCAGGACACCACAGCGGATTCCACCACTGAGGCAGAATACATTGCAGCATCAGCTGCTGCTAAAGAGGCGGTTTGGATAAGGAAATTCATCCAAGAGTTGGGTGTAATTCCTGAAGCTGTTGGTCCAGTCCCGGTGTACTGTGACAACACGGGTGCCGTTGCTTAGGCAAAGGAACCAAGGTCTCATCAGAAGTCCAAACACGTACTGAGGAAATAACACATCATCCGGGAGATCGTGGAAAGAGGAGACATCAGTGTCGAGAGAGTGGCCTCTACAGACAATATCGCTGATCCGCTTACTAAGCCCTTGCCAGGACCATTGTTTGACAAACATCGCGAAAAAATGGGATTACGTAGTATGACTAGTTGGCTTTAGGGCAAGTGGGAGATTGAAAGAGTGGGTGCCCGGTTAGCCAACTTGTGGCTAAGGGCTTTTATTACTCTATGTAAAACAATCTTTTGTTTAATATAATTTACACTTTTATAATGGCATTGACTTTATCTTTCTTCATATTGTTATATTATGATATACTATTGTTGTTTTGATAAAGACCTTGAATATACTATAGTGTATGTAAGATGTGGTAGCACATGGGGATGGCTATCATGAAACACATCTTATAGTCACTGTATATTCTAAACAGTTCCTAGTCAATTGAGCCGTCCGCAAATAAGGATAAGGATCGCTCGAGATTGAGACTAGCATTTGCGATGCCGAGTACCACGTTTCATTGGTATGGAACATAGAGATGTTCAAAGCATGCAAATGGATATTCATATGATGAATGATCGAACTACCCTATTCGAACTTTCCAAGTGGTTATCACTTATCGAGTGGATAAAGTCCGCGGTTTTGGTTGTACACCATTAGTCCTTATTACATGAAACATCATTGAGACTCTATATGCTAGTATTGTACTTTGACTGGTTTACCGACTCTATTGGGGTCATCAGGTGTTGGGATTGGGTACAGTTACGACACATATAAGAGTCGATGCTTTGTTGTCAAGGATTCACCACATACTTGCGAGTGTGGATATCCTATGCGATCTGAGGAGATATTAGTATGACGAATCTCTGGCCAGAGTACATGATGTGTTTTAGGTTACTTGGTGTTCCTAGTAACACATGCGATGTCACTAATAGATCTCCAAGATGTTATGCATAGTTATCGAATCTCAAACGACTCTCGACATACCAATGGTTGTTGATTCGATCGGGATATATGGATGAAGGGACCTTACTGTACGCTAACCAAAATCTACTGGTTCTTGCAGGCACTATCAGTAATACCTAGGAAATCATGGGGCGATGTTGCTAGGCGCTCTTACCATGATTCGATGGGTAAGTCGGAAATTGTTGTTCCGAGTCACAAGGAGTTGTGAGCCCACGGCTAGCTGTATTCCTGAACCATTGAGGGTTACACAAGTAATGGATTACTAAAACCCCGTAGAGATAGTTAAATTTAAATAGTTAAATTTAATGAAAGAGAAGTTGGACTTCTTAACTAAAGGGAGTGGAATTTCCTAAAATGACATAGGGATGGACATTTTTGGAAATCACTGAATTCGGATTCAGAAAAATTATCTTGACTCTAAAAGATGCAGAAATGGTTTCTGTGCACATTTGTGAAGTCAGTTTATCAATTGGAGTCACGATGAATTTTATATTAATTTCTATAACAACGGGCTTGGCTTGTTGGGCTTAAGTTATGGATTATGGGCCCTAAGGAGTTAGAGTCCAAATATAATTATAATTTAATCCAGTCTAGAAATTATCTATAAATAGGACTGCAGTGTTCGAAAATTTGGTGTGATTTCAGTCTTGCAATTTTCGAATTTCAGCCTATATTATTCAAGGGGATTTTCGAAATCCTCTGTCCCTTTTGGAGAAAATTCGGGTTGTGTTTTTGTGAAAAATTACAATCTGAATTAACAGATCATATCTGTTTATTCTCTACGCAAACTTCTGATTGATTTCTAGTGCAGTCATTCAGAGGGTTTTGTTTTCTATTCATGGACCTGATTGAAGAAACGTTCGTTCATCAGTTCCTGGGATATACAACAAGAGCAGATTAAATTATGTTGGTGTCCATAATCTCGCTTCGAGATTTTAAGGTAAAATATTTAATAGTGATTATTTGTTTTACTTACACAAATTTAATCGTAAAGTTTTGATACCCAGATATGGAATCGTTCCATATTAATAAAATAAATTTTTTAAACTTCCGCTGCACCGGGTATCAATTCTAATTGATCTGAACACATTATTCCAACATTGGCAACATCAATAAACAGGTTGGAGGCACAAAATTCTAGCATCTTACCATTGCAGACAGTGGTGAATCCAAATGAAAATGTGAGTTCAATCACCTTAAAGAGTGGAAGATGTTGGAAAAACGTGTTCATATCAATTAAGAATTGATACCCGGTGCAGCGGAAGTTTAAAAATTTTTATTTTTCGATATGGAACGATTCCATATCATGGGTATCAAAACTTTATGATTAAATTATGCAAGTAAAAATAAAATCACAATTAAATTTTTACCTATTCAAGCAACGGCTTGATTATGGACACCAACAGAATTTAATCTGCTCTTCTTGTATATCCCGGGAACCGATGGCTTCACGATCAATCTCCGGAATAAGGTCCACGAACAGAAAACAGAAACCCTCTGATTGATTGCACTAGAAATCAATCAGATGTTTATGGAAGAGAATAAACAGATTTGATCTGTTAATTCGGAATGTAATTTTTCACAAAAATCACAGACCGAATTTTCTCAAAAAGGGACAGAGGATTTTCGAAAATCCCCTTGAATTATTTTATGTGAAATTCGAAAATTGCTAGAATTAATTGTGTCAATTTTCGAACACTACACATGTATTTATAGATAATTTCTAGACTAGATTAATTTATAATTGTATTAGGACTCTAACTCTTTAGGGCCCACAATCCATAACTTAAGCCCAACAAGCCAAGCCTGTTGTTATAGAAATTAATATAAAATTCATCATGACTCCGATTGATAAACCGATTTCACCAATGTGCACAGAAACCAATTCTGCACCTTTTAAAGTCAAGATAATTTTTCTGAATCCGAATTCAGTGATTTCCAAAAATGCCCATCCCTATGTCATTTTAGAAAATTCCACTCCCTTTTAGTTAAGAAGTCCAACTTCTCTTTCATTAAATTTAACTCTTTAAATTTAACTATCTCAACGGGGTTTAGTAATCCATTACTTGTGTGACCCTCAATAGTTCAGGGATACAGCTAGCCGTGGGCTCACAACTCCTTGTGACTTGGAACAACAATTTCCGACTTGCCCAACGAATCATGATAAGAGCGTCTAGCAACATCGCCCCGTGATTCCCTAGGTATCACTGATAGTGCCTGCAAGAAAAAGTAGATTTTGGTTAGCGTACAGTACGGTCCCTTCATCCATATATCCCGATCGAATCAACAACCATTGGTGCATCGAGAGTCGTTCGAGATTCGATAACTATGCATTACATCTTGGAGATCAAATAGTGACATCGCATGTGTTACTAGGAAAACCGAGTAACCTAAAACACATCATGTACTCTGGCCAGAGATTCGTCACACTAATATCTCCTCAGATCGCATAGGATATCCACACTCGCAAGTATGTGGTGAATCCTTGACAACAGAGCATCGACTCCTATATGTGTCGTAACTGTACCCAATCCCGACACCTGATGACCCCAATAGAGTCGGTAAATGAGTCAAAGTACAGTACTAGCATATAGAGTCTCAATGATGTTTCAAGTAGTAAGGACTAATGGTGTACAACCAAAACCGCGGACTTTATCCACTCGATAAGTGATAACCACTTGGAAAGTCCGAATAGGATAGTTCGATCATTCATCATATGAATATCCATTTGCATGCTTTGAACATCTCCATGTCCATTACCAATGAAACATGGTACTTGGCATCACAAATGCTAGTCTCAATCTCGAGCGATCCTTATCCTTATTAGCGGACGGCTCAATTGACTAGGAACTGTTTAGAATATACAGTGACTATAAGATGTGTTTCATAATAGTGATCTCTCTTTATTCACTATCTCATCTTACTTACACTATAGTATATTCAAGGTCTTTATCAAAACAACAATAGTATATCACAATATAACAATATGAAGAAAGACAAAGATAATGCCATTAATGAATGTAAATTATATTAAACAAAGATTGTTTATACATAGAGTCACAAAAGCCCTTAGCCACAAGTTGGCTAACCGGGCACCCACTCTTTCAATCTCCCACTTGCCCTAAAGCCAACTTCCCATTGCTTCGCGATGTTTGACAAACAATGGTCCTGGCAAGGGCTTAGTAAGTGGATCAGCGATATTGTCTGTAGAGGCCACTCTCTCGACAGTGATGTCTCCTCTTTCCACAATCTCTTGGATGATGTGGTATTTCCTCAGTACGTGTTTGGATCTTTGATGAGACCTTGGTTCCTTTGCCTGAGCAACGGCATCAGTGTTGTCGCAGTATACCGGAACTGGACCAACAGCTTCAGGAATTACACCCAACTCTTGGACGAAATTCCTCATCCAAACGGCCTCTTTAGCAGCAGCTGATGCTGCAATGTATTCTGCCTCAGTGGTGGAATCCGCTGTGGTGTCTTTCTTGAAACTCTTCCAAGAGACAGCACCGCCATTGAGCATGAATACAAATCCAGAGGTTGACTTCGAGTCATCCACGTCGCTTTGGAAGCTAGAGTCGGTATAGCCTTCCAATTTCAATTCTCTTCCTCCATAAACCATGAATATATTCTTAGTCCTTTTCAAGTACTTAAGAATATCCTTCACGGCTTTCCAATGCATTTGACCGGGGTTGGCTTGATATCTGCTCGTGACACTCAGAGCAAAGGCTACATCTGGTCTGGTAGATATCATCCCATACATAATACTGCCTATGGCTGACGCATATGGTATGTGTGTCATTTTCTCTATCTCTTCGTCAGTCTTGGGACACATGGACTTGGATAGAGAAACTCCATGACACATAGGTAGATGTCCTCTCTTGGACTCATCCATAGAAAACCTATTCAATATGGTGTCGATGTAGGTTGCTTGAGTGAGTCCTATCATTCTCTTAGATCTATCTCTATAGATCTGTATCCCTAGAATATAGGATGCCTCACCCAAATCCTTCATCGAGAATCTACCTGATAACCATATCTTTGTTGACTGCAACATCCCTACGTCATTCCCAATGAGTAGGATGTCATCAACATAAAGCACTAAGAACGTCACCGCATCCTTAACTACTTTCTTGTACACGCACGGTTCCTCCGGGTTTTTGATGAAACCAAAGTCCTTTATTGTTTCATCAAATTTCTGGTTCCAACTTCTTGATGCTTGTTTGAGACCATAAATTGATCTCTGAAGCTTGCATACCTTATGCTCGCTTCCCATGGATGTGAATCCCTCGGGCTGCATCATATAGATTTCTTCCTTAATGTTTCCATTAAGAAATGCAGTCTTCACATCCATTTGCCATATCTTATAGTCATACCATGCTGCTATGGCAATAAGGATTCTTATGGACTTGAACATTGCGACTGGTGAAAAGGTTTCATCATAATCAACTCCTTGTCTTTGAGTATAACCTTTTGCTACCAATCGTGCCTTGTAGGTAAGTACCTTACCATCAGGCCCAAGTTTTAACTTGTAGATCCATTTACACCCTACTGGAACAATTCCATTGGGAGGATCTACTAAAGACCAAACTTGGTTTGTATGCATCGAGGCTATTTCCAACTGCATAGCTTCAAGCCATAAATTAGAATATGCATGAGAAATTGCTTACTTGAAGTTTCTTGGATCACATCCAATGTCGGGTTCACTTTGATCCCCTTCAAGAAGAAGACCATATCAAATAGGAGGTCTAGAAGTCCTCTCGGATCTCCTAGGTGTAGGCGTGTCCACTGAAGGTTCTTGAGGTGTGGGATCGTTATTTTGTATCTCGGGTTCTTCTTGAATTTCTTCGAGTTCCATAATCTTGCCTTTCTTATCTAATAAGAACTCCTTCTCCATGAAGGTGGCATTCCTCGAAACAAACAGTTTTGTTTCAGTAGGATGATAGAAATAATATCCGATTGAATTCTTCGGATATCCTACAAAATAACATAAGGTGGATCGACTATCCAACTTATCTCCCACTGTCTGCTTCACGTAAGCAGGACATCCCCAAATCCTTAAGTACGAATACTTAGGATCTTTTCCATTCCATAACTCGTATGGAGTTTTATCTACTGCTTTAGTGTGGACATTGTTCAAAAACAATACCGCCGTTTCAAGCGCATAGCCCCAAAACGAAGGTGGGAGCTCAGTGAAGCTCATCATAGATCGAACCATGTCCAACAAAGTTCGATTGCGACGCTCCGAGACACCATTCAGCTGAGGTGTCATAGGAGGAGTCCACTGAGAGAGAATCTCATTCTCTTTTAGATAGCTCAAAAACTCGATACTTAAGTATTCTCCACCTCGATCCGATCGAAGTGCTTTAATACTTCTACCTTGTTTGTTTTCTACTTTAGCCTTGAATTCTTTGAACTTTTCAAATGATTCAGACTTATATTTCATTAAATATAAATACCCATACCTCGAATAATCATCAGTAAAGGTAATGAAGTAGGTGTGACCAAATTTAGTACCGATACTAAATGGTCCGCAAACATCTGTATGGATCAAATCCAACAGATTTTGACTACGCTCAGGCTTTCCTTTGAAAGGAGATTTAGTCATTTTTCCTTTTAGGCAGGACTCACAAGTAGGTAGAGAGTTAATATCAGACATATCAAACATGCCCTCTCCCACTAGCTTGTTCATCCTCCTTGAGAAAATATGACCTAGCCTAGCATGCTAAAGGTTTGCCGGGTTTTGACTATCATTTTTCCTTTTATTTGTTGTTACCGGTTTATCAACATAATTAATTGGAACGTCTTTTAATTTTAAGTTATATAGATCATTTTCTAGTTGTCCATTTCCAATCAAACATTCATTCTTGTAAATATTGCAAATCCCATTTACAAAATTACAAGAAAAACCATCTCTATCAAGAATAGAAACAGAAATAATGTTTTTAACTAAATCTGGCACAAATAAAACATCTCTCAAAAATAATTTAAAATTGTTCTGCAAAACTAAATAAACATCTTCCACTGCTTTGGCTTCAACTTTGGAACCATTTTCGAGACTCAGCTGGGTCTCACCCATCCTAAGCTTACGACTTCTTGTCATCACCTGCAAATCATTGCAAATTTGAGATCCACATCCGGTATCCAATACCCAAGAAGTAGTATTAAGTGAAACATTTATTTCAATGTAAAACATACCCTTTGCAGTTCGCAACTGCTCGAGGTATTCCTTGCAGTTACGTTTCCAATGACCGGGTTTCTTGCAGTGATGGCAAACATCTCCAGATATGTTCACGTTTGAAGCTTTTGTCTTGGCCTTCTTTTGTGGTACAATTTTCTTGGGTGGGGCAGAACGTTTCTTACCCTTTCCACTTGGCCCCTTCTTGGAGTAAGAAGAGGAGCCAACCAAGAGTACCAGTTTATCCTTCTTTAATGTGGTCTCATAAGACACAAGCATATTGACCATCTCTTCAAGGGTGGCCTCTATCTTGTTCATATTGAAGTTCACCACAAATCCGTCAAACGATGAAGGAAGTGAAAGAAGTAACAAGTCCGCGTTTAGTTCATGCTCCAATGTCAAATCGAGTGTTACCAATTTTTCAATGAGCCCAATCATGTGTACCCCATTCTCACGGACCGAAGTCCCATCTCGCATGCGGCATGTCATGAGCTCTTTGACGGTGGCATACCTCTCCGACCTTGACTGAGCTCCAAAAAGTTCCTTGAGGTGCATGTGTATGTCAGCAGCATTCACGGCATCCTCAAATCGCCTCTGGAGTTCATCAGACATTGAAGCTTGCATATAGCATTTAGCCTTGATATCATGGTCCCACCATTGATCAAGTTTTGCCAATTCTTCCGGACTTATATTAGCCGGTGCTTCCTTTGGAGGATTCTTTTCTAACACGTAGAAAATTTTCTCCGAGTTTAGAACAATCTTTAATTTACGGAACCATTCCGTATAGTTTGCGCCAGTCAATTTGTTTTGTTCGAGAATTGAGTATAGTGGATTGCGCGAATTCATTGTAATGAAATACTGAAAAGAAACAGACAATAACCAATGTTTGTTTAATTAATTTACTAAGACATAAAATATGGCAAAATTTAATTTTATGAATTTCACTCCCACTATTTTAACGATTTCACTACCCTCTAGTGAAAACGGGAAACTCCATTCCTTAGTGGGAACATGGAGTCCAATTGACAAATCATAGTCCCGAATAATATCAGCCAACCATAATTTTCAAAAGGTAAAGCCCAATTACTTCCAAAGTAACCCCCATGTTTTTACCTCATGTCCAATAAGGGCCCAATAATATGACGTCGTTTATTGTGACATGTCAAGATAACCCATCAATATTAAGTTGTGATGGACGGTCGCCATGTGGATCCCCCAATAATATGAGCCAATTCCATGGGAGTTTCACTCAACTTACAACATGTGTCGATCCAATGTACAGCTTTTCGATGAACGGGCCCCCCCAATAATATGAGCCGGACCTTATCCGCGGGTAGAATCTCATACATTGATCGTTGATGGAAGGTAGGAACATTTAAAAAATATTTAAATTCCCTTTTATAAATCTTGATATTAATTTTAAATCATATTTAAAATGAGGGATTTTAATTTTTTAAAATTTGTCTCATCATGCAATTTATGTATGTTTGCGGGATTCATACAATTTAGTTTAAACATGCATACATCAATAATATCATATATTATTTAAGGATGATCGATCTCATTATCTAATCGACCCGTGGTTGCCAATCACGAGTCTAAGTCTAATCCTAGGTGATATGCAAGTATGCAATGCAATCCTATTACATTGAGCTTCCATTTATATTTCTTCGGTCTTTATCGTCTGCTGGGCCCACCATTGTCTTCAAATCTTTATCTCCCACTAAGTTTAACAAATTTACAATAAATTTCGATGACAAGTAGGGGATACATATTTAAGGGGTGGGAACGGGCCATAAACCAAGCCCACTTTTTATTACAAATGACAATTCAAATTGGGCTATAAACCAAGCCCATTAATAAAACCCAACAATAATAAAACCAAATGTAAATTACCTAACATACACCTAAAACATTGGTCATGGCAATCGATCATCCTTTTATCCAATAATTAATTCAATAATTAAATAATTGGATACACATGCAATGACATCATATTTATAAAGATAAAATCAAATTTTATCTTATCCTTTCATAAGATCATATCTTATCATCAATTGTACCAAAATAATTAATTTTATAAAATCTAATTTAACGGATAAGATTTACAAATTTTCCAAAAATTCAAATTTATCCAAAAATCAATTTTAAAAATTTCGGACTCAAACAATTTGATCCGATGCCTCGTGGACTAATCAAAAACAATTTTCGATCGGACCAAAAACTAAAATTCCAAAATATTAAAATTTTAATTAAAAAAACAATTTTAATTTTTCCGGGCTGCCCGGGACAATCCCGGGCAGCCCGCGCCCCAAAATGGGGGTCGGGCAGGGCAGCCCGTCGCTGCCCATGGGCAGCACCATGCGCTGCCCTGGGCAGCGACGATCGCTGCCCGATGTGCCCATTAAATTCTAATTTAAAATATTTTTTTTGTTTCAAAAACTCGAGGCCAAAAATTTTGTACAATCGATTAATTTAATCGTTTGATCTGAGAGCAACCTGGCTTTGATACCACTGTTGGAAAAACGTGTTCAGATCAATTAAGAATTGATACCCGGTGCAGCGGAAGTTTAAAAATTTTTATTTTTCGATATGGAACGATTCCATATCATGGGTATCAAACCTTTACGATTAAATTATGCAAGTAAAAATAAAATCACAATTAAATTTTTACCTATTCAAGCAACGACTTGATTATGGACACCAACAGAATTTAATCTGCTCTTCTTGTATATCCCGGGAACCGATGGCTTCACGATCAATCTCCGGAATAAGGTCCACGAACAGAAAACAAAAACCATCTGATTGATTTCACTAGAAATCAATCAGATGTTTATCGAAGAGAATAAACAGATTTGATCTGTTAATTCGGAATGTAATTTTTCACAAAAATCACAGACCGAAATTTTCTCAAAAAGGGACAGAGGATTTTCGAAAATCCCCTTGAATTATTTTATGTGAATTTCGAAAATTGCTAGAATTAATTGTGTCAATTTTCGAACACTACACATGTATTTATAGATAATTTCTAGACTAGATTAAGTTATAATTGTATTAGAACTCTAACTCCTTAGGGCCTGCAATCCATAACTTAAGCCCAACAAGCCAAGCCCGTTGTTATAGAAATTAATATAAAATTCATCATGACTCCGATTGATAAATCGATTTCACCAATGTGCACAGAAACCATTTCTGCACCTTTTAAAGTCAAGATAATTTTTCTGAATCCGAATTCAGTGATTTCCAAAAATGCCCATCCCTATGTCATTTTAGGAAATTCCACTTCCTTTTAGTTAAGAAGTCCAGCTTCTCTTTCATTAAATTTAACTCTTTAAATTTAACTATCTCAACGGGGTTTAGTAATCCATTACTTGTGTGACCCTCAATGGTTCAGGGATACAGCTAGCCGTGGGCTCACAACTCCTTGTGACTCGGAACAACAATTTCCGACTTGCCCAACGAATCATGGTAAGAGCGTCTAGAAACATCGCCCCATGATTCCCTAGGTATCACTGATAGTGCCTGCAAGAACCAGTAGATTTTGGTTAGCGTACAGTACGGTCCCTTCATCCATATATCCCAATCGAATCAACAACTATTGGTGCATCGAGAGTCATTCGAGATTCGATAACTATGCATTACATCTTGGAGATCAAATAGTTACATCGCATATGTTACTAGGAAAACCGAGTAACCTAAAACACATCATGTACTCTGGCCAGAGATTCGTCACACTAATATCTCCTCAGATCACATAGGATATCCACACTCGCAAGTATGTGGTGAATCCTTGACAACAAAGCATCGAATCCTATATGTGTCGTAACTGTATCCAATCCCGACACCTGATGACCCTAATAGAGTCGGTAAACGAGTCAAAGTACAGTACTAGCATATAGAGTCTCAATGATGTTTCAAGTAGTAAGGACTAATGGTGTACAACCAAAACCGCGGACTTTATCCACTCGATAAGTGATAACCACTTGGAAAGTCCGAATAGGGTAGTTCGATCATTCATCATATGAATATCCATTTGCATGCTTTGAACATCTCCATGTTAATTACCAATGAAACATGGTACTTGGCATCACAAATGCTAGTCTCAATCTCGAGCGATCCTTATCCTTATTAGCATACGGCTCAATTGACTAGGAACTGTTTAGAATATACAGTGACTATAAGATGTGTTTCATAATAGTGATCTCTCTTTATTCACTATCTCATCTTACTTACACTATAGTATATTCAAGGTCTTTATCAAAACAACAATAGTATATCACAATATAACAATATGAAGAAAGACAAAGATAATTCCATTAATGAATGTAAATTATATTAAACAAAGATTGTTTATACATAGAGTCACAAAAGCCCTTAGCCACAAGTTTGCTAACCGGGCACCCACTCTTTCAGAAGAGAATTGAAGGTTCATGAAGAAGTGGTGAAAAAGCCAGAAAAGAATGAAGAGGTGGAGGAGTCCAAACTAGAGGAGGACAAGACAAGTCAGAAAGACACACCAAGAGGTAAGTTTCCTCCCCTTTTTGAGTATAAACCGGTAACCCCTTTTCCCTTAGCGTTAAAAGAGTCTAGGAGGGATGAAGGTATCAAGGGACTGTATGAAACTTTTCGTAGATGTGAGGTAAATATTCCTTTATTAGATGATATCAAATAAGTACCTCGCTATGCTAAATTTATAAAAGAATTGTGTACTGCGAAAAGGAAACAAAAATTGAAGGGATGTCAGAGAGTTGAATTGGGAGAACAGGTTTCTGCTGTGATACAAAGAAAAATACCTACAAAATGCATGGATCCAGGTATGTTTTCTATTCCTTGTAAGATAGGAGATATTCAGCTTGATACAACCATGCTAGACTTAGGAGCGTCAATTAATGTAATGTCATATTCTGTTTATGCCTCCTTAAAACTAGGGCCCTTGAATGAGACTACAATTGTTGTTCAGATGGCTGATAAATCTACTATTTTTCCTAGAGAAGTGATAGAGGATGTTCTTGTGCAAGTTGGTAAATTGATTTTTCCTGCTGATTTTTATGTATTTGACATGAAAATCAATTATTTGAATAGTCCAATTTTGCTATGAAGGCCATTTCTGAAAACTTCAAAGTCCATTATAGATGTCAATAATGGTACTCTTACTATGGAATTTGATGCAAAAATTGTTAAGTTTCATATTTTTGATACCCTGAAAATTCATGATTGTGAAAGTGTTGTTAATAATCTTGATTTTAATGAGTACTTGTCACAAGAACACAAGACAGTTGTGAAGAAGAGTGAGCTGGAAGAAGTAACGGCACAACCTGTTAAAAATTCTGTTGCTGAAAATTTTATTTCTGATTTGCAGGTGCCTAAAATTGAGAAAAAACTTCCTCCAGATCAAGCAAAAGGAATGCCTAAGGAAAAATGAAGAAATCATCCAGAGATGGGGATACCCAAGAAGAGAAAGCATAGAAAAAAAATAACTTCAAAACTGTTCAGATGGGTGAAGGTGGACAAGGGAACCAGATATGAACCTCCATGAGGATATAAAGCATATAGTCGGGCAGACGACTGTAAACAGAGGCGCTGCTTGGGAGGCAACCCAAGGGGAGTTTTTCCTTTTCATTCTTAGTTTTTATTTTTTTTGTTTTGCATTTTTACTTACATTGGGGACAATGTAAGATTTTAAGTATGTGGGAGAGGACTTAGCCAGTCATTGAGAGAATTTAGCCGTGTTTTTTGAAAAAAAAAAAAAATTTAGAGCTCATAGTTTGTGATGAATTTGACTGTTGAAAATCACTAGCCCATGATGATATCTAATTGATGACATGCATGATTTTGAAATAGATGATTTGCTAACCTTGGAACACTTTGATCTCCAATGCAAATTAGACTTTGATATGGTTCTTGAATTTTCTTTAGCACGCATGAGTCATGGCTTGTGAATTGTATATGACATAGTAAAGGTCGTGTGAGCCTTGTGATAGTCTTAGGAAGTCTCTAGCCTATCAACCTCCCTTTTGAGTTTAATCAAAAAAAAGGGAAAAAGAATGGAGTTAGTAAGGTGAGGGGAGACATTGGAATGAGGATTGAAATTCAAGTCCTATAAATTCCAAGAGCTAAATATGGAGGAGAATGTATGGAGTTGAGGATAACCGGGTGCAATTACTCGGACAAGTGAAAAGACTATAAAACATCTCAATGGTTTAATTTGATTTGTTGGTGTGCAACTTGAGCTATTGTGAGGTTTTTCATTGAATGGATCTGTGAAGTGTGCATGACACTTGCTAATGACCATACACACACACGTTCGGGGCTATATCTCTTGTTGAAATGTCTGGATATTGAACTTGTTCCATTGTTAGCATTTTAATGCCTTTCTTGATCATGCATTGAGTTAATTCCTGAGTCATAAATGTATAGATAATGGTTATTTTTGTTATCAAATATGAGCTCGAACTTATTCTTGATTCTGTGTTGCTCGAGGGCGAGCAAAGGTTTAAGTAGGGGGGAGTTTGATGTGATGATATTTTCAATATTTATTTATGTTCATTTTTGTGATTAGAAGAATTTGCATTGATTAAATCTATTGTATCGTTTCTAATCATTATCTTTGAATTAATATAGGAAAAGAGGAGAAAAGTAGAAAAGAAGAATGGAAGATGCAGCTGCATCTATACCTTGAGCGCGATTGCGCTTGGAACAATGTAATCAGCGCAAGAACATGAACTATTCGGGAGTGCAACTGTTGGGCAGTGCGGTTCTATTGGGGAGTGAGTGCGTTGCTGTTGGGGAGTGAGTGCATTGCTGTTGGGGAGTGTGTTACTAGGTGTTGTGATGCGTACAGATTTAAAGCAGAAATTATGCCGCTCAATCCGTAGAATTCAACCGATCGAGCGGCCGCAAGAAAAATGAAAACAGTGGGGCATGAAATTTTAGCTCACTCGATCGGTCAATCTTTACTGATCGAGCGAGATGCGCAATTCGGGAAGGAATTTTTATTTTTGGAAACTCTTTTATTAAGGACTCTAACCTTAATTAAAATATATATCTCGAATTTTGGAGTCATTATTATTAGATTTAGTCGGCAGAAAGTAGAGAACTCTCTTGGCGGCTAGGTTTCTTCTCTATTTTCTTAGATTTAATTTCTTTCATGAATTTTTCTATACAATTCATGAATATTGTGTTGGAACACATTCTCGGATCTTTCAGATCTAATACCCATGGAAGCGAAAGTTTTAAAATTTTTATTTTCAGATCTGAAATGATTCCAGATCATTGGGTACCAAATCCGTACGATTAAAATAATTGCGTTAAATAAAACAAAGTTAAATTTTACCTCTCAAGCTTTTTCTTGAGGTTATGGACACCAACAGATAAATCTTATCTTCTTGTATATCCCAGGAACCGATGCCTCGATCAACTCCCGAATCAAGTCCACAAACAGAAATCTAAACCCTCTGACAGACTGCTCTAAAAGTCTATCAGAAGTTTCTACGAAGAGATTAATAGATTTGATCCGTTAAACCATATTGCAATTTCGAAAATTATAGCCTGGAATTTTCGAGAATGGGAGAGGGGATTTTCGGCCAACCCTCGAGATGAGCTCTCTAGGTTTTTGAAAATTATGAATTGTTGTGTGTAATTTCTGTACTAGAAGAACTTATTTATAACATGGGCTGCGAACAGCTTAGGGCCCGTTAGTCATAAGTTCAAGCTTGACAAGAAAAGCTCGTATGTTCAGAAATTAATATAAAATTCATCGTGACTCCAATTGATAAACCAATTTCACCAATGTGTACAGAAACCTTTTCTGCATACATTAAAGTCAAGATAAATTTTTTGAATCCAAATTCAGTGGTTTCCAAAAATAGCATCTCCATGTAATTTTAGGAAACCTCACTCCCTCTATTCAACAATAAGAAGTCCTACTTCTCGTTTACTAAATTTAACTTATTAAATTTAACTATCTTAACGGGGATTAGAAATCCATTACTTGTGTGACCCTCAATGGTTCAGGGATACTACTAGCCATGGGGTCACAACTCCTTGTGACTCGAAATAAAATTTTCCGACTATCCCATCGAATCATGGTAAGAGCGCTTAGAAACATCGCCCCATGATTCCCTAGGTATCACTGATAGTGCCTGCAAGAACCAGTGGGTTTCGATTAGATTACAGTACAGTCCATTCATCCATATATCCCGATCGAATCAACAACCATTGGTATATCGAGAGTCGTTCAAGATTCGATAACTATGCAATACATCTTGAAGATCAAATAGTGACATCGCATGTGCAACCATGAAACCATGTAACCTAAAACACATCATGTAATCTGGCCAGAGATTTGTCACACTAATATCTCCTCAGATCGCATAGGATATCCACGCCTGCAAGCGTGCGGTGAATTCTTGACAACAAAACATTGAATCCTATATGTTTCGTAACTATACCCAATCTCGACACATGATGACCCTCATGGAGCCAGTAAACGAATCAAAGTACAGTACTAGCATATAGAGTCTCCATGATGTTTGAAGTAGTAAGGAATAATGGTGTACAACCAAAACCACAGACTCATCCAATCGACAAGTGAGAACCACTTGGAAAGTTCGAATAGGGTAGTTCGATCATCCATCCAATGAATATCCATTTGCACGCTTTTAACATGTCCATGTTCCATACCAATGAAATGTGGTACTTGGCATTGCAAATGCTAGTCTCAATCTCGAGCGATTTTTATCCTCATTACAGATGGCTCAATTGACTAGGAACAGTTTGGAATATACAGTGATTATAAGATGTGTTTCATGATAGTCATCCATATCCACTATCACATCTTACATGCATTCTAGTATATTCAAGGTCTTTATCTAAACTTAGTATAGTATGTCACAACATAGCAATATGACAAAAGATAAAGTAAATTTTAATAAAGAGTGTAAATTATATTAAACAAAGATTGTTTACAATAAGAGTCATCAAAGCCCTCGGCCATAAGTTGGCTTAGCTGGGCACCCACTCTTTCAATATCCCACTTGCCCTAAATCCAACTAGTCATACTACGTAGTCCCATTGCTTCGCGTTGTTTGTCAAACAAGGGTCCTGACAATGGCTTAGTAAGTGGATCAGCTATATTGTCTGCAGCGGCCACTCTCTCGACAGTGATGTCTCCTCTTTCCAAGATCTCCCGAATGATGTGGTATTTCCTCAGTATGTGTTTGGATCTTTGATGAGACCTTGGTTCCTTTGCCTGAGCAACGGCACTAGTGTTGTCGCAGTACACCGGGACTCGACCAACAGATTTAGAAATGACGCCCAACTCTTGGACGAAATTCTTTATCCAAACGGCCTCTTTAGCAACAGCTGATGCTGCAATGTATTCTGACTCAGTGGTGGAATCCGCTGTGGTGTCCTTCTTGGAACTCTTCCAAGAGATAGCACTGCCATTGAGCATGAATACAAATCCAGAGGTTGATTTTGAGTCATCCACATCATTTTGGAAGCTAGAGTCTGTATAGCCTTCCAATTTCAATTCTCCTCCCCAATAAACTATGAATATTTATCTTAGTCCTTCTCAAGTACTTAATAATATCCTTCACAGCTTTCCAATGCATTTGTCCGGGGTTGGCCTGATATATGCTCGTGACACTCAGATCATAGGCTACATTAGGCCTGGTAGATATCATCTCATACATGATACTACCTATAGCTGAAGCATATGGTACGTGTGTCATTTTCTTTATCTCTTTGTCAGTCTTGGGAGACATAGACTTGGATAGAGAAACCCCATGACACATAGGTAGATGTCCTCTCTTGGACTCATCCATGGAGAATCTCTTCAATATGGTATCGATGTAGGTCGCTTGAGTGAGTCCTATCATTCTCTTAGACCTATCTCTATAGATCTGTATTCCAAGAATATAGGATGCCTCACTCATGTCCTTCATCGAAAATCTACTTGATAACCATATCTTTGTTGACTGCAGCATCCCTACATCATTCCCAATGAGTAGGATGTCGTCAACATAAAGTACTAAGAATGTCACGGCATCCTTAACTACTTTCTTTTACACGCACGGTTCCTTCGGGTTCTTGATGAAACCAAAGTCCTTTATTGTTTCATCGAATTTCTGGTTCCAACTTCTTGACGCCTGTTTGAGACCATAGATCGATCTCTGAAGCTTGCATACCTTATGCTCGCTTCCCAAGGATATGAATCCTTCGGGCTGCATCATATATATCTCTTCCTTAATGTTTCCATTAAGGAACACCGTTTTCACATCCATTTGCCATATCTCATATTCATACCATGCTTCTATGGCAATTAGGATTCTTATAGTCTTGAACATTGCGACTGGTGAAAAAGTTTCATCATAGTCAACACCTTGTCTTTGAGTATAACTTTTTGGGACCAATCGTGCCTTGTAGGTTAGTACCTTACCGTCAGGCCCAAGTTTTGTCTTTTAGATCCATTTACACCCTATAGGAAAATTCCTTTGGGAGGATCTATCAAAAACCAAACTTGGTTTGCATGCATGGAGTCTATTTCAGACTGCATGGCTTCAAGACATAAATTCGAATTGGCATCAGAAATTGCCTCCTTGAAGTTTCTTGGATCACATCCAATGTCAAGCTCATTTTGATCCCCTTCAAGGAGGAGACCATATCGAATAGGAGGTCTAGAAGCCTTTTCGGACTTTCTAGGAAGTGGCGTGCCTTTTATTGGTTCCTGAGGTGTGGGATCGTCATTTTGTATCACGAGTTATTCTCGAACTTCTTCGAGTTCCATCATCTTGCCTTTTCTATCAAGTAAGAATTCCTTCTCTAGGAAGGTGGCATTCCTAGAAACAAACACTTTTGTTTCAATAGGATGATAGAAGTAATATCTGATTGAATTTTTTGGATACCTTACAAAATAACATAAGGTGGATCGACTATCCAACTTATCTCCCACTGTCTGCTTCACGTAAGCAGGACATCCCCAAATCCTCAAGTACGAATACTTAGGAGTTTTTCCAGTCCATAGCTCGTATGGAGTTTTATTCACTACTTTAGTGTGAACATTGTTTAACAACTACACCGCCGTTTCAAGGGCATAGCCCCAAAACGAAGGTGGGAGATCAGTGAAACTCATCATAGATCGAACCATGCCCAACATAGTTCGATTATGACGCTCTGCTACACCATTAAGTTGAGGTGTGGCAGGAGGAGTCCACAGAGAGAGAGTTCCATTTTCTTTCAGATAGTCCAAAAACTCGGCACTCAAGTATTCACCACCTCGATCAGATCGAAGTGCTTTAATACTTTTACCTAGCTGATTTTCTACTTCAGTCTTGAATTCTTTGAAATTTTCAAATGATTCAGACTTATATTTCATTAAATATATGTACCCATACCTAGAATAATCATCAGTAAAGGTAATAAAGTAGGTGTGAACAAATTTTGTACCAATACTAAATGGGCCACAAACATCTGTATGGATCAGATCCAACAGATTTTGACTATGCTCAGGCTTTCCCTTAAAAGGTATTTTAGTCATTTTTCCTTTCACGCAAGACTCACAAGTAGGTAGAGAGTTTATATCTGACAAATCAAACATGTCCTCTCCCACTAGCTTGTTCCTTCTCCGTGAGGAAATATGACCTAGCCTAGCGTGCCAAAGGTTTGCCGGGTTTTCACTATCGTTTTTCCTTTTTATTGTTGTTACCGGTTTATCAACATAATTAACTGGAACGTCTTTTAATTTTAAGTTATACAAATCATTTTCAAATTGTCCACATCCAATCAAACATTCATTCTTGTAAATATTGCAAATCTCATTCACAAAATTGCAAGAAAAACCATCCCTATCAAGCATAGAAAAAGAAATAATTTTTTTAACTAAATTTGGCAAAAATAAAAAGTCTCTAAAAAATAACTTAAAATTGTTCTGCAAAATTAAACAAACATCCCCCACAACGTTTTCTTCAACTCTGGAACCATTCCCGAGCCTCAACTGGGTCTCACCCATCCTCAGCCTACGACTTCTTGACATCACCTGCAAATCATTGCAAATGTGAGATCCACATCCGGTATCCAATACCCAAGAAGTAGTATTAAGTGAAACATTTATTTCAATATAAAACATACCCTTTGCAGTTCGTAACTGCTCGAGATATTCCTTGCAGTAACGCTTCCAGTGATCGGGTTTCTTGCAGTGATGGAAAACATCTTCAGACTTGTCCATGTTTGAAGCTTTGGTCTTGTGCTTCTTTTTGGACCCAGTTTTCTTGGGTGGGGCACAACGCTTCTTACCCTTTGTATTTGGCCCCTTCTTAGCATAAGAAGAGGAGCCCACCAAGAGAACCGGTTTATCCTTTTTAATTGTGGCCTCATAATTGACAAGCATATTGACCATCTCTTCAAGGGTGGCCTCTAGCTTGTTCATATTGAAGTTCACCACAAAACCGTCAAACGATGCTGGAAGAGAAAGAAGCAGTAAGTCCATGCATAGTTCATGCTCCAACACCAACTCGAGGGTCATCAATTTTTCAACGAGCCAAATCATGTGTACCTCATGCTCTCGCATGCGACACGTCATCATCTCTTTGATAGTGGAGTACCTCTCGATTGAGCCCCAAAACGTTCCTTGAGGTGCATGTGTATGTCAGCAGCATTCACGTCATCCTCAAATTGCTTCTGGAGTTCATCAGACATCGAAGCTTGCATGTAGCATTTGGCCTTGATATCATGGTCCCATCATTTATCAAGTTTGGCTAACTCATCTGGACTCACATTAGCCGGTGCTTCCTTCGGAGGAGACTTTTCTAGCACGTAGAAAATCTTCTCTGAGCACAGGATAATCTTCAACTTACAGAACCATTCCATAAAGTTTGCGTCAGTCAGTTTGTTTTGTTCGAGAATAGAAAACAGTGGATTACTCGAGCTCATCATAATGATATACTGAAATGATAACAAACAATAATCAGTGATTGTTTAATTAATTTACTAAGACATAAAATAAGACGAGTTTAATTTTATGAATTACACTCCCACTATTTCAACAATTTCACCACCCTCTAGTGAAAACGAGAAAACCATTTTCTTTAGTGGGAACATGGAGCCCAATTTACAAATTATAGTCCCGAATAAAATCAGCCAATGATAATTTTCAAAAGGTAGAGTCCAATTGCTGCTAGAGCAACCCCATGTTTTTACCTTATATCCAATAAGGGCCCAATAATATGACTCCGATTATTGCGAGATGTCAAGTTGACCCATCAATATTAAGTTATGATGGACGGTCGCCATGTAGACCCCCAATAATATGAGTTGATCCCATGGGAGTTCCACCCAACTTACAACAATAGTCTACTCAATGCACAGCTTTCCGGCAAATGGGCCCCCCAAATAATATGAGTCGGACCACGCCCGCGGGTAGCATTCATCATGCATTGATAGTTGATGGAAGGTAGGAAAATATAAACTATATTTAATTTCTCTTTTGTTAAACTTGATATAAATTTTAAATCATATTTAAAATGATGGATTTTAATTTTATTGAAAAAATGTCTCATCATTTAATTAGTTTGTATGCTTGCAGGATTCATGCAATTTAGTCTAAACATGCATACAACAATAATATCAAATATTAAATAAAGGATGATCGATGCCTAGATCTAGTCGACCCATGGTTGCCAATCACGAGTCTAAGTCCAATCCTAGGTTATATGCAAGTATGCAATGCAATCCTATTACATTGAGCTTTCAATTTACATTTCTTAGGTCTTTATCATCGTCTACTGGGCCCACCACCATATTTAAATCTTTATCTCCCATTAAATCTAATAAATTTACAATAAATTTCGATGACAAGTAGGGGATACATATTTTAAGGTTGGGAACGGACCATAAATCAGACCCACTTTTATTACAAATGACAAATCAAATTTGGGCCATAATACAAGCCTACTAATAAAAACCCAACATCAATAATATAAACCAAATCTAAACAACCTAACATAAATCCAAAAATTTGGTCATGGCAATCGATCATCCTTTTATCAAATTATTTAATTCAATTAAATGATTGGATAACATGCAATTCAAAATGGCAATATATGTAAAATAGATAAAATCATATTTTATATATAAAATCTAATTTTATATATAAAATCATATTTTATCATCAATTGTACCAAAATAATTAATTTTTAAAAAAATTTCGGGTTCAAACAATTTTGACCTAGTGCCTCGTGGACCAACCGAAACAATTTTCGATCGGGCCAAAAACTGGGCCCAATAACCATTACCAGGTCGCCCAGCCAGGCTGCTGGGCCACTGCGCGGCCCAGCTGCGTACTGGGCTAGGACAACGTTTGCCCTAGCCCAGCACGCTGGGCTACTGCGCCCAGCCCAGCTGCGCGTAGGGCAGCGACTGTCCGCTGCCCTTTTGGGCAGCGGGCAGTCCAAACATTTTTTCGTTTTGTTTTCTGAAAAATCGAGGCTTTGTACAATCAATTAAAATTTTAATCATAAGAATGGTGAACAACCTGGCTTTGATACCACTATTGGAACACATTCTCGGATCTGTCAGATCTGATACCCATGGCAGCGGAAGTTTTAAAATTTTTATTTTCATATCTGAAACGATTCCAGATCATTGGGTACCAAATCCATACGATTAAAATAATTGCGTAAAATAAAACAAAGTTAAATTTAACCTCTCAAGATTTTTTTTGAGGTTTTGGACACCAACAGATAAATCTGCTCTTCTTGTATATCCAAGGAACCGATGCCTCGATCAACTCCCGAATTAAGTCCATGAACAGAAATTTAAACCCTCTGGCAGACTGGACTAGAAAGTCTATCAAAAGTTTCTACAAAGAGATTAACAGATTTGATCCGTTAAAACTAGACTGCAATTTCGAAAATTGCAGCCTGGAATTTTTTAGAATGGGAGAGGGGATTTTCGGCCAACCCTAGAGATGAGCTCTCTAGGTTTTCAAAAATTATGAATTGTTGTGTGTAATTTTTGTACTGGAAGAACTTATTTATAACATGGGCTGCTAACAGCTTAGGGCCCATTAGTCATAAGTTAAAGCCTGACAAGCAAAGCCCGTATGTTCAGAAATTAATATAAAATTCATCGTGTCTCCAATTGATAAACCAATTTCACTAATGTGTACAGAAATCTTTTCTGCATACATTAAAGTCAAGATAAATTTTCTGAATCCAAATTCAGTGGTTTCCAAAAATAGCATCTCAATGTCATTTTAGGAAACCTCACTCCCTCTATTCAACAAAAGAAGCCCTACTTCTCGTTCGCTAAATTTAACTTATTAAATTTAACTATCTCAACGGGGAGATTAGAAATCCATTACTTGTGTGACCCTCAATGGTTCAGGGATACTACTACCCATGCGCTCACAACTCCTTGTGACTCGGAATAACATTTTCCGACTATCCCATCGAATCATCATAAGAGCTCCTAGTAACATCGCCCCATGATTCCCTAGGTATAATTGATAGTGCCTGCAAGAACCAGTGGGTTTCGGTTAGCGTACAGTACGGTCCCTTCATCCATATAACCCGATCGAATCAACAACCATTGGTATATTGAGAGTCATTCGAGATTCGATAACTATGCAATACATCTAGAAGAACAAATAGTGACATCGCATGTGCAACCAGGAAACCATGTAACCTAAAACACATCATGTACTCTGACCAAAGATTTGCCACACTAATATCTCCTCAGATCGCATAGGATATTCACGCCTGCAAGCGTGTGGTAAATTCTTGGCAACAAAACATTGACTCATATATGTTTCATAATTGTACCCAATCTCGAAACATGATGACCCTCATAGAGCCGGTAAACGAATCAAAGTACAGTACTAGCATATAGAGTCTCCATGATGCTTCAAGTAGTAAGGACTAATGGTGTACAACCAAAACCACGGACTCATCCACTCGACAAATGAGAACAACTTGGAAAGTCTGAATAGGGTAGTTCGATCATCCATCCAATGAATATCCATTTGCATGCTTTTTTACATCTCCATGTTCCATACCAATGAAACGTGGTACTCGGCATCGCAAATGCTAGTCTCAATCTCGATCGATCTTTATTGTAGTGATCCTGCATGGAATCACCTACTAACTGGAAACTAATAGCATGCATTAAACTTAATACAGCAAAATACTTAACATAGTAAAACGTACGGAAACATAATCCATAAATTACATATCAGCTTAGTAAAATATATCCAGGCTTAATACTGTAGTGATACAACCATATCAAAAAACTTAAAAGTAAACATTATACAGCTATATCGAATCCTGCTATATAATAAACTCCTCAAGGCTCCTGCTCCCTAGTCCTGCCTTGAACTACCATCTCCGTCTATCTTGCGACCTACCCCGTGGAATAGGGTGTCCAAGATAACAACTAAGACGTGAGCGCTAATGCCCAGTACATAAACATGAGTAAAAATATGTATATAATGCATGCAACATGATGACTAGTAAAAGTTCATCTGCAAAGTCATGCTCAGTACCGGCGCCACATGAGTGCTGCCACCGCACGGATCAACCTCTAGGTGCAACCACACTCGTCTAGTACACCAGAGTAGTCAGACATGCATGTTCCCTCCATCGCGGTACTCTCACTGACAGACTATCGAGTATAGAGCTGAGCGGCTCTATAATCAGGTATAACAAGGTATAGGCTCAACGTGTATATGCACATGACATATGAATATGGAAAATGGTAAATCATATATCATGCCATATAATAATGCCAAATAAATGCAACATATAAACATGTATACTCGCTGGCAATCTCAGTCAATGTGTACGTACCTCTAAGCTAGTTCAAGTATAGTAGATCCTAGGTTCCAAGCCTATATTAAAAAGTTCACCGTATCACTATATATGTTCTATAAGCCTTAACTAAGCTAATAAGTACTCCCAAAACTTGAATAGATTCCCGGACCATACCTTCGTCCGTAGATAGCCCTTTGGAGTCGTTGGTCCCGGATGACTATAACCACACGTTGGTTATTCCAAAACCTTGATTATAACCGATAGGGCCCTCAAGTGTATAACTCACACTATATAACTGGAGAAGGAAACTCGGAAATTTGTAATTCAAATTGAAATCGAACGAGTCCTATTTATAGGAAAATTTTTGGTCGAGTTCGGGCCCTCCGAACTGGGGTTCGGATCGTCCGATACAACTCACTGCCTCCATGCAAGACACGTCAAGTTTGGACTGTCTGATCACCACTTCGGGTCGTCCGAAGTGTCTAAATTCGACACTTGTCAAAAACCATGGCTGAGTAATCCTGCCTACTTGGCACAGGTGAAGTTCAGGCCGTCCGATCCTACTTCGGATCGTCTGAACTTGCCTTAACTCCGAAGTCAAAAAGCTCACCTTCGGAGCCCCCGGTGTGCTGAGTTCGGGCAGTCTGAAGTCCTCTTCGGACCGTCCGAACTGGCTCAGAAAATGAAAATCCAATTCTTGATTCTGATGTCCGATTAAGCCCCGGAATTGGTTAATTACCAACCCTAAATCATGTTTAACATATTATTATCTTTAAATGGAATTTGGGTTACTACATTCTCCCCACCTTTAGATATTTCGTCCGCGAAATAAAATCTAAAGACAAATCAAGATAACAATATGAAACATCAAACCATGTTTTATTACAACAACTGTAATTGCATCTTTACATGGTAATCAAAAGTACAAAGCAAACAACTCAGGATATTCAGCCCGCATATAGCGCTCGGTTTCCCAAGTTGCTTCTTCAACGCCTCGGCGCTGCCACTGTACCATCACAAGTGGTATAGTCTTGTTCCAAAGAATTTTCTCCTTCCTGTCTAGGATATGGAGTGGTCGCTCAACAAAAGACAGATTTGGTTCTAGCTAAATATCAGTATGCTGGATAATATGAGATTCATCAGCTATGTACTGTCGAAGTAATGACACATGAAACACATTATGTATGCTGGAAAGAGATGGCGGTAACGCCAAACGATATGCAACATCTCCAATTTTTTCCAGTATCTGGAAAAGCCCAATGAAACGAGGTGATAACTTGCCTTTCACACCGAACCTCATCACCTTTCTAAAAGGTGACACTCGTAGGAACACATATTCACAAGGCTCAAACTGAAGTGGTCTGCGGTGAATATTAGCGTAACTGGCTTGTCGATCTTGAGAAGCTTTTGATCCTCCGCTTGATCAAATCTACCTTGTCTACAATCTGCTGCACCAATTTAGGACCCTCGACTTGTCGTTCCCCGACTTCATCCCAGAATAACGGAGTACGACACCGTTGACCATACAATGCCTCGAAAGGTGCCATATCAATACTACGATGATAACTGTTATTGTAGGAAAATTCGATCAAAGGTAACTGATCCTACCAAGATAAGATAAAATCCATGACAGAAGAACGTAGCATATCCTCCAGCGTACGAATAGTTCGCTCTAACTGCCCGTCAGTCTCCGAATGATATGCAGTGCTCAAACTCAGAGTGGTACCCAACGCCTGCTGAAAACTACCCCAGAAACGTGAGGTAAATCGCGGATCTCTATCACTAATTATGCTCACTGGAATCCCATGTAATCGCACTATCTCCTGGACATATAAGTGTGCCATGCGATCATAAGAATACTCCTGGTTCTAAGGAATAAAGTGTGTTGATTTCGTCAAACGCTCAACAACGACCCAGATAGCATCACACTGACGTGAAGTCATAGGCAAGTGGGTGACAAAATCCATAGTCACATGCTCCCACTTCCATTCAGAAATCTCAAGATTCTGCAGTAATCCACCTGGTCGTCGGTGTTCAGCCTTGACCTGTTGACAAACCAAACATCTTGAAACAAACTGATATACACTCCGCTTCATCCCTTTCCACCAGAATCTGGTTCGCAAGTCCTTATACATTTTCGTGCTTCCAGGATGAACAGACAATCGACTCCTGTGAGCTTGAGATAGAATATCATTCCTGAGCTCCGTAACATCAGGTACAACCACTCGATTTGATAAGCACAATAAACCATCTGCCTGAAAATGGAATCCAGATGTATTACCCCCATTGGCTAAACGTGCCAAACGCTGAGTCTTAACATCAGATATCTGAGCATCTCTGATCCGAGAATACAATACTGGCTCAGATAATATAGTATACAAACGAATTCCATTTTTTCCTTTCTTGTGCTTGAGTGTAAAACTCAATGAACAACACTCTTGAACCAAATGAGATATTTCACTAGTCTGAAGTGCAGAAAGTCTCACCTGCCGACTCAAGGCATCAGCTGTAAGATTAGCAGAACCTGGATGATATTTGATTTCACAATCATAATTCTTCAAAAGATCCATCCAGCGTATCTGTCGCATATTCAACTCCGCCTGAGTGAATAAATACTTCAAACTCTTGTGATCCGTGAATATCTCAAATTTCTAGCCATAAAGATAATGCCTCCAAATCTTGAGTGCAAATACAATGGCGGCTAACTCGAGATCATGTACTGGATAATTATTCTCAGGCGTCTTCAACTGTCGAGAAGAATAGGCAATAACATGTCCATGCTATGTAAGAACACATCATAACCCCTGACCAGAGGCATCAGTATAGACAACATAACCTCCTGATCCAGAAGGTAGAGCTAGAACAGGTGCAGTAGTAAGACGTCTACGCAGCTCGTGAAATGACTCCTCACAATCCGAGGACCATATTAAGGCAACATCTTTCCGTGTAAGCTGTGTCAAAGGCCTGGCCAACTGTGCAAAATTCTCGATGAAGCGACGGTAATAACCAACTAGACCCAAGAAACTTCGAATCTCAGCAACCGTCGTCGGACGAGACCAGTTCAGCACTGCCTCTATCTTACTTGGATCAACAGATATTCCTTCATTAGAAATCACATGACCGAGAAACACTACCCGATCAAGCCAGAATTCACACTTGCTCAATTTCGCATACAACTGCTTATCTCGTAACGTCTGAAACACAATTCTCAGATGTTGTGCATGCTCATCCTTGTCATGAGAATAGACAAGAATATCATCAATGAAGACGATGACAAATCTATCCAGATATTCTCGAAATACCTGATTCATCAGATTCATAAAGACTGCCGGTTCATTCGTCAAACCAAATGGCATCACCAGAAATTCATAATGGCCATATCTGGTCCTGAAAGAAGTCGTAGAAATATCTGAGTCTCGTACCCGCATCTGGTGGTATCCAGATCTCATATCTATCTTCGAGTAAACAGAAGTACCCTGTAATTGATCGAACAGATCATCAATCCGCGGCGAAGGATACTTATTCTTGATGGTGACACGATTCAACTACCTGTAGTCAATAAATAATCGCATCGATCCATCCTTCTTCTTGACAAATAAAACAGGTTCTCCCCACGGAGAAACACTCAGACGAATATATCCCTTATCAAGCAGATCCTGCAACTGCTGTTTCAATTCCCTCATCTCTGACGGTGCTAGACGATAAGGTGCTCGGGATATAGGTGTCGTTCCTGGTACTAGATCTGTAGTAACCCAGATTCCATTTTAAGATAATAATATGATAATCATGATTAAGGGTCCAGTCTAAAAAGCTGAACTGTTGAGCAGCTAGGGAAACATGAGCAGCTAGGGAATCTGCTGCTAGGGATTATATAGCTAGGGAATATGAGCAGCTAGGGAAACATGAGCAGCTAGGGAATCTACTGCTAGGGACTATATAGCTAGGGATTCTTTAGCTTGGGAATTCTGCTGTTAGCCTGTTAGGGAATTTCGTTACTAAGAAAGTTTGAAAAGCTTCTAGGGAATCCCGAACTGCTATTAAGGAATCCCGACCTGCTGCTAGGGAATCCCGAACTGCTGTTAGGGAATCCCGACCTGCTATTAAGGAATCCCGACCTGCTGTTAGGGAATCCCGAACTGCTATTAGGGAAGCCCGAACCCTCCAGGACAGACAGGCAGGTGTGTGGACGCTTGCATGAATGACAGTTGGTGCCTAAGCATGAGCTGTCAATAATGGTAGTGACTCAGCTCAAGCATCTGATACGTGGCATGCTTATAGGAGCTCGGACGTCTCGATGTCAGCTCAAGAATCCCGATCACCACAAATATTTGTCTATAAATAGGAGCTGGGGATTCAGTTATTTTTCACATTACTTCCATCTCACTTCATATCTTTACCCGGAAAAGAGTAGCTCGGGAGCTCGGGAAAGAGTAGCTCGGGAATTCGGGAAGGAATAGCTCGGGAAGGAAGAGCTCGGGGTCGGACCAAGAGGCCAGGTCGGGTCGGGTCGGGTCGGGCTTGAGACCAGGTCGGGTCGGGAGTTGACCTAGGACAGCTAGGGGTTGTCTTTTTTCCAGCTTAGTTCAGACTTCGGTGTTAGGTACATACACATTGACTGAGATTGCCAGCGAGTATACATGTTTATATGTTGCATTTATTTGGAATTATTATGTGGCATGATGTATGTTTTACCGCTTTCTATATTAATATATCATGTGCACATACACGTTGAGCCTATACCTTGTTATACCTGTTTATAGAGCTGCTTAGCTCTATACTCGATAGTCTGTCACTGAGAGTACCGCGACGGCGGGAACATGTATGTCTGACTACTCTGGTGTATTAGACGAGTATGGTTGCACCCAGAGGTTGATCCATGCGGTGGCAGCACTCATGTGGCACCGGTACTGAGCATGACTTTTCAGATGACCATTTACCAGTCATCATGTTGCATGCATCATATACATATGTTTACTCATGTTTATGTACTGGGCATTAGCGCTCACGTCCTAGTTGTTATCTTGGACACCCATTCCACGGGGCAGGTCGCGGGATGGACGGAGCCGGTAGCTCGAGGCAGGATTAGGGAGCCAGAGCTTTTCTGGGGCTTTTATACAGCATGATTTGTTTAGCTGTAAAAATGTTTTAGACAGTTTATTTTAAGCATTTCAATATGGTTGTATCACTACATATTTAAGCCTGGATATGTTTTCCTAAGCTGTTATGTAAATTATGGATTATGTTTCCGTACGTTTTTACTCTGTTAAGAATTTTGCTGTATTAAGTTTAATTCATGCTATTAGTTGCCAGTTAGTAGGTGATTCCATGCAGGGTCACTACATTTTTGGTATCCGAGCATGCATGGATTTTGGGATTAGTACTTGGGATTTACTCTCATCTTAAGTAATTATTGCGCATTTGGGATTTTAATGTGCAATTGTTTTCAGGATATGGCTGACGAGTGTCACGGTAGTGTTGGCCAGGGAGGTGGTCATCATCATCGTCACCATCGCCATCAAGATAATCGACATCGTCCTCATGAGGGTAGACGTCGTTACTCTATTAATAAGTTCATGCAAGTAGGACCGAAACCCTTGGTGGGAGGTGAGAATCCTGAACAAGCAAGAGGTTGGATGTCTAAACTCGAGAGTGCGTTTCGAGCTTTCGATTGAACTGAGGAGTAAAAACTGGAAGTTCTAGAATTCGTTCAAGAGGATCGAGCACGCTTATGGTGGGATGCCAAAGCTACTCAGGCACATACTGAGAGAGGACAGGTGACCTTGGGGGATTTCTGTCAGCAGTTTCAGAAACTGTATTTTCCTCCAGCTGTTCGTCAGGCACGATCTATGGAGTTGCTGACTCTGAGGCAAGGATCAATGAATATTGATCAATATCAGCAACGATTTCTTGATCTGCTACCTTTTAGTCCTCATATCAATGACAGTGATGCGTCCAAGTATGATATCTTTTTGCAAGGCCTGAATCAAGATATCTACTCACAAGTTGTCGTATGTGATAATCCGACATCTTATGAGACTTTGGTGAACCGTTGCCGTCAAGTGGAGAACAGCAATAGGCGGGCACTGTTGATGATGCCAGGACAGCCTAGTGGATCTCTTGGGCCTAGGGCTCAATCTGTTGTGCAATCTGGACTTATGTCTTCTTCTACTACTACTACTACTTCGTCTGGTTCTTGTGGTTCATGAGGTACTTTCCGTTTCAGGAAGAAGAAGAAGAAGAAGGAGGAATTTTGCTGCCACTGTGGTGGGAAGCATCCTGCGGCTTCGTGTCGGAAGGCTACTGGTGCTTGTTATATTTGTGGTTAGCAGGGACATCTGCGGAGAGATTGTCCTCAGCGCATTGGTTCTGCTAGTGGATCGGGATCATAGGTTGGATCTCAGGCTTCTACTTTTCCACGTCAGCAGACAGCACCACAGAGTTCTTCTGGTTACCGTCAACAGACTCAAGGGCAGGTATTTGCTTTGTCTCAGGAGCAGGCTACGGAGGGAAGCGATCGCATGTTGGCAGGTACCTTTCTGTTATGTGGTATTCATGCACTTGTCTTAATTGATACTGGAGCATCGCATTACTTTATTTCTTGTCATTTTGTTAAGAGACATAGATTACCTTATGTATCATTAGATATGGATTTAGTTGTATCTAATCCGCTGGAGCAGGAGGTAGTAACTAAGCGTCTAGTGATGGGTTGCCTTCTAGAGTTTGAGGGTAATGTGTTATCGGCTAATTTGATGATATTAGCGATGGCAGATTTTGATTGTATTTTGGGAATAGATATGCTGACTTTGCATCATGCTACTGTGGATTGTTATCAGCGTCTGGTACAGTTTCATCCGAATGAGGGTGATAGCTGGTACTTTTATGGTGAGGGTGCGCGACCTCCGATGCCACTTGTATCGGCTCTGAAGGCATGTCATGTCTTGGAGTCAGGTGGGGAGGGCTACCTCATTTATGCAGTTGATATGTCCACGAGTAGTCCGGGTATCGATCAGCTACCGGTTGTCAGCGAGTTTTCAGATGTACTCCCTGATGAGATTCCTGGTTTTCCTCCGGTTCGAGAGGTTGAATTTGGTATTGATCTAGTACTTGGAACTACGCCTATATCCTGAGCACCTTATCGTCTAGCACCGTCAGAGATGAGGGAATTGAAACAGAAGTTGCAGGATCTGCTTGATAAGGGATATATTCGTCCGAGTGTTTCTCCGTGGGGAGCACCTGTTTTGTTTGTCAAAAATAAGGATGGATCGATGCGATTATGTATTGATTACAGGCAGCTGAATCGTGTCACCATCAAGAATAAGTATCCTTTGCCACGAATTGATGATTTGTTCGATCAATTACAGGGTACTTGTGTTTATTTCAAGATAGATCTGAGATCGGGATACCACCAGATGCGGGTACGAGACTCAGATATTTCTACGACTGCTTTCAGAACCAGATACGGGCATTATTAATTTCTGGTGATGCCATTCGGTTTGACGAATGCACCGGCAGTCTTTATGAATCTGATGAATCAGGTATTTCGAGAATATCTAGATAGATTTGTCATTGTCTTCATTGATGATATTCTTGTCTATTCTCATGACAAGGATGAGCATGCACAGCATCTGAGGATTGTGTTGCAGATGTTACGAGATAAGCAGCTGTATGCGAAATTGAGCAAGTGTGAATTCTGGCTTGATCGAGTAGTGTTTCTCGGTCATGTGATTTCTAGTGAAGGAATATCTGTTGATCCTAGTAAGATAGAGGCAGTGCTGAACTGGTCTCGTCCGACGACGGTTGCTGAGATTCGTAGTTTCTTGGGTCTAGCGGGTTATTACCGTCGGTTCATTGAGAATTTTGCACAGTTGGCTAGGCCTTTGACTCAGCTTACTCGGAAATATGTTTCCTTCATATGGTCCTCGGATTGTGAGGATTCATTTCACGAGCTGCATAGACGTCTTACTACTGCACCTGTGCTAGCTCTACCTTCTGGATCAAGAGGTTATGTTGTCTATACTGATGCCTCTGGTCAGGGGTTAGGATGTGTTCTGACATAGCATGGACATGTTATTTCCAATGCTTCTCGACAGTTGAAGACACATGAGAATAATTATCCAGTACATGATCTCGAGTTAGCCGCCATTGTATTTGCTCTCAAGATTTGGAGACATTATCTTTATGGCGAGAAATTTGAGATATTCACGGATCACAAGAGTTTGAAGTATTTATTCACTCAGGCAGAGTTGAATATGCGACAGAGACGCTGGATGGATCTTTTGAAGGATTATGATTGCGAAATCAAATATCATCCAGGTTCTGCTAATCTTACTATTGATGCTTTAAGTCGGCAGGTGAGATTTTCTGCACTTCAGACTAGTGAAATATCTCATATGATTCAAGAGTGCTGTTCATTGTGTTTTACGCTCAAGCATAAGAAAGGGAGGAATGGGATTCGATTGTATACTATTCTATCTGAGCCAGCATTGTATTCTCAGATCAGAGATGCTCAGATATCTGATGATAAGACTCAGCGTTTGGCACGTCTAGCCAATGGAGTTAATACATCTAGATTCCATTATCAGGCAGATGGTTTATTATGCTTATCGAATCGAGTGGTTGTACCTGATGTTGCGGAGCTCAGAAACGATATTCTTTCTCAAGCTCACAGGAGTCGATTATCTATTCATCCTGGAAGCATGAAAATGTATAAGGACTTGCGAACTAGATTTTGGTGGAAAGGGATGAAGTGGAGTGTATATCAATTTGTTTCAAGATGTTTGGTTTCTCAACAGGTCAAGGCTGAACACCGACGACCAGGTGGATTACTGCAGAATCTTGAGATTCCCGAATGGAAGTGGGAGCACGTGACTATGGATTTTGTTACCCACTTGCCTATGACGTCACGTCAGTGTGATGCTATCTGGGTCGTTGTTGACCGTCTGACAAAATCAGCACATTTCATTCCTTACAACCAGGAGTATTCTTATGATCGCATGACATGCTTATATGTCCAGGAGATAGTGCGATTGCATGGAATTCCAATGAGCATAGTCAGTGATAGAGACCCGCGATTTACCTCACGTTTCTGGGGTAGTTTTCAGCAGGCGTTGGGTACCACTCTAAGTTTAAGTACTGCATATCATTCAGAGACTGACGGGCAGTCAGAACGGACGATTCGTACATTGGAGGATATGCTACGCTCTTCTGTCATGGACCTTGGTTTATCTTGGCAGGATCAGTTACCTTTGATCGAATTTGCTTACAATAACAGTTATCATTGTATTATTGATATGGCACCTTTCGAGGCATTGTATGGTCGACGGTGTGTACTCCGTTATTTTGGAATGAAGTAGGAGAACGACAAGTCGAGTGTCCTGAGTTGGTGCAGCAGATTGTATGTGAGACCCCGTTTCTAATCTTCTAAACTCGAATAATTAATCATAATCGAACACAATAAGCCGCGGAAAACGAATCAAAAAGTTTTTTTTTTTTTAAAGAAGCCTCGCGCCCGCATGAGGTCATCACCTCGCGCGCGCGCAGGCTACGCGAACAGAGACTCGCGGAGATACTCGCGCCCGTGCGAGAAGGGAGCTCGCGCGCGCGGGCAAAATCTCTCGAGCCTCTCAAACTCCTTGCGCGCGCGCGAGGTGTTGCCTCGCCCGCGCGCAGGCAAAATGGGCAGAGGGGTCGAGGAGCCTGCGAACAACCAACAGGGCAATTCTAAAAATTCCAAGTTCAAACATAATACAAATCAATATTTAGAACATACCAAATCTAGGTTCTGCCCAAAATACAATAACCAGTCGAGTTTCATAAATGAGTTCCACCGACTCAACAAAACTAATACAATTCCAAATAGACTCGACCCTATGACCCGGAGTCTCACTTCTATCAATCTCACCCCCAAGCTAACCAGGACGACTCGGTCCAGCTCCTGATCCTCCTGTTGCCAAGTTACACATACAAAACAAAGACAACAACCGGAATAATCCGGTTAGAAATATAATTTCTAAGTAAAAAAGACATGCACCCAATATCTAAAAAACACCTCAATCGAAATGTGTCAACATAAATCATAACATCGAAATGATATTGAATGAATGCATGAATTTAAAAGTCAAGATTATCAAGTCAGATAATCATAAAATCGATCGGTAATCGGATGGGATCCCAGGGTCAAGTCTTCACGACAACTCACCGACGCACCCTTTCGGGGTGGAAGTCGATCAACTCAATCCCCTAGACTTCAGAGCAACTATAAGAAGTATTCTGGCAATTGGAAAAACTCGAAATCCAAAGCCGCTTCAATATAGCTCTCTAAAACGTCTCATTTCAAAACGAATCGAAAGTCGGCTCAATATGAATGCAAGTGCATTAATAACTAAATCAAGTTCACGCAAGCAAATAAACAAGCGGTATGTGATTTTCGGGAACTCGAGAATAAGTCGATCTCGAGTATTCTTTCCCATTCATTTCAATGTCGACTTTTACCTTTTTCTCGAAGCTTCAATCAATCCTGTCAAACAAGAGACAACTCGATTCAAACTCTAAACAATTCGAAACTCAAAGTCGATAAATCAAACAATCTATACCGTCTTCCAACTCTTCGATTGGTAACTGATCTCCAAGTCCTCCAATTCCAATCTCTGATCAACTGTCAAAACATCGAGACACGGATTCGATATCAACTCGGAGTTCAAACTCAATCAAATTCAATATACAAATCAAACCGAACCAAAACCGATAACTCAAACTCGATTTTGACGGCATAACGGCTATAAATCGACTATCCGGAAAAACTCAAATCATCCAACAACATCACAATAACTCAATCATCATCACAATCCATCAAAACAACTCAAATCCAACCTCAATCAAAAATCACCATTTTCGAAAATATGCCTCTAAAATCATATAAAATCCAAACTTCGTTCTTTTTCCAAACCAACTTCGAATACACGATCTATACTAGCTCAAGAATGACATACTCCAATATTATCAAATTCTGACAACTCAACAAAATCGAAGTTCAAGAGATCGAAGCAAAACTTACGTCTAAACGAAGCCCTCGTTGTGGTGATCGTGAATCTCAACTCGAAAATGAAATCTAAATGGTCGGATCGAGAATCGAACGAAAAGAAAGGCTTGGAAATCGCCTCTCATGGCTTCCGGGGAGAGAGAAATTGAGAGAGGGAGTAGGGGAGGAAGGAGATGACCAATGATTGGTCAACTTGCTCCTTAATATATATAAAAATCCAACTTTTGCATTTCAGTCCTTTATTTCTCCAATCTTGCAAAGTAACCCCCTGCTAAATAACAAAACAATCCTCAATCACTGAAAACCCTGATTATCTCGATTAAACTCAATTATAATAAAATCGGGGCATTACAATTCTCCCCCTATAAGATTCGATTTCGTCCTCGAAATCTGACAGATCACAGACTCAACAAGAACAAAACAAACTGAAGACGAACTCACCTCAATCGAACAACTCTGGAAATCGCTGCCTCATATCGGATTCGGTCTCCCAAGTCGCTTCTTCAACTCCGTGACGACTCCACTGAATCTTCACCAACGGAATCGACTTGTTTCTGAGCTGCTTCCCTTTTCTGTCAAGAATCAGAATCGGTCGCTCGAAGTAACTCAAAGTCTCATCAAGTTCGGCCTTGTCCGGCCGAAGAACGTGAGACGGATCCGGATGGTACTTACGAAGCATCGAAACGTGAAACACATCGTGGATTCCTGAAAGAGACGGAGGAAGAGCAATCCTATAGGCAAGATCGCCTATCTTCTCCAGAATTTCATACGGACCAATGAACCGCGGAGACAATTTTCCTCTCTTCCCAAATCTGACAGTGCCTCGGAAAGGAGAAATATTCAGAAACACACGGTCTCCCTGCTCGAAACACAGTGGTCTGCGTCTGACATTTGCATACTTGGCCTGTCGATCTTGGGCTGTCTTCATTCTGACTCGGATCAACTTCACCTGCTCTGCCATATCACGAATCATATCTGGACCCAACTCAGGTGATTCTGAAATCTCATCCCAAAATAACGGAGATCTGCACTTCTTCCCGTACAAAGCTTCAAAAGGTGTCATTCCAATGCTCGCCTGGAAGCTGTTATTGTACGAAAACTCCACTAGAGGCAAGGACTCCTGCCAACCTGATCCAAAATCCAGCACTACAGCTCGAAGCATATCCTCTAAAGTCTGGATCGTACGCTCGGACTGACCGTCGGTCTGAGGGTGATACGCTGTGCTCAAGTGAAAACGAGTACCCAAAGCCTCCTGAAGAATGTGCCAAAAGTGAGAAGTGAATCTCGGATCTCTGTCTGATACTATCGACTTCGGCACGCCGTGCAATCTTACAACCTCTCTGACATACAACTCGGCCATCTGATCGTGACGGTATGTCATACGGTAAGGAATGAAGCAAGCAGATTTCGTCAACCGGTCAATCACAACCCAAATCGCATCACAACCTCTGACTGAATGCGGTAGCTTCGTGACAAAATCCATTGAGATATGATCCCATTTCCATTCCGGGACAGGCAAACTGTGCAATAATCCTCCGGGCTTCTTCCTCTCAGCTTTCACCTGTCGAAAATTCAGGCAACGGGATACAAAACTCGTGACGTCTCCTTTCAACTGTTTCCACCAGAACTGAGTCTTTAAGTCATTATACATCTTTCGTCCTCCTGGATGAACACTGAACCAACTGCAATGCGCCTCCCGAAGAATGCGCTGTCTCAACTCAGAAACATCGGGCACAACAATACGGCTATTCACAAACAAAATGTCATCCCTGACTTGAAACTCTGACTGGTGACCTGATCGGAATCTCTCTATCGAACTCTGAATACTCGGATCTGATCTCTGAGCCTCTCTAATCGACTGAAACAACTCTGGCTCGGCTTGAATCGCAAAAACTCTGATGGATCTCCTATCGGTCTCAAACTCCAAACCAGAAGTACAACAATCTTCAATCAATCGAGAGACGCCAATCGTAGAAAGAGACAAAGAACAAAGCTTCCGACTAAGAGCATCTGCAGCTGCATTCGACTTTCCAGGATAATACTTGATTTTGCAGTCGAAGTCCTTAAGCAAATCCATCAATCTCCTCTGTCTCATATTCAGCTCGGACTGGGAAAACAAGTATTTCAGGCTCTTGTGGTCAGAAAATATCTCAAACGACTCTCCATACAGGTAATGGCGCCAAGTCTTCAAAGCAAACACGATTGCAGCTAGCTCGAGATCATGGATCGGATAACGAGTCTCGTGAGGCTTCAGCTGCCTCGAAGCATAAGCTATGACATGCTTCCTCTGCATGAGAATGCATCCAAGACCACGGTGAGAAGCATCGCAGTACACAGAGAAACCTCTAGTACCTGATGGAATAGACGAGATCGGAGCGCTGGTCAATCTCTTCTTCAGCTCAATGAAACTAGCCTCACACTGTTCGGACCAAACAAACGGTGCATTCTTCTGGGTCAACTGAGTAATCGGCTTTGCAATGGAAGAGAATCCCTCGATAAATCGGCGATAATACCCTGCTAAACCCATGAAGCTTTGGATTTCTGGCACTGATGTCGGTCTCTGCCAATTCATAACTGCTTCGATCTTATTGGGGTCCACAGATATTCCATCTCCTGATACAATGTGACCTAGAAAAACCACTCAGTCCAACCAAAACTCGCACTTCAATAGCTTAGCATACAACTGTTCGACTCGCAAAGTCTGCAACACAATCCTCAAATGCTCGGCATGATCAGAACGGTTCTTAGAATAGATCATAATGTCGTCGATGAAGATGATGATGAACTCATCTAGATACCGCTGAAAGATGCGATTCATCAGGTCCATAAAAACTACTGGAGCATTGGTCAAACCAAAAGGCATGACTATGAATTCGAAATGCCCATATCTGGTTCTGAAAGCTGTCTTCGGCACATCCTCGTCGCGAACTCTCAGCTGATGATACCCTGATCGCAGATCTATCTTTGAATACACTGAAGAACCTTGAAGTTGATCAAAAAGATCGTCGATTCTTGGTAGAGGATACTTGTTCTTGACCATCGCTTGATTCAACTGGCGGTAGGCGATGCAAAGTCTCATAGAACCGTCTTTCTTCCTCGCAAAAAGAAATGGTGCACCTCAAGGCGATACGCTAGGTCGGATGTACCCTTTGGCAATCAAATCTTCTAATTGTTCCTTCAATTCCTTCAATTCTAATGGAGCCATACGGTAAGGTGCTTTCGAAATAGGCTGAGTACCTGGCGCAAGTTCAATGATAAATTCGATGTCTTGAATAGGCGGTAAACCAGGAATCTCGTCTGGAAAAACATCAGGAAACTCGCTAACCACCGGTATCTCGGACAACTCAGGGCTAAACTTCTGAATATCCAAAGCATAAATCAAGAATCCCTCTGCTCCTTTCTGAAGTAAACGAGACATGGTTAACACCGAAATCAAAGGAATTTTGGATCGATAACCCTTACGGAAAAACTTCCAATCATCTTCCATCTCAGGCCTGAAACGAACAACTTTCTGAAAGCAATCTATTGTCGCCCTATACTTGGTCAAAGCATCAATCCCGATGATACAGTCAAAATCAGATAATCCAAGAACGATGTAGTCAATCTCAATCGAATTCCCTTCGGATTCTAACACACAGTTACGGACCAATCTCATCGAAACAGTCTCTCCACCCAAAGGTGAAGTAATAGAAACAACATCAGATAAAGGCTCAACAATTAAATCATGCATCACAACAAATCTTTCAGAGATGAAATAGTGGGAAGCACCCGTATCAATCAAAACAAGCGTAGGATAACCAAAGATCGAACAGTTACCTGCTATCACGTCATTCGGAGCTGCATTGGCTTGATCCTCTGTCAAGGCAAACACCCTCGCTGCTGTCATGGAGGTTGGTTCTGGTTCTGATTACCTCCCTGACGATTCTGTTGCTGAGGCGGAAAAGAATGGACTGCAGAAGTTGATCTCTCAGGATGAGCTGGCGGTCGTGAAGAAATTCCGCTCTGAGCTCTATCGGATCCTCGCTGAGGACAGACTCTAGCAAAATGACCCGGCTGCTGGCAGATGTTGCAACTACCAAACACGCCTCAACACTGATCACTCGGGTGACGTCCTCCACACTTGCTGCATGAAGCTCCAGAAAACCCAGAATTCTGTCCAGAACTGAACTGCCTAGAGCCACTGGAACTCGATGAACTGTTACCAGACTTCTTAAAATTCTTCCCCTTCGGCCGATACTGATCTCGCCTGTTTCTGCCACTGTTGCCTCCCTCAAACCTCTGAGGCTGATTTGACTGTTGAGACGGTTGGTACTGATACTGAGCCTATTGAGGCTGAAACTGAACAGGCTGGTCCTGAAAAGATCTCTGCTGCTGCTGAGGAGCTACCTGATTACCTCGTTGCATCAAGAATCTGGCTTCGGCTCCCTTTGCTTGATCCATAGCATCAGCGAAGTTGTTGGGTCTTCCGGTATTGACCAAGGTAAATATCTCAGGGTTCAATCCATTGATGAAATGGTTGGCCTTGGCTTCCTCGTTATCTGCAACGTGAGGTGCAAACCTCAAGAGACTGTCAAATTTGCTCACATAGTCCTCAATGCTCAAGTTCCCTTGTTTCAGGTTCGCAAATTTGGCACCCTTTTCCTTTCGATAAGAGACAGGAAAGAAACGATTGAAGAACTCAGTCTTGAACAAGCTCCAAGTGATGGCGGTGCCTCGGTTCTCATTCGCTCTCTTGGTCGTGGTCCACCAATTCTTAGCAACACCCTGCAACTGATGACTGACTAACCTGATCCTGCGGTCATCGGTATAGTCGAGGGAATCGAAGAGCTCATCCATTTCATCTAGCCAACTTTCACAAGCAACGGAGTTCTCGGTACCCGTTAAAGTAGGCGGTCGAAAAGATCGGAATCTCTTCAGAAGAGTCTCCATCGGGGACGCGGTTGCATCAAATTGATCCACTCCTGTACTATCCTGATCATTCGGAGGAGTAATAACTGGCGGCGGATTTTCAGTAGAAGGAGGAGTCAAAGGTGGTTGATTCCTTCTCAAAGATCGTCGCGGTGCTATCTGATATCAAGGGTTAGGACACAATATCTCAGACTTATTCTCAGTCTCATAACCTCGGTGTCCAAAACTCTGCTCTGAGTACTCATTAATCTCAACGATATACAACGACAGATATATATCACATAATTCATGCTTTATAAATTAAATCACAACTCATGTAATTCAATTAACTCAAGAATCAATAAAGCATGCTCGCACGTATTTAAAAATAATCATTTAAATAAATCAATCACATGCGAGAGTTCAATTCATGCGGACTCGATCTACCCCGCTCATTCTAGTTCAAATCCAAGAATCTTATCGCTCTGATACCACTTAATGTGAGACCCCGTTTCTAATCTTCTAAACTCGAATAATTAATCATAATCGAACACAATAAGCCGCGGAAAATGAATCAAAAAGTTTTTTTTTTTCAAGAAGCCTCGCGCGCGCGTGAACAGAGACTCGCGGAGATACTCGCGCCCGCGCGAGAAGGGAGCTCGCGCGCGCGCGGGCAAAATCTCCCGAGCCTCTCAAACTCCTTGCGCGCGCGCGAGGTGTTGCCTCGCCCGCGCGCAGGCAAAATGGGCAGAGGGGTCGAGGAGCCTGCGAACAACCAACAAGGCAATTCTAAACATTCCAAGTTCAAACATAATACAAATCAATATTTAGAACATACCAAATCTAGGTTCTGCCCAAAATACAATAACCAGTCGAGTTTCATAAATGAGTTCCACCGACTCAACAAAACTAATACAATTCCAAATAGACTCGACCCTACGACCCGGAGTCTCACTTCTATCAATCTCACCCCCAAGCTAACCAGGACGACTCGGTCCAGCTCCTGATCCTCCTGTTGCCAATTTACACATACAAAACAAAAACAACAGCCGGAATAATCCGGTTAGAAATATAATTTCTAATTAAAAGAGACATGCGCCCAATATAAAAAAAACACCTCAATCGAAATGTGTCAACATAAATCATAACATCGAAATGATATTGAATGAATGCATGAATTTAAAAGTCAAGATTATCAAGTCAGATAATCATAAAATCGATCGGTACTCGGTTGGGATCCCAGGGTCAAGTCTTCACGACAACTCACCGACGCACCCTTTCGGGGTGGAAGTCGATCAACTCGATCCCCTAGACTTCAGAGCAACTATAAGAAGTATTCTGGCAAATGTAAAAACTCGAAATCCAAAGCCACTTCAATATAGCTCTCTAAAACGTCTCATTTCAAAACGAATCGAAAGTCGGCTCAATATGAATGCAAGTGCATTAATAACTAAATCAAGTTCACGCAAGCAAATAAACAAGCGGTATGTGATTTTCGGGAACTCGAGAATAAGTCGATCTCGAGTATTCTTTCCCATTCATTTCAATGTCGACTTTTACCTTTTTCTCGAAGCTTCAATCAATCTTGTCAAACAAGAGACAACTCGATTCAAACTCTAAACAATTCGAAACTCAAAGTCGATAAATCAAACAATCTATACCGTCTTCCAACTCTTCGATTGGTAACTGATCTCCAAGTCCTCCAATTCCAATCTCTGATCAACTGTCAAAACATCGAGAAACGGATTCGATATCAACTCGGAGTTCAAACTCAATCAAATTCAATATACAAATCAAACCGAACCAAAACCGATAACTCAAACTCTATTTCGACGACATAACGGCTATAAATCGACTATCCGGAAAAACTCAAATCATCCAACAACATCACAATAACTCAATAATCATCACAATCCATCAAAACAACTCAAATCCAACCTCAATCAAAAATCACCATTTTTGAAAATATGCCTCTAAAATCATATAAAATCCAAACTTCGTTCTTTTTCCAAACCAACTTCGAATACACGATCTATACTAGCTCAAGAACGACATACTCCAATATTATCAAATTCTGACAACTCAACAAAATCGAAGTTCAAGAGATCGAAGCAAAACTTACGTCTAAACGAAGCCCTCGTTGTGGTGATCGTGAATCTCAACTCGGAAATGAAATCTAACGGTCGGATCGAGCGAATCGAACGGAAAGAAAGGCTTGGAAATCGCCTCTCATGGCTTCCGGGGAGAGAGAAATCGAGAGAGGGAGTAGGGGAGGAAGGAGATGACCAATGATTGGTCAACTTGCTCCTTAATATATATAAAAATCCAACTTTTGCATTTCAGTCCTTTATTTCTCCAATCTTGCAAAGTAACCCCCTGCTAAATAACAAAACAATCCTCAATCACTGAAAACCCTGATTATCTCAATTAAACTCAATTATAATAAAATCGGGGCATTACATTGTAGACAAGGTAGATTTGATCAAGCGGAGAATCAAAACTGCTCAAGATAGACAAACTAGTTATGCTAATATTCATCGCAGGCCATTGCAGTTTGAGCCTGATGAATATGTGTTTTGCGGGTATCACCTTTTCGGAAGGTGATGAGATTCGTGTGAAATTCAAGTTGTCACCTCGTTTCATTGGACCTTTCCAGATACTGGAGAAGATCGGAGATGTTGCTTATCGTTTGGCGTTACCGCCATATCTTTCCACTATACATGATGTTTTTCATGTGTCGTTACTTCGACAGTATATATCTAATGAATCTCATATTATCCAGCCTACAAATGTTTAGCTAGATCTGTCGTATGTTGAACGACCACTCCGTATCCTAGACAGGAAGGAGAAATTTCTTTGGAACAAGACTATACCAATTGTAATGGTACAATGGCAGCGCCGAGGAATTGAAGAAGCAACTTGGGAAACCGAGAGCCGTATGCGACCGGAATACCCTGAGTTGTTTTCTTTATACTTTTGATTACCATGTAAAGATGTAATTACCGTTGTTGTAATAAGACATGGTTTTCTGTTTCATATTGTTATCTTAATTTGTCTTTAGATTTTATTTCGCGGACGAAATTTCTAAAGGTGGGGAGAATGTAGTAACCCAGATTCCATTTTAAGATAATAATATGATAATCATGATTAAGGGTCCAGTCTAAACTGCTGAACTGTTGAGCATATAGGGAAACATGAGCAGCTAGGGAATCTGCTGCTAGGGATTATATAGCTAGGGAATATGAGCAGCTAGGGAAACATGAGCAGCTAGGGAATCTGCTGCTAGGGAATCCCGAACTGCTATTAAGGAATCCCGACCTGCTGCTAGGGAATCCCGAACTGCTGTTAGGGAATCCCGAACTGCTATTAAGGAATCCCGACCTGCTGTTAGGGAATCCCGAACTGCTATTAGGGAAGCCCGAACCCTCCAGGACAGGCAGGCAGGTGTGTGGACGCTTGCATGAATGACAGTTGGCGCCTAAGCATGAGCTGTCAATAATGGTAGTGACTTAGCTCAAGCATCTGATACGTGGCGTGCTTATAGGAGCTCGGACGTCTCGACGTCAGCTCAAGAATCCCGATCACCCCAAATATTTGTCTATAAATAGGAGCTGGGGATTCAGTTATTTTTCACATCACTTCCATCTCACTTCATATATTTACCCGGAAAAGAGTAGCTCGGGAGCTCGGGAAAGAGTAGCTGGGGAATTCAAGAAGGAATAGCTCGGGAAGGAAGAGCTCGGGGTCGGACCAAGAGGCCAGGTCGGGTCGGGTCGGGATTGAGACCAGGTCGGGTCGGGACATGACCTAGGACAGCTAGGGGTTGTCTTTTTTCCAGCTTAGTTCAGACTTCGGTGTTAGGTACATACACATTGACTGAGATTGCCAGCGAGTATACATGTTTATATGTTGCATTTATTTGGCATTATTATGTGGCATGATGTATGTTTTACCGCTTTCTATATTCATATATCATATGCACATACACGTTGAGCCTATACCTTGTTATACCTGATTATAGAGCCGCTTAGCTCTATACTCGATAGTCTGTCACTGAGAGTACCGCGACGGCGGGGACATGTATGTCTGACTACTCTGGTGTATTAGACGAGTGTGGTTGCACCCAGAGGTTGATCCGTGCGGTGGCAGCACTCATGTGGCACCGGTACTGAGCATGACTTTTCAGATTACCATTTACCAGTCATCATGTTGCATGCATCATATACATATGTTTACTCATGTTTATGTACTGGGCGTTAGCGCTCACGTCCTAGTTGTTATCTTGGACACCCATTCCACGCGGCAGGTCGCAGGATGGACGGAGCCGGTAGCTCGAGGTAGGATTAGGGAGCTAGAGCTTTTTAGGGGCTTTTATACAGAATGATTTGTTTAGCTGTATAAATGTTTAAGATAGTTTATTTTAAGCATTTCAATATGGTTGTATCACTACAGATTTAAGCCTGGATATGTTTTCCTAAGCTGTTATGTAAATTATGGATTATGTTTCCGTACGTTTTTACTCAGTTAAGAATTTTGCTGTATTAAGTTTAATGCATGCTATTAGTTGCCAGTTAGTAGGTGATTCCATGCAGGGTCACTACAAGATCAATACCAAATTCAACCTCTCGAACCGGAGGAAAACCAGGAATCTCATCAGGAAATACATCAAGAAACACGCTGACAACCGGTAGCTGATCAATACTCGAACTACTTGTGGACATATCAACTGCATAAATGATGTAGCCCTCCTCACCTGACTCCAAGACATGACATGCCTTCAGATCCGATACAAGTGGCATTGGAGGTCGCGCACCCTCACCATAAAAGTACCAGCTATCACCCTTATTCGGATGAAACTGTACCAGACGTTGATAACAATCCACAGTAGCATGATACAAAGTCAACATATCTATTCCCAAAATACAATCAAAATCTGCCATCGCTAATATCATCAAATTAGCCGATAACACATTACCCTCAAACTCTAGAAGGCAACCCATCACTAGACGCTTAGTTACTACCTCCTGCTCCAGCGGAGTAGATACAACTAAATCCATATCTAATGATACATAAGGTAATCTATGTCTCTTAACAAAGCGACTAGAAATAAAGGAATGCGATGCTCCAGTATCAATTAAAATAAGTGCAGGAATACCACATAACAAAAAGGTACATGCCAACATGCGATCGCTTCCCTCAGTAGCCTGCTCCTGAGACAAAGCAAATACCTGCCCTTGAGTCTATGGACGGTAACCAGAAGAACTCTGTGGTGCTGTCTGCTGATGTGGAAAAGTAGAAGCCTGAGATCCAACCTGTGATCCCGATCCACTAGCAGAACCCATACGCTGAGGACAATCTCTCCGCAGATGTCCCTGCTCACCACAAATATAACAAGCACCAGTAGCTTTCCGACATGAAGCTGCAGGATGCTTCCCACCACAGTGACTGCAAAATTCCTCCTTCTTCTTCTTCTTCCCAAAGCGGAATGTACCTCATGATCCATGAGAACCAGACAAAGTAGTAGGAGTAGAAGAAGACATAGGTCCAGATTGCACAACAGATTGAGCCCTAGGCCCAAGAGATCCACTAGGCTGTCCTGGCATCATCAACAGTGCCCGCCTATTGCTGTTCTCCACTTGATGGCAACGGTTCACCAAAGTCTCATAAGATATCGGATTATCACATACGACAACTTGTGAGTAGATATCTTGATTCAGGCCTTGCAGAAAGATATCATACTTGGACGCATCACTGTCATTGATATGAGGACTAAAAGGTAGCAGATGAAGAAATCATTGCTGATATTGATCAATATTCATTGATCCTTGCCTCAGAGTCAGCAACTCCATAGATCGTGTCTGTCGAACTGCTGGAGGAAAATACAGTTTCTGAAACTGCTGACAGAAATCCCCCCAAGTCACCTATCCTCTCTCAATATGTGCTTGAGTAGCTTTGGCATCCCACCATAAGCGTGCTCGATCCTCTTGAACGAATTCTAGAACTTCTAGTTTCTGCTCCTCAGTGCAATCGAAAGCTCGAAAAGTACTCTCAAGTTTAGACATCCAGCCTCTTGCATGTTCAGGATTCTCACCTCCCAACAAGGGTTTTGGTCCTACTTGCATGAAATTATTGATAGAGTAACGACGTCTACCCTCATGAGGACGATATCGATCATCATGATGGCGATGATGACGATGATGACCACCTCCCTGGCCAACACTACCATGACTTTCGTCAGTCATATCCTGAAAAGAATTGCACATTAAAATCCCAAATGCGCAAGAATTACTCAAGACTAAACTAAATCCCAAGTACTAATTACCAAAATCTAAGCATGCTCTGATACCAAAAATGTAGTGACCCTGCATGGAATCACCTACTAACTGGCAACTAATAGCATGCATTAAACTTAATACAGCAAAATACTTAACAGAGTAAAACGTGCGGAAACATAATCCATAAATTACATATCAGCTTAGTAAAATATTTCCAGACTTAATACTGTAGTGATACAACCATATCGAAAAACTTAAAAGTAAACATTATACAGCTATATCGAATCCTGCTGTATAATAAACTCCTCAAGGCTACTGCTCCCTAGTCCTGCCTTGAACTACCAGCTTCGTCCATCCTGCGACCTACCCCGTGGAATAGGGTGTCCAAGATAACAACTAGGACGTGAGCGCTAACGCCCAGTACATAAACATGAGTAAACATATGTATATAATGCATGCAACATGATGACTAGTAAAAGGTCATCTGAAAAGTCATGCTCAGTATCGGCGCCACATGAGTGCTGCCACAGCACGGATCAACCTCTGGGTGCAACCACACTCGTCTAGTACACCAGAGTAGTCAGACATACATGTCCCCGCCATCGCGGTACTCTCAGTGACAGACTATCGAGTATAGAGCTGAGCAGCTCTATAATCAGGTATAACAAGGTATAGGCTCAATGTGTATATGCACATGACATATGAATATGGAAAATGGTAAATCATATATCATGCCATATAATAATGCCAAATAAATGCAACATATAAACATGTATACTCGCTGGCAATCTCAGTCAATGTGTACGTACCTCTAAGCTAGTTCAAGTATAGTAGATCCTAGGTTCCAAGCCTATATTTAAAAGTTCACCGTATCACTACATAAGTTCTATAAGTCTTAACTAAACTAATAAGTACTCCCAAAACTTGAATAGATTCCCGGACCATACCTTCGTCCGTAGATAGCCCTTTGGAGTCGCTGGTCCCGGATGACTATAACCACACCTTGGTTATTCCAGAACCTCGATAATAACCGATAGGGCCCTCGAGTGTATAACTCACACTATATAACTTGAGAAGGAAACTCGGAAATTTGTAATTCAAATTGAAATCGAACGAGTCCTATTTATAGGAAAATTTCTGGTCGAGTTCGGACCGTCCGATCACCACTTCGGGTCATCCGAAGTGTCTAAATTCGACACTTGTCAAAAACCATGGCTGAGTAATCCTACCTACTTGGCACAGGTGAAGTTCGGGCCGTCCGATCCTACTTCGGATCGTCCGAACTTGCCTTAACTCCGAAGTCAACAAGCTCACCTTTGGAGCCCCCGGTGTGCTGAGTTCGGGCCATCCGAAGTCCTCTTCGGACCGTTCAAACTGGCTCAGAAAATGAAAATCCAATTCTTGATTCTGAATTCCGATTAAGCCCCGGAATTGATTAATTATCATCCCTAAATCATGTTTAACATATTATTATCTTCAAATGGAATCTGGGTTACTACATTTATCCTCATTACAGATGGATCAATTGACTAGGAACAGTTTGAAATATACAGTGATTATAAGATGTGTTTCATGATTGTCATCCATATCCACTATCACATCTTACATGCACTCTAGTATATTCAAGGTCTTTATCTAAACTTCATATAGTATGTCACAACATAGCAATATGACAAAAGATAAAGTAAATGCCAATAAAGAGTGTAAATTATATTAAGCAAAGATTGTTTACAATAAGAGTCATCAAAGCCCTCAGCCATAAGTTGGCTTACCAGGGCACCCACTCGTTCATATTGTTGGCTAAGTTTTAGAACTTGGTTGAGGAAGACGAACCCTTGATTTTTTTTATTTATGAGATTTTGATTTTCAGTGTTTGATTATTATCGAGTATCAAAAGTTGGTTTGCATTGATTGCCATGCTTGTGTATGAGATTTTTGGATTGGCCATCTTAGGATTTCATTATACAATCTACTGCTAAATTAGAATTCAAATCCGTAATTGTTTGAATCATCTATTTTGTGAAGCAACTGCGTTTAATATTTTCCGCTGGTGAATTTGTTAAATTGTAGGAACAACAACTGACTAGATTAAATACAATCACTGGTATTTGTGTTGTCTAGATTCATCAGTTTTACTCATTTGAATGCTACCATAAATTTAAATCTAGATTGCTGGTATCCGGGTTGATTTATTGGTAAGGTTTAATCTAGAACGCTGGTGTCTAATTAACTAAGATTAAGGTGAAACAGGAATTAAATTTTCAATGATGAATATTTTATAGGATTAATTATTTTTAGGTAATCGATGATTGAATGAATGATATCAAGGGTGTAGTCGACCGATACCAAGGCTTGTTTCTCATTGAATTCATTGTTATAATTTAATCTTGCATGCTAGTGATAAAATTTCATTTGAATTGTTTTAAATTTTCAGTAGCTAATTTCAAATCAAAAATCCCCATTCTTTTATTTTAGAACACAATAAATTTCTCTTTCCTCGTGGGAACGATCCCTACTCTCACGACTGCATATCTTATTTATCTGAGTTCAGTCGGGTAATTTGGGCGTGACACGATTAAGCATTACCATGGTGGTCTGTGTGTGATCCACGATACCACCGCAATAACTTTTATCCTTTGCCCGTTAACTTTGAATCCTCCTGTGGCAGGACTATAAATTTCCACCATACCATATGGCATCACTTGCTTGATAGTGAACGGTCCCGACCATCTCGAACGTAGCTTTCCTGACATGAGCTTCAAATGTGAGTTATATAATAAAACCGTTTGGCCTACCTCAAACTAACATGAGACGATGCGTTGATCATGTCATTTCTTTGTTTTTTCTTTGTAAATCCTGGCGTTCTTATAGGCATCCAACCTAAGCTCCTCAAGCTCATTCAATTGCAACAAACACTTTTCGCCTGTAGCCTGCACATTAAAATTCAGAAATTTAGTGGCCCAGTGCTTTGTGCTCAAGTTCAACATGAAGATGACACGCTTTACCATATAACAGCCTAAAGGGATAAGTTTCTATAGGTATTTTAAAAGCAGTACGATAAGCCCATAACGCATCATCCAATTTGTTCGACCACTCTTTCCTGTTTGCATTCACTATTTTCTCTAAAATTCTCTTCAACTCCATATTAGATATTTCAACTTGCCCACTAGTTTGGGGATGATAAGGTGTTGCCACCTTGTGAGTGATCTCATATTTAGTCAACAGTGTGTCAAGTTGATGATTACAAAAGTGGGTTCCTCCATCACTAATTATGGCTCTAGGTGTACCATATCTAACAAAGATAAATTTTTTCAAAAATTTCGCAACCACCCTAGATTCATTTGTTCTACTTGCAAGTGCTTCAACCCACTTAGACACATAATCGACCGCAACTAAAATATATTTGTTCCCCTCAAACGCAGGAAACGGCCCCATGAAATCAATACCTCATACATCAAAAACCTCACAAACAAGAATATTATTTAAGGGCATCTCATGTCTCCTAGAAATATTACCAACTTTTTGACATGCATCACAAGCAATCACATAGGCATATGCATCCTTAAACAATGAAGGCCAATAAAATCCCGACTGAAGTACTTTAGCAGCGGTTTGACCCGCGCCAAAGTGACCTCCAGTCGGACCTGTGTGACAATGTGAGAGTATAGAACTTACCTCTTCCGCTGGAATACACCTACGAATAATACCATCTGCACAAATCTTAAACAGAAAAGGATCTTCCCACAAAAAAATATTTGAACTCCGAGAAAAATTTCTTTTTCTGTTGATAAGTTAAATATGAGGGAAGAAACTTACTTGAGAGGTATTTACGATATCTGCATACTATGTTAAATTCGTTACCTCAAACAGTTGTTCGTCTAGAAAATCATAATGAATCACTTGTGTTTCAGCTCTTTGATTATCCAAACGGGAAAGGCGATCTGCTACATGATTTTTTGAGCCCTTCCTGTCAATAATTTTCAAGTCAAATTCTTGCAACCATAATACCCAACTAATTAACCTGGGTTTAGCATCCTTCTTTCTCATCAAGTATTTCAACGCCGAATGATCTGTGTGCAGATGACTTTGCTTCCCACCAAATATGATCTGAATTTGTCCAAGGCAAACACGACCGCAAGAAGTTCTTTTTCACTAGTTGCATAAGTCAGTTGGGCGGCTGACAGGGGATACTCGCGTAGTAAATCACATGAAGAACTTTGTCCCTCTTTTGTCCAAGCACGGCTCCCAACGCAGTGTCACTCGAATCACACATCAATTCAAACAGAAGATTCCAATCAGGCGCTACTATTACTGGTGCAGTTGTCAATTTCTGCTTCAAAATATGAAAAGCCTATAAGCACTCAGCAAAAAAATTAAAAGGCACCTCTTTGATTAACAAATTGATTAACAAATTAGTAAGGGGTTTAGCAATAGAAGAAAAATCTTTAATAAATCTCCTATAAAAACTCGCATGCCCCAGAAAATTTTGAATTCCTTTCAAATTCGTGGGAGGTGGGAATTTTTCAATTACTTCCAATTTTGCCCGGTCCACCTCCACACCTACCTCGGACACCTTATGTCCTAACACAATGCCTTCCCTCACCATGAAGTGGAATTTTTCCTAATTAAGCACAAGATTACTCTCCTCACATCTCTGCAACACTTTTTTCAAATTAAATAAGCATGCATCAAAAGACGACACAACCACAGAAAAATCATCCATAAACACTTCGATAAATTTTTCAACCATGTCATGGAAAATTGCCATCATACACCGTTGAAAATTGGCAGGGGCATCACAAAGACCAAGCGTCATCCATTTATATGCAAAAGTACCATAAGGACAAGTAAAATTGGTTTTATGTTGGTCCTCAGGTGCTATAGAAATTTGCATATATCCGGAATAACCGTCTAAAAAACAATAAAACGCATGCCCTGCAAGTCTCTCAACCATCTTATCAATAAAGGGAAAGGTAAAATGATCTTTATCAGTGGCGTCATTCAATTTTCTATAGTCAATACAAACCCGCCACCCCCTAAAAGTTCTAGTAGGAATGAATTCATTATTTTCATTTTCAATAACAGTAATCCCTCTCTTTTTAGGCACTACTTGAATTGGACTCACCGACTCACTATCAGATATAGGATAGATAATACCTGCATCAAGGAGTTTTATCACCTCCTTTTTCACTACCTCTTGCATAACTGGGTTGAGTCTCCGCTGTGGTTGAGTGGATGTCTTGTGCTCCGCCTCCATCAATATTTTGTGCATGCACATGGTTGGACTAATCCCCTTGATTTCATCCAAGCTCCATCATATGGCTCTTATGTGTTCTCTAATAACCCTTAGCAATTTTTACTCCTCACAACCAGTCAAATAAGATGAACAGATTACTGGCAGTTTATCGTTCTTTAATAAATACAAATATTTCAAGTGAGAAGGGAGTGGTTTAAGTTCAAGAGTAGGGGGCTCCTCGATAGATGGCTTCAGTGGTATTGGAGTATGGTCAAGCTCCCCCATCTTAGTATTGATGAGTTTGTCAAAGGGCAGACTCCAATCCAGATATCATGTCACTTCACGAACTTCCTCGCTAACATGCTCCTCATTCGTTGTTCCTGTCAAACAAATTTCTAATGGATCCATGGACAACTGCTTCTGCGGAGAACACTCAACCAAATCATCAGTAACATCAATTCTGAAACAATCAGAATTGTCATCAGGATAACGAATTCCATGAAAAACATTAAAAATAATTTTTTCATCATTCAAACGCAATATCAATTTTCCCTTATGCACATCAATCAATGCCTTTCCAGTGGCTATAAACGGTCTACCCAAAATAAGAGGTATCTCACGATCCTCTTCCATATCAAGCACAACAAAGTCCACTGGAAATATAAACTTATCTACCTTAACCAACACATCTTCCACAATCCCCCTTGGATATTTTATAGATCTGTCAGCTAATTGCGGGGAGATTGTGGTTGGCTTAACTTCATCAATTCCTAGATTTTCAAAACATGAATAAGGCATAAGATTAATACTTGCACCTAAATCACATAAAGCCTTGTTAAAAAAATGATTTTCCAATAGTGCACGGAATTGAAAAGCTACCGGGATCCTTAAGTTTCGGAGGAAGTTTATTTTGTAAAATAGCAGAACATTCCCCCAACAACTTCACAGTTTCAAAATCCACCAATTTTCTTTTTTTAGACAAAATCTCTTTCAAAAAATTTTCATCACTGCGCATTTGATCCAAAGCATCTGCAAATGGAATATTAATATGAAGCTTTTTGAAAATATCTAGAAATTTTGCAAATTGATTATCCAATTGCAGTTGTTTTGCTCTTTGGGAAAAGGGTAAGTTTACTCAATTCAATATTATCATTAATAATTGGGTTAGAAGATTTACCTTTCTTCCCCGTAGGCGTCGAGTCTGCCTCCTTGGGTGCTTCCTCTAGCCCTTGTTCCTTGAGTAACTCACTTGCTTCCCCATCCTCAGTATTCTTTTTTACTGTCTCTGCTTGCGATCTAGTCACTGCCAGAATAGCATTGACATCCTTGGGATTCCTCTCAGTATTGCTAGGCAATGATCTTGTTGGCCTAGTTGATAGTTGTGTCGCTATCTGGCTCATCTGTGTCTCCAACTTTTGCAACATTTCCTCCTGATTCTGTAGACGAGTCTCAGTACCCGCTACATACTTCATCATGATTTCTTCAAAGGATGGCTTCTTCTCCACTGGCTTGGATATAGTGGCAGTAGGATCTGTAGATTTCCACGAGAAGTTCGGATGATTTTTCTAGCCTGGATTATAAGTATTGTTGTACAGATTGTACGGCTTTCTCCCTTGATTTCCCATGAAATTTTCTACATCAATCTCAAATACTTGCTGTTCCTCGGGTTGCTGAGCTTGCACTTGATTGGTTGGAGTTGTCTGCATAATTGCCATCTGATGAGTAAGAGCATCGATTTTGGCATTCAGTGCTGTTAGTTTATCGACTTCTAGTACTCCAGCCTTTTTCTCCTTCTTAACATCTAGCCATCCAATGTTGCTTTCTGCCATGTTTCCAATGATTTCCCATGCCTCTGCTGGTTTCTTCCTGAATAGGCTTCCGTTAGCAGCAGCATCCAACATGGATCAAATAGATTGATCGCCCCGTTGTAGAAGGTCTGAGTTTGCTGGCTCTGAGTAAGATTATGTTGAAAACACATCCTCAACATATTTTTGAATCGAGTCAAGCCGAATGTAGAGATTCTGATTCCTTCTGCCTGAATGAGATGATGTCAGAAAATAGTTTTGCCATCTTCATGGGAGGAAAATAATTATTCAGAAAAGTCTGAACAAGGTCGTTCCATGTAGTGATAGAACCCACAGGCAATTCATCAGCCATTCAACAACTTCTCCTTGCAGAGAGAATGAGAATAACCGCAGCCGCACTGCATCAGATGTTACCCCATTAGCCTTAAAAGTGTCGCAGATCGACAGAAAAAGCTCCAGATAAGCGTAGGGGTCTTCCACAAATGTACCCCCAAATCTTTCTTGCAGCTGAATCATCTAAATGATTGAAGGCTTCAATTCAAAATTATTCACCTCGACAGCAGGGAGAACGATGCTAGATCCATAGTCTTTAGTAGGTGGACGAATGATGTCTAGAACAGTTCTGTTTTCCTCCATTTCTTCTTCTGATTCAGATTCTATTTCAAGTTCAAGATTTATAGATCTCTTGGCCTTTCGGATTCTGCTGAGTGTGCGTTCGATCTCCAAATCAAGTGGTAATAGCTCCCTGGATCGAATGCTATACATGCACAACAGATAGTACCTGAAAATACCAAGAAATAAAATTCAGAATTTATGAAAATAAACAAAGTCTAATCTCAAGCAAAATAAAAATTCTGATATCAAACAGTCCCTGACAACGGTGCCAAAAACTTCACCGGCTAAATCGGTGTGATTAAGAATATACTGGCAAGCGCACCAGGTCAAATTATAATAAAGTGGACAAAGATCCAGATGTCGAACCCACAGGGAATGTATAATTATGAGTACTAGAATATGGTTATTTCTACTTAATCTAGACTAATTAATTAATAAAAGTGATTTCAGATTTTAAACTAAAACTTAAATAGCAAATAAATTTCAACTCAATAAAAACACAGCAGGGATTTTGGACTAAATTCAATATATGGAAAAGCTCGATCAAGGACTCACGTAGGTGCCAGAAAAATTATGTAACAAGTAATTAATTCAAGACACGGATTTAATCTTAATTCACGGAAATTCTCCTAATTTGTTCAAATGACTATTTCTAGAACAATCAAACATATTCAAATATTGATGGATTAATCTTTCGTAATTCTAATCAAATTTGAACGCATGAAGATCAGTGAAAATTCAGTTTACACCCAAACCGCATAATAAAACCGAATTTTATTTCTAGTCGGTTTTACAATATATTGATTATAAAAATGATCTAAATCGAATCCTCCTCTGTCTACTTGGAATCAATTAACATGCAGGTAAATAACTGGTCAGGTAATTAACACGACAAATATAAATTCGTTAATCAATAAAATAAGATCAATTCTGAAAATTCTCAAATAAACATCCAAGTTTTCTACATAAATTGTCTGACCCAATCATGTGGCCTTGATCGAAAGAGAAAAACTACGCAAAGTTCAACATAATTCAAGAACAAACGTTTTTAATCCAAAACAACAACGAGAAATCAAAAATAAAAAGAAAATAAGAAGAGTAGAATCAGATATGATAATCTGTCACCTCTTGCCTTCAAAGATGTTGTGTAACCCTTATTCTGATGATTAAATTTGTATTTATATGCCCAAGGGTCTTCAAAAGATAGTATCATTCCCAAGCAAGATTTTCCTTTTTTAAAAAAATTTGCGCGCATCGCTCGCTCGAGTGAGCTACTTTATACTCGGGGAATTAATTTTCTCGCCTCGCTCGAGCGAGAGTACTTTTGCTTCGACGATCTTTCTTCGCTCGCTCGAGCGAGCATAGCCCTTCGCTCGAGCGAGAATACTTCTGAAAAATTTCTGTTCTCACGAGATCGCTCGAGCGAGCATAGCCCTTCGCTCGAACGAGTGCAAATCTGTCCAAAAATTAGGATTTTGCCGAGTTTCCCTACAAAATGGACCAGGAAGAGTATTATGCAGACAAATGCATTAAACATGCTAAAACTAAATAAAACAACAACAAAAACAAATTAATGTATGAAAAAAAACACAAAAATATGTGTACGAAACACAGTTATCATTGTATCACTACTGAGTTAAGCTTTGAACTATTATTCTAGGTTGATATGTAAATTAGGGTTTATGTTTCCGCACATTTTACTCTAATAAGTGATTATGTTTTAATTAAGATTAAATTCATACCATAGTTGTCAGTTAGTAGGTGATTCAATGCAGGGTCACTATATTTGTGGTATCAGAGCATGCTTAATCTTATGGGGATAGGGACTTGATCCCCGCGGGGATGGATATGGGGAATCCCCAATAAGAATTAATGGAGATCGGGGGGGGTCATGGGGATCGGATTTGAATTCGGGGACGGGGATGGAGAAGGCATACCCTCTCCCGAGCAACGAATAATATGTATCAACTACTGTTCAATTTCAATATCTCTATTAAGAATCTAATTTTAATGATATATGTAAAACAATGTTCTTCCAAATGACTCCATTAACACTATATACTCTCCCGAAATATATGAATAATTAACAGTGTTATTTATATCGATCCAATTCAAAATCCCCTCTCTCGAGTGCCGGATTCCAAATAAATTTAATAGATCAATTTATGGCCAGTAAATTGAAAAGACAATTTAAACTAGAAACACAATTAATCTATAGGAATTCAATTCAATAAAATTAAAAATTCGTAAACGTGTCTCAACCAGGTTCCATCCAACCCCTAGACTAAGAAATTTAGTTCATAATCAAATTTGAATAAACACAAGACATGTTTTTCAATCCAAACATCAGTTCAATAAATAAAAAGTTCAAAGAAAGATAACGAATCTGTAGTCGTCTTCTGTGTCCAGTCGATCAACGTCTGTCTTTGTTTGTTCTTCACGCTCGCTCTTCTCCGAAATCACGTTCAAACTCTTCCCAAATTTCTTCTGATATCTGAGTTGTGGCGGCTGCTCTGATGATCTCCTTCTGATTTTTCCACCTTTTATATGATGTTTAAGAAGCCCACAATAAAGCCCAAAATCACGTCTCGAAAGTCTGTAATGTTTCCATGTACATATCAGATTACGCAGAAGCTCTCATTTCCCGCATAAGCGTGCCCTTCACGCAAAAGCTTACATCTTACACAGCAACTCAAATCTCACGCAGAAGCGTGAAACATGCGCAGATGCTTTTCCAAAAATTATCCAGTTTCTGTCCATATTGCACAGAGGTGCATATCATCCGCAATTGCGCCTTGTCCTTGTTTTCATTCCCATGGACGCGCAAAATGTAAGCAGAAACTTTGTCATTTTTTCCAAGTTTTTGGAACTCTTCCGCAGAAGCGCATCTGGACTCCGCAGAAGTGCAAGTTCTAGTTCTTCAAAATCTGCATTTTCTTATTTTTATGAGGATTTTTCTTTAATTATTTAATAATTTCTACATACACAAAAACAACAAAAAAAACACATAATTCTGCTCGAAACACAACAAAACTATATCAAAATCATAAATAAATTAAGTGCATAAAACGCACTTATCAAATTCCCCAAACTTAAGTGTTTGCTAGTCCCAAGAAAAACTAATCAAAACCAACTCCAAACAAACTCAGTTCAACTAACTCACCAACACAAACAACATATTAATAGAGAAGTACTATGGATCAATGGCCTCAATAATGATTTCCAAAATAAATTTCCAAATCCAATTATATCCAAACTACTAACACTTAAAAATTTTAATAAAAAATTTATCTCAACCGCATAAACTTTAAAACTCCGCAACTCACGTTTCAAAATACTCTTCTCAAAATTCAAATTCACACTTCATAGATCATGAGGACTTTCATGGTAGCACAGGATCAAAGTTAATGATATTCAATTAAAAACACTCACAATCAGGTTAATTCAAAGAAAAGCAGTATGGGTGTGTTTTGATCAAAAATTCATACTCATTAAAAGTGTCAATCGACAGTCCATAGGCTAAACTCTCGCAACCCTTCTCCACTAGTATATTGGGCGATTGTGACTCGGTCAATCGGCCTTAATAAGCTTGTAATGTTAGGCCCGGCTCATGGCTACAAACGAAGGAATAAGAATTCAAAAGAGGGAGTAAATTATGGTCTATCTCTAATTTCCACTCCTTTTCATTCAAACTTCACACATTTTCTTCACCTCATTGGTCTTTCATTTTTTCTTTATTTTTCATCATGTTTCTCTTTCTTTTTTTGTTCTTTTCCACCAACATTTTTGTTTTCACAACTTTTTCATTCACATTTTTTTTCTTTTTCAATCCTATTTTCATCTCTTTTTTTCCACCACACCATTCCATATTCACAAATATAAACTAGGAGCATATAAAATTCTAACATTCAAATTACTCCCTTAAAGATATGAAATAGTGTTTAGGCTATTCATAGGTAGTAAATGTAGGACCTTGAAACGATGTCGAATTGGGGTTTATCACACGTTTTCACACATGTCATTCGTTTTTCAATCAGGCTCAAACAAGGTACTAGGGACAATTAATTCAGTGGGTGGCTTGAAAGGCACAAACGAATTTTAGAAAAATTGTCTAAATCATTCCTAAGTCACAGTTTACCCGTATTTCGCCTCAAGGGGTGTCCGAACTAGTTCTAGACAAATCTCAATTCACAATTAAATTGTATGAATTTCAACCAGTGTAGAATAAATAATCATCAACAGTAAAAGATAATTTTCAACAAAATTTCTCAGCATGTATCTCAAATACTCATATAATTTTGTGAAGGCTCAAATGGGCAACTAAGAAAAAATAATTTTTCAACAAAAATCAGGCCCAAAGAACCCAAACAATGCCTCAAACATTTTTATGCTTGAATATTTTAAAATTCAGATTCAAGAATAAATCACAGAGTATATAGGAGTTTAATCGTCTAATTGGTTCCATAGGCAGATATTCAAGGATTTTCATTACAGAACAAAAAATTTTCCATCATTGGCCATCTTTCAAATTCTTTCTCGATTTCTACTCAAAACATCCTAAATACAACAATTTTCAACTACTCACACATAACACATCATTCAAATAACCAATAAAAACATCAAAATTTGAAACACACCCCCCCCCCCAAACTTAGGTACAATCGTTGTCCCTAATGATTGAAAATAGTATAAAGATCACGGGACATGTACCTCTGATACCGAGCGTCAGGACTCGGCATCCATATCATCATTGTCGCTATCATCATTCAAACAATAGTCATCAGAAACTAGATCGTGTGACCAAGGCGGGGGTGCAGGATATGCAGGAGCAGAGGGAGCAGCAGGAGGAAAGCGTTGAGCAAGAACGACATGGAAGTCATGCACAAAGGCCATGTGCTGCCGTGTCATTTCCCAATAGGACATCAAGTGTCCTTCTAAAGCATCAAATCGATCAAATACGGCTTGCTCAAAGGCAAAAAATGCTGGTGCTCAGTAGGTAGCGAGGCCAGAGGTGGCTGTGATAGAGGCGTAGATGGCTGAGGAATAGTGGCAGGCACAATGGGCTGTGTTGGCAGTGGTGGTGGTGCTTGCGCAGTAGAAGATTTTCCAGCCTTCTTCTTATCTCGTTTCAACAGGGCTATGAGACTAATAGGGGCACGAGTGGGTAGTCGCTTCTCTTGGGGATCCCAAATGATTCCCGCATATTGGCATAAATCAGTGATCAATGAGGAATGAGGAAGACTCGTGATAGATAAGCCCTTTGCGACATTTTCAATGGACTCTTGGAGTAGACGACTGTTGGAAAACGGTGTTCAGATCAATCAGAATTGATACCCGGTGCAGAGGAAGTTTTAAAATTTTATATGGAACGATTCCATATCATGGGTATCAAAATTTTACGATTAAATTGTGCGTGTAAAAATTAAATAACAATTAAATTTTTACCTTGAATCTCGAAACAAGATTATGGACACCAACAGATAACTCTTCTCTTGTTGTATATCCCAGGAACTGATGGACGAACAATTCTTCAATCAGGTCCATGAACAAAAGTTTAATCCCTCTGATAGACTGCACTAGAAAGTCTATCAGAAGTTTCTACGATGAGAATTAACGAATTTGATCCGTTAAACCAGACTGAAAATTCGAAATTCACAGGCTGGAATTTTCGAACAGAGAGAGGAGAGGGGGCGGCCACACCTAGAGAGAACAGCTAGGGTTTTCAAAAATTTTGTGACCTCTGTTCTGTAATTTCTGTACTGCAATAACTTATTTATAATGTGGGCTGCTAACAGCTTAGGGCCCATTAGTCATAAGTTCAAGCCTGACAAGCAAAGCCCGCATGTTCAGAAATTAATATAAAATTCATCGTGACTCAGATTGATAAACCAATTTCACCAATGTGCACAGAAACCATTTCTGAATCTTTTAAAGTCAAGATAAATTTTCTGAATCCGAATTCAGTGATTTCCAAAAATGCCCATCCCTATGTCATTTTAGGAAATCTTACTCTTCTACTCTGATATAAGAAGTCCCACTTCTTTATTCACTAAATTTAACTCTTTAAATTTAATTATCTCAACGGGGATTAAAAATTCATTACTTGTGTGACCCTCAATGGTTCAGGGATACAGCTAGTCGTGGGCTCACAACTCCTTGTGACTCGGAACAACAATTTCCGACTTGCCCATCGAATCATGGTAAGAGCGCCTAGCAACATCGCCTCATGATTCCCTAGGTATCACTGATAGTGCCTGCAAGAACCAATAGATTTTGGTTAGCGTACAGTACGGTCCCTTCATCCATATATCCCGATCAAATCAACAACTATTGGTAAATCGAGAGTCGTTCGAGATTCGATAACTATGCAATGCATCTTGAAGATCAAATAGTTACATCGCATGTACTACTAAGAAACCATTTCTTAAAACACATCATGTACTCTGGCCAGAGATTCGTCACACTAATATCTCCTCAGATTGCATAGGATATCCACACTAGCAAGTATGTGGTGAATCCTTGACAACAAAGCATCGACTCCTATATGTGTCATAACTGTACCCAATCCCGATACCTGATGACCCCAATAGAGTCGGTAAATGAGTCAAAGTACAGTACTAGCATATAGAGTCTCAATGATGTTTCAAGTAGTAAGGACTAATGGTGTACAACCAAAACCACGGTCTTTATCCACTCGATAAGTGATAACCACTTGGAAAGTCCGGATAGGGTAGTTCGATCATTCATCGTATAAATATTCATTTGCATGCTTTGAACATCTCTATGTTCCATACCAATGAAACGTGGTACTCGGCATCGCAAATGCTAGTCTCAATCTCGAGCGATCCTTATCCTTATTAACGGACGGCTCAATCGACTAGGAACTGTTTAGAATATACAGTGACTATAAGATGTGTTTCATGATAGCCTTCCCCATGTGCCACCACATCTTACATACACTATAGTATATTCAAGGTCTTCATCTAAACATCTTATAGTATGTCACAACATAATATTATGATAAAAGATAAAGTAAATACCATTATAAAAGTGTAAATTATATTAAACAAAAGATTGTTTATACATAGAGTCATAAAAGCCCTTAGCCACAAGTTGGCTCACCGGGCACCCACTCTTTCAATCTCCCACTTGCCCTAAAGCCAACTAGTCATACTACGTAGTCCCATTGCTTCGCGATGTTTGTCAAATAATGGTCCTGGCAAGGGCTTAGTAAGTGGATCAGCGATATTGTCTGCAGAGGCCACTCTCTCGACAGTGATGTCTCCTCTTTCCACGATCTCCCGGATGATGTGGTATTTCCTCAGTACGTGTTTGGATCTTTGATGAGACCTTGGTTCCTTTGCCTGAGCAATGGCACCCGTGTTGTCACAGTACACCGGGACTGGACCAACAGCTTCAGGAATGACGCCCAACTCTTGGATGAAATTCCTCATCCAAACTGCCTCTTTAGCAGCAGCTGATGCTGCAATGTATTCTGCCTCAGTGGTGGAATCCGCTGTGGTGTCCTGCTTGGAACTCTTCCAAGAGACAGCACCGCCATTGAGCATGAACACAAATCCAGAGGTTGACTTCGAGTCATCCACGTCACTTTGGAAGCTAGAGTCGGTGTAGCCTTCCAATCTCAATTCTCTTCCTCCATATACCATGAACATATTCTTAGTCCTTCGTAAGTACTTAAGAATGTCCTTCACGGCTTTCCAATGCATTTGACCGGGATTGGCTTGATATCTGCTCGTGACACTCAGAGCAAATGCTACATCTGGTCTGGTAGATATCATCCCATACATGATACTACCTATGGCTGACGCATATGGTACATGTGTCATTTTCTCTATCTCTTCATCAGTCTTGGGACACATGGACTTAGATAGAGAAACTCCATGACACATAGGTAGATGTCCTCTCTTGGACCCATCCATTGAAAACCTTTTCAATATGGTTTCGATGTAAGTTGATTGAGTGAGTCCTATCATTCTTTTAGATCTATCTCTATAGATCTGAATTCTTAGAATATAGGATGCCTCACCTAAATCCTTCATCGAGAATCTACCTGATAACCATATCTTTGTTGACTGCAACATCCCTACATCATTCTCAATGAGTAAGATGTCATCAACATAAAGTACTAAGAATGTCACAGCATCCTTAACTACTTTCTTGTACACGCACGGTTCCTCCGGGTTCTTGATGAAACCAAAATCCTTTATTGTTTCAAAAAATTTCTGGTTCCAACTTCTTGATGCTTGTTTGAGACCATAGATTGATCTCTGAAGCTTGCATACCTTATGCTCGCTTCCCATGGATGTGTATCCCTCAGGCTGCGTCATATAGATCTCTTCCTTAATGTTTTCATTAAGAAATGTAGTCTTCACATCCATTTGCCATATCTCATAGTCATACCAAGCAGCTATGGCAATAAGGATTCTTATGGACTTGAACATTGCAACTGGTGAAAAAGTTTCATCATAGTCAACTCCTTGTCTTTGAGTATAACCTTTCGCCACCAATCGTGCCTTGTAGGTCAATACCTTACCATCAGGCCCAAGCTTTCTCTTGTAGATCCATTTACACCCTATTGGAACAATTCCATCGGGAGGATCTACTAAAGACCAAACTTGGTTTGTATGCATCGAATCTATTTCCGACTGCATAGATTCAAGACATAAATTTGAATCCGCATCAGAAATTGCTTCCTTGAAGTTTCTTGGATCACATCCAACGTCGGGTTCATCTTGATCCCCTTCAAGAAGAAGACCATATCGAATAGGAGGTCTAGAAGTCCTCTCGGATCTTCTAGGTATAGGCGTGTCCTCTGAAGATTCATGAGGTATGGGATCATTATTTTGTATTTCGGGTTCTTCTCGAATTTCTTCGAGTTCCATCATCTCGCCTTTCTTATCCAATAAGAACTTCTTCTCCAAGAAGGTGGCATTCCTTGAAACAAACACTTTTGTTTCATTAGGATGATAGAAATAATATCCGATTGAATTCTTCGGATACCCTACAAAATAACATAAGGTGGATCGACTATCCAACTTATCTCCCACTGTCTGCTTCACATAAGCTGGACATCCCCAATTCCTCAAGAACGAATACTTAGGAGCTTTGTCATTCCATAACTCGTATGGTGTTTTGTTCACTGCTTTAGTGTGAACGTTGTTCAACAACAATACCGTCGTTTCAAGAGCATAGCCCCAAAACGAAGGTGGGAGCTCAGTGAAGCTCATCATGGATCGAACCATGTCCAACAAAGTTCGATTGTGACGCTCCGAAACACCATTAAGCTGAGGTGTCACAGTAGGAGTCCACTGAGAGAGAATCTCATTCTCTTTTAGATAGTCCAAAAACTCGATACTTAAGTATTCTCCACCTCGATCCGATCGAAGTGCCTTAATACTTTTACCTAGTTTGTTTTCTACTTCAGCCTTGAATTCTTTGAACCTTTCAAATGCTTCAGACTTATATTTCATTAAATATAAATACCCATACCTTGAATAATCATCAATAAAGGTAATGAAGTAGGTGTGGCCAAATTGAGTACCAATTCTAAATGGACCGCAAACATCTGTATGGATCAAATCCAACAGATTTTGACTACGCTCAGGTTTTCCTTTGAAAGGAGATTTAGTCATTTTTCCTTTTAGGCAGGACTCACAAGTAGGTAGAGAGTTAATATCAGACATATCAAACATGCTCTCTCCCACTAGTTTGTTCATCCTCCTTGATGAAATATGACCTAGCCTAGCATGCCAAAGGTTTGCCGGGTTTTGACTATCGATTTTCCTTTTGTTTGTTGTTACCGGTTTATCAACATAATTTATTGAAACGTCTTTTAATTTTAAGTTATATAGATCGTTTTCAAGTTGTCCATTTCCAATCAAACATTCATTCTTGTAAATATTGCAAATCTCATTCACAAAATTGCAAGAAAAACCATCTCTATCAAGCATAGAAACAGAAATAATGTTTTTAATCAAGTCTGGAACAAATAAAACATCTCTCAAAAGTAACTTAAAATCGTTCTGCAAAATTAAATAAACGTCTCCCACAGCTTTGGCTTCAACTCTAGAACCATTTCCGAGCCTCAGCTGGGTCTCACCCATTCTAAGCTTGCGACTTCTTGTCATCACCTGCAAATCATTGCAAATGTGAGATCCACATCCGGTATCCAATACCCAAGAAGTAGTATTAAGTGAAACATTTATTTCAATATAAAACATACCCTTCGCAGTTCGCAACTGCTCTAGATATTCCTTGCAGTTACGTTTCCAATGACCGGGTTTCTTGTAGTGATGGCAAACATCCTTGGACTTTTCCATGTTTGAAGCCTTTGTCTTGTTCTTCTTCTCGGGTCCGGTTTTCTTGGATGGGGTAGAACGTTTCTTACCCTTTGTACTTGGCCCCTTCTTAGCAGAAGAAGAGGAGCCCACCAAGAGAATCGGTTTATCCTTCTTTAAAGTGGCTTCATAAGTTACAAGCATATTGACCATCTCTTCAAGGGAGGCCTCTATCTTGTTCATATTGAAATTCACCACAAAACCGTCAAACGATGAAGGAAGAGAGAGAAGTAATAAGTCCACATTGAGTTCATGCTCCAATACCAAATCAAGCGTTACCAACTTCTGAATGAGCCAAATCATGCGTACCCCATGATTATGGACCGAAGTCCCTTCACGCATGCGACACGTCATTAACTCTTTTACAGTAGCGAACCTTTCAGCTCTCGATTGAGCCCCAAAAAGTTTCTTGAGTTGCACGTGAATGTCAGCAGCATTCACGGTATCCTCAAATCGCCTCTGGAGTTCATCATACATCGAAGCTTGTATATAGAATTTGGCCTTGATATCATGGTCCCACCATTTATCAAGTTTGGCCAACTCTTCCGGACTTATATCAGCTGGTGCTTCCTTCGGAGGAGATTTTTCTAACACGTAGAGCATCTTCTCCGAGGTCAAGACAATCTTCAACTTACGGAACCATTCCATATAGTTTGCGCCAGTCAGTTTATTTTGTTCGAGAATAGAGAATAGTGGATTGCGCGAATTCATCTTAATGAAATACTGAAAAGAAACAGACAATAATCAGTGATTGTTTAATTAATTTACTAAGACATAAAATAGGCGAAATTTATTTTATGAATCTCACTCCCACTATTTTAACGATTTCACTACCCTCTAGTGAAAACGAGAAACATTTTCTTTAGTGGGAACATGGAGTCCAATTGACAAACTATAGTCCCGAATAATATCAGCCAACC